>NC_134535.1:34781743-35115493 GCF_050624435.1 Tenrec ecaudatus
AGAAAGCACTCCCATGGAGTGACTGGGGGGCTTGAACTCTGACTCTGCTGTTAGCAGCCCAACTTTTTACCCACCACCTATGAGGAAGATCTGGTAGCATCGTGGTTTCAGCCACTAACTACAAGGTCAGCAAAGCCACCAGCCTCTCCAAGGGAGAAAGATAAGGTGTCTCTGCTCCCACAATGATTTGCAGACTCCAAAAGGTCAGGATGTGTCAGGATCAACCTGATGGCCGTGAGTTTGGGATATCTATATATCTCTATATATTTGTCATATATATGACCTACAAAAGCTATCATATAATGTACACATACATATACACATAGATATGATTTAGAAAATCCATCACACATATATAAACATACATATATACAATTTTCATGAAGTTACACACATATAAAGTTTATTTTGGCTACTGTAACCAATTTCTCTGAACTTCTTGGCTTAAAATAACAGAAATCTGTTTTCTCACAGGAAGTTGAGTCCAGGATCAAAGTATTGTCAGATACATCCTTCCTCCAAAGACTCTAAGATCAAATGCTCCATTGCTTTTTCCTGCTCCAGTGGCAATCATGGTTTTGAGCAAGGTGCTAACCTCAAGGCTGGTGGTTCGAGCCCACGAACCACTCTGTGGGAGAAGGTGCAGCTATCTGCTTCCACAAATGTCTACAGCCTCAGGAATCCTTTGAACGGTTCTACTCTGTCCTATAAGATCTAACATTTGATTTAAGATTGAACGGTGATTTAAGGTTGAACTGGTGGCAGCGCATTGCATTAGTATATGTAAAAGCAATGATGTAACAGTAACTTTAGGTTTTTCCCTTAACATGACTTGCTACAAATAGTTTACATTTTGTCTGATTGTCATTATTTGCTATATATCTCTTTGTCTAATGATGGGGTGATTCTCAGACATAGCTGTATCATTGGTATAAAGCCTTCAGAACAGCCTATTTCTCAGTCATCCAGTCATTAAATAAGTATTACAGAGCATGACTTTTTCTATACTTCGAGACCATGTCTTTGCTCTTCAACTTCAGATCCATTAGACTTCGTTCAAGCTTTAAGAAGCCACATTTCTTTCGACCTTGGGCCTTACACATATTATTTTCTCAGCTTGAAATGCTCTCACCCTCAAATCTAGTTCCACTCCCCATTTCTCCCATCAAAACCTATAGGTCTTAGTGAAAGTGTCCCAAGCCCTGGAAATCTTGCCCACCCTAGGATTATTTGAGGTCACCTGTCATGTGCTTCTCTGCTTTTCCACACTTCTGCTTCCTTGTCCTTTCAACAGCTAACAACTGCATATGTTTTGGTGTATGACAATACATAGCTTCCTGAACACATGGGCCTGGGCCGGCTGCTTCCTTTGGGAAGTGAACGCGTAGCTCTGTGACTGGATGAGAGCAGATACTTGACCTGCCTGTGTTGACTGGATGATGGAATAAAAAAATAACTTGCAGTGGAAGCCTATTGAATGTTGTTAGTACTGTTAGGGGCCATCGAGTCAGCTCCGACCCACAGAGATCCTATGTCCAGCAGCATCCTCATACTGTTCTCATGCCAAGGCCCATTGTGTTGGCCAGCGTTCTAGACATATAAGAGGATAGGTTTATATAGGGGAAGGAACATAGCAGCTAATTAGTCCACAGAGCAATACAGAGGGCTCAGTCCAACTCACTTTTGTGGGACAGTTCATATACTAACGATTCTTCCAACTCACACTGGCTGCTGGTCTAAGGCCAAGGAAGCAGACAGGAAGTGGCTGGTGGGAGGCGTGGAGTCTTCTCACAGGCAAGAAGAGGAGAGTCGGCCAGCAGGCAGCAGACATGACATGGGGGGGGCCGCAACATCAGGAAGATGAGATGTTGAGGTGTCGCAGAGGTCAGTGGAGCAGCAGCTTCGCGAAGCACGCTGCAATAGAGCCTCATGGTGTAGTGATGCACCCACCGCATGGTGACACGATCCACAGGTTGGCTCAGCCCGTAGGTAGCAGAGAGCAGCTGACTCCGACAGCAGGGTGCTGGTCCAATCACCTGGGAGAAGGAGGAAGAAGCTGGCCTCCAATCAAGCTGGGCCCTGATTGGCAGGCTAAACTCTGCCCACATGTTCCTATGGGAGCCATGTTGGCACAAAAAAGCCCAACACACCCACTGTGCCAATCCATCTTATTGAGGCCCTCTTCTTTTTCTTCACCCTTCTGCTTTACGCAGACTGATGACCTTGGCCAGGGCCTGGTGTCTCCTAAGAACAAGGCCAAAGTTCTTTTTGGTCCAGTGTCTCTGTGTGTCCTTCTCATCTGCTCTTGATGCTTCCTGAAACATTCGATATTTTGCCTTCAGCATCTTTCAGTTTGTTGTATTATGGTGGCTTGTGTGTTGCTGTGATGCTGAAAGCGATGTCGCTGGCGTTTCAAATGCCCGCAGGGTCCCTCGAAGTGAGCAGATTCCAGCGGAGTTTCCAGACTAAGCACAACAACGAAGAAGGACTTGGCTGCCCACCCCAGAGGAAGAAGTTGCTGAAAACTGTATGCAAAGCTTCGAAGCTTATTGAATAGCTAATCCAAATTCATGTACACGAATAAGTGTGTCGGGTACTAGAGAAAGTGATCAAGTGCCTGCAATAGTTACTTATGTCATCGAGTGCTACTGCACTGTTGACAACTGTTGACAACCTACCCAAAGTGGTGACCTTGAGAATCGCAACCCAATGCATAACCCATTACACCACCATGGGTCCTATTCCAATGCACAGCATTAGATAGGCCTTCTGATGTGTCTTCGCTTTATCAAAGGGTTATTAACATAAAAAGGAGGGCATGGTCAGGAAAACTACTAGAAGACATATTTATAGCAGAGTTGTATGAGGTTAATAAAATTGAGCTGTCGATGTGACTCTAAGCGTGCTGGGGCCCAAACAAATGCGAATATGCTCAGTTATACGAGGGTCATTGGTGACAGGAAAATGGCTTGCGTCCTAGGGGAAAAGTAAGCTTCTTTGAAGGGCTGCCATTTATACCATCTCCATGCTCTGCAACCAGTTTGGCAGCCTTTGGGAATCGCAGTTTCAGAAGGTCAGAAACTCTGCCTCCTGAGTCTTCCTCTTTCTTCCTCTCCCACATGGTGTCTAGTTGCCATGAAAGAATAGCATCAAGGGTAAGTTCTCCCAGTGCTGGGGAGATGTAAAACTCTGGCAGACCCTGTCATGAAATCCGCAGACAGCCTACTTCAGCCCTGACTGCCTTCACGGGCTCAGAACCTGGAGGGAGCCATTGAATCACTCTGAGGCTCAGCTTTCTCAGAGGAACTGAAGCCTCCTTCCAAACAGAGCCGAGGAGGTGGACGAGATGACACCTGGAAGTGTGCCCGGCAGAGGCCAGGCTCTCTGTGCGTCCTTCTCTCTTTCACTGCTCTCCTCCTCTCAGGATTTGGTAAAACAATCAAGCATGATATGATTGATGTGTACCTGAGAAGCTCTTTTACATGTGGAGCCATACGTATGTTAGAGACCCAGGGAGAGGAGAGCTCGTGCCTGTCCCGTAGCAAACAAAGCGGGAGGGACAATGGACTAGCTTTCTGTTCACTGTGACTTCCCCACTTGAATTCTATTTAGATCTGTTTGTATTTCATTTTTATCCAAAGCAATAAAACATTTTTTGTTTTCACCCCAAACAAGAAACACAAGATTCGTCTTTCATCTTTCACCTACTAAAACCAAGCCAGTCGCCACTGAGTCCATTTGGACTTGTCTGAATAGACCTGCTTTCCACCGGGCTTTGCAGTGGCTGCTGTTCTGCAGTACATCACCAGGGGGTCTTCCAAGGCTGTTCTAGGTGGGCTCAAACGAATCACCCCTTCCGCTAGCGGCGCAGGGCTTAACTCTTTGCACCTATCCTGAATATAATCACCTGTCCCTCTTTCAGCCCATTAATAAGTGAGTTCATCAGTGGTTCATTAGAACAAACTGAGGGAACAGTTGCATGAACTACCTCAAGAGTCAAGAATGACTGAGCCACAATGACGCTGGAGTTCCTAAGCTTTCCCGGCATTACTCTGACCGCTGTCACTTTTCGAGCTGAACCTGCGCACTGCTTGAATTTTTCTTTCTATCCAGTTCTCAGAATGTTTATTTGATCTAATGTGCCAAATTTACATGAAAATATGTTAAAGCCCCACCTAGTTTATACCATCGAGCTCCCTGAACACATCCTTCTCAGCACGCTCATTCATTCAAACCAGATGTTTTCCACTGGGAAAGGCCCAAAGAGTGTGTTTCTCTCAGAGCCACCTCAAAATGCTGGTTTCGTTGGCAAGTCCCGAGTCTCGGGAGTGCCAACGTATATTTTCCAGTGGTTACCAGCACAGTCAACAGAGGGACAGGATTATTTGTACAGCAATTTCCTCTACTTTTTTTCTCCCTCTTGGAAGAAAATATCCTAGTAACACACCATATCTAAAATTGGATACTCTATATGTGTCTTATTATGGTTTTATGGACAGAAGGACTGAACACAATGGTAATTTAAAAATAAAAGTTCTTCGTTTCCTCTGCCAGAGTCAGAAATGTAGACTATTTCACTGGGGGGGAAATATCCTAATTGTGTGGTTATAACAAACGGGTACACCCTTACAGATCTATTACTGAGAGTTTTCCGTTGGTAAGAGCTGTGCAAACTATACAGAGAAATGCTGGGTATTGGTCTCTTAATTATTTAGATATAACAGGCCTTGGCTAAATGCAAACAGGGAACGGTTTTAGTGACCCATTCCCATTGAAGAGTGTTATTTACTTGACTGGTAGGTCACTCTGGTTTGAACATCTGGCATTTTCCTGGGCTCAGCAGTTTTCTTCTTTTAACCTTGGATGGTAACCAAAGGCGACCACAGAAAGTCTTTGTCTGGGGCCTGTGACACATTCCCACATTGGGGCCAGGAGATGGACATTTCTAGCACTGTGATACTAAGGTTGTAAAGTCTACTAACCATAGAGTGAAGGGGGGGGCATCATTTAGTACCCATAGGGCACTAAGAGTGTCAAGACAGAAACAAAGCCAGGTGCCGTCAAATTGACTCTGACCCAATGAGACTCCGGGGTTGTCACAACAGAACTCTTCCCTTCCAGGTTTTTAGGTCAGCAGACCTTTTTCGGAGGGGCCTCTGGGTTGCCAAACAGTCAATTAATAGAAAGCCCATTCACTCTCTGCACCACCGAAGGACTCCACAGAGTAAGCTAGGCATTGCTAAAGTGCCCCACGTTCTCTCATCTAATTCTCACATGTTTTTGAGGGGTCCCATTGACTACTTTTTTGAAGTAGATTGTCAGGCCATTCCCTCCTAGTCCAGCTAAGTCTGAAGACTCCCTGGAACCCTGTCCGCGGTGGGTGACTCAGCCAGCACAGTGATGCAGCTTCTAGCCATGGCTGAGTTAGAATGAAGCACTTAGCTATAAGGTGGCATCACTTGCATAGAAACCACATTTGTTCACATTATTTGTTTGGGCACGGTAACGATCCTTTGTGAGCTGTGTTTGGCCATTGTACCTGGAATCACAAATTGATGTTTTCAGCCTGGTGGAGCTGTCTCTCAGCTGAGGGGTCAGTTCTGGCAGCATACTCTGTGTGAGCTTTAGAGCAGTGGTTTTAGGTAGTAATTTGTGAATTTTATAGTCCTTTCCCACTAATTCTATAAAAATGTCTTCAATGGAAAACTGAAAGTGTATGAGTGCTGATTTTGGTGATAAGTAATTTGTTCTCATAAACTTAATTCATCTTTAAAAAGGAAGAAAATCATTAGAATGGCAAAAACTGGGACAGCTTCTCCTTCATTGGACATTTATTCTGTGGTTCAATCATCAGAGTGAAAAAAAAAATATATATCTATCTCTGTGAGCAATGAAAGAAACCCATGATCAAAGATAAAGTAAATGCTGATATAATTAAAATATTATATATATATTTTAAAGGGTCCAAGGGAGAAGCTTCCAAAAATATTATATTTTTAAAGGCATGCTGAAGCTGAGATCCTACTTGTATATAGTGTAGTTATGCGCCGAGGGGCTGGTTCTGAGCCAGAGTGACAACATAACAAACTGCTGAGCCACCCTGCGCCAACTGCGCAATCACTGTTATGTTTGGGCCCATTGTTGCGCCCACGGTGAATTCAGCTCCTTGGCAGCCTTCCTTTCCCAAACACTCTAGGGTCTAGTCTCTCCTAATAACATATCCAAAGTATGTGACAAGAAGTCTCCCCATCCTTGCTTTTAAAGAACATTCTGGGTGTACTTCAGTCAAGACAGATTTTGTTTGTTCTTTTGGCAGGCCATGATATTTTGAATATATTTTGCCAACACCAGAAACCAAATGCATCAATTTTTTGGTAGTCTTTCTTACTCATTGTCCTAAGTTTATGAGGTGATTAAAAATTAGATGACTGTTTTGATTTTTGGCATTGGTTTGTTGTGGTGGTTGTTTTGTTGTGTGTCGTTGCTTGGTTTTGCTCTGTCTTGTTTTTGTGCATGTTATTATCTCTGCAGGACTGTCTAAATAAAACAGGCTGGATGAACAATCTGTAAGAGAAAACAATGGGACCGACAGTTTCGGAGGGACATGGGAGAGGTGGAATTGGGGGCAAAGGTAGTGGGGTTAACAAACCCAGGGACAAGGGAACAACAAGTGATCCAAATAAGTGGTAAGGAGGCTGTAGGAGGCCTGGTAGGGCATGATCAACGATAATGTAACTGAGAGAAATTACTGAAACCCAAATGAAGACTGAACATGATAGTGGGACCAGAGGAAAGTAAAAAGAATTAGAGGAAAGAGCTAGGAGGCAAAGGGCATTTATAGAGGTCTAAAGAAAGGCATGTACATATGTAAATATATTTATATATGAGGATGGGGAAATAGATCTATGTGCATATATTTATAGGTTTAATATTAAGGTAGCAGAAGGACATTGGGCCTCCACTCAAGTACTCCCTCAATGTAAGAATATTTTGTTCTATTAAATTGGCATTCTATGATGCTCATCTTCCTGACACATTTGAAGACAAATGGGTACATAAGCAAATGTAGTGAAGAAAGCCGATGGTGCCCGACTATCAAAAGATATAGCATCTGGGGTCTTAAAGGCTTGAAGGTAAACAAGTGGCCATCTAGCTCAGAAGGAGCAAAGCTCACATGGGAGAAGCACATCAGCCTGTGTGATAATAACAAGGTGTCGAAGTGATCAATTATTAGGCATCATCAGAACAAAAAACCATATCATCGTGTGCTCACCTTCCTGATATGATCGCTGAAGACAAATGGGTGCATAAGCAAATGTGGCGACGAAAGCTGATGGTGCCTGGCTATCAAAAGATATATCGTCTGGGGTCTTAAGGCTTGAAGGTAAACAAGCGGTCATCTAGTTCAGAAGCAACAAAGCCCACATGGAAGAAGCACACCAGACTGTGTCATCACGAGGTGTCGAAGGGATCAGGTATCATCAGAACAAAAAATCATATCATTGTGAATGAAGAGGAGAGTGCAGAATAGAGACCCAAAGCCCATTTGTAGACCACTGGACATCCCCTTACAGAAGGGTTTCGGGGAGGAGACGGGCCAGTTAGGGTGTGATGTAGCAACGATGAAACATACAACTTTTCTCTAGCCCTAAATGCTTCCTCCCCTCCCCCCTCATCATGATCCCAATTCTACCTTTCAAATCTGGCTAGACCAGAGGATATACACTGGTACAGATAGGAACTGGAAATACAGGGAATCCAGGGCGGATGATCCTTTCAGGACCAGTGGTGTGAGTGGTGATACTGGGAGGGTGGAGGGGGAGTGGGTTGGAAAGCGGGAACCGATTACAAGGATCTATATACAACCTCCTCCCTGGGGGACAGACAACAGAAAAGTGGTTGAAGGGCGATATGACAAAATAATAATTTGTAAATTATCAAGGGTTCATCAGGGAGTCGGAAGTGGGGAGGGAGGGGGAAAATGAGGAGCAGCTGCCAGGGGCTTGGGTGGAGAGCGGATGTTTTGAGAATGATGAGGGCAATGAATGTATAAAAGTGCTTCGCACAATGGATGTGTGTATGGATTGTGATAAGAGTTGTATGAGCCCCTAATAAAATGATTTGAAAAAAGGAAAGATTAAAAAAAATTAGATGACTTGAATCAGGTGCACTATCGTCCTCAAAATGACATCTTTGTCCTTTCACCTTTAACAGGTTTGTAAAGCAGATTGCAGATTTGCCCAATGTCATGTGCCATTTGACCTCCTGACTGCTGCTTCCAAAAGCATTGATCCTGCATTTGAAAAAATGCAGTCCACAACAGCTTCAGTCTTGTCTCTGTGTGGTCGATTGGGTTCTATCTATAGAGAAACAAAAGAAGGGACACTGGCCTGTGTATGTACATACAGAGATTTATATCACATCGTTCACACAGGTGTTGAAGTACGTAAGCTCAGTCCACTTCAAGTTCATAGATCAGAGGTAAGCTGGAGGCTTCTCTCCTGACTCGTGTAGCCCCAGGGACTGATGAACATGAAGCAGGGAGACTACAGGCTGATGAACGCCGAGCTGAATGAATATTAGTTTGGTCAAATGCATCCAATGTCAGGAGTCAGCTGATGGCTCCTTGCATTGGCGGGTGATATAATAGGAAGTCAATGAACCAGATCTAGATATAGCTTTAGCCAAAGGAGTGAGTTAGGTTCTGCACACTGTCAAACTGTACTAAAAGGAGTCCATATCCCAAATAAAATGTCCCTCAGTGTTATGAAGACTGCGACCACATTAAGGAGGTGGTACTCAATCCCCTTCTTCCCACAGCTGCTTGACTTCACAGAAGATGCCGTCATGGACTTGGCTACATTAAGTTCTACCATATCATGGGAGACTCATGCTCCTCCAAGTTGACACAAAGCCTATCATACTTCACTTATCACGATGTCATCCATTGTCCAGTTGCGAAGATTTTCGTTTTCTTTACATTGAGTTGTAATCCACACTGAAGGCTTCACCACGAAGTGCTTCAATTCCACCTCACTTTCAGCAAGCAGCGTTGTCATCTGCATATCACAGGTTGTTAATCTTTTCTTTAATCCCGGTGACACATTCTTTTTCATATAGTTCATTTTCTGAGATCATTTGCTTACTATACAGATTGAATAAAGATGATAAAAGCATACAACCCTAATACACACCTTTCCTGAATTTAAACTCTTGTTCTGTACAATGGACTGCCTCTTGACCCATGTACCGGTTCTACAGGTCATCCTGGTTTATTATAATTCACACAGTTGAATACCTTTCCATGGTCAAAAGTAAATACAACATCTGATTTATTTATTTTTCCAAACCACTTATTTTATTTACTTTTCCAAACAACTTTTCAAAACAGGCATAGAGAAATATTTATAGAGAAATCCCCTTTATAGAGACATCTTGATAGAGAAATCAAGACTCTTAGAGGGAATCAACATTCCCCAAATTCCATATTTATCAAGTGGCAAAGTTACGCTGTGATCTGAAGTCAGTGCCTCCAGAGCTCATTTCTTTCCAAAGAGGCAAGCCCGTTCTCTTGAGTAACCGAGCAAAGTGAAGATGACAGAGAAGCAATGGTGCGTCTCCACGTGGGATGGATGGTCAGAGACCCAGAAGCAGAAATGAGCCCTCAGAAGTGAAAAGTCTCTTTCGCTGAGGCAATCTTTTATTTTTTCGGAAGTTGATAGAGTTTTAAAAGTCATGTGCCTTTAAGCAGTTTGACTGAAGTATAAAGTTTATAGAAGCAGGCCAAGTACATACTATCATTCTGAGTAGTCCCAGAGTAGCAGTTTCATTGCAAAATGGCTAAGGTGTTTGGAGAGCTTTAATCAACCATATCAGGCCTTGTCTGGAATTTAGGGAGGTTCTGGTTACAAATCTTCAAAAGTCCTGAATTACTTTTTGCAACCACAGGCTAAAAGGGCTATTAAATTGGTTTTACAGAGAGATGGAATTAATACTACTTGACTGAGCTAAGATCACCATAGTCTAAAAGCCAATTAAAATAGTTCTGATGTTGGAAAAAGAAATCATGATGATTTTAAATGCCTTTACAAAAATAAATAAACATCTTTACATTTAAATCTGAGAAAGGGCACATTTTGAATTTAATAAGTATGAAGGAGTGATATAGCACATATTTTTTATTTACAAACAATTTAGCAATATAACATCCTTATATTTATATATCCTTTTATATTGAAGGCAGAAAAATGAGGCCATGTACTCCAGTGATGGTTTATAACCTCAGAAACCATAGAGGCCATTCTATTCCATGCTATGAAGTCACTATGTATTGGAAGCGACTGGATGGTAGTTTAAAATTTTTAAAAAATATGTGTGAACTACATTATAACATATTTTTATACAAAGATATATATACATATCCAAAGAACTCAATAATATCCCACTTTCCCCCAAATAGTCAAAATTCATTAATAAATTATTTCTCTAAAAGATTAGAAGTCATGTATCTCATCACACCCACTGCCTTGACAGTAAAACTTATAGTAAGCAGACCAATTTTTGAAAAGTAAAAATAGATGTTATAATGCTATGCTTGAGTACTGAAGTATTAGAATTTATCATGCAGGAAAAACCCTTAATTGTCATGCACAGCCAACAGACTCATTTCTATAAACCTTTAAAAGCTTGAAGTTGAACATGGAATTATGGAAGATCTCAAACCAAATAGGTACAAAGCAAACAGGGCGGGAGGGTGGAGAGAAATAACAGCAGATAGACGACTTAATGGGTAAACAGCCCATTTCTAAAGCTTCGCTAGGCCCTGAAGGTGTAGATGCACAGTGGCTTGGGTTTAGATCAAGAATTTAGAGTAATAAAGAGAAAGTTAAATAGAATCTAATAGCTTATTTTTAAGGAGCATGCTGGCACAGTGCTTAAGCACTCAGTTGCTAACAGACTAAAGGGTCGGTGGTTGGAATCCCCCAAAGGATCTGCAGGAGAACACAGCTAGCACTCTGCTTCCATAAGATGACAACCCAGGAAAGCCTGTGGAGCAGTTCTGCTCTGTCACGTGTAGCTTCTATGGTCACAGTCAATTTAAGAACATAAAATAACAGCCTCTATTTAAGATGGTAGGTGGGTATGATGTGAACAACTGTGAACAATCTGAAATTTATAAAACATTGATTAATTTATCCATTAACTCATAGATGTTATATCAATATTAACTGTTCTTTAATCTAATAAGTCTATATGAGTGCCTACTATGGGTTGGGCTCTGTTTTAGACTGTGGATACACAGATGAACACAAAAGACACATATTTTTCCTTGGACTACTTGCATTATAATTGGGAGCAACAGACAATTTAAAATAAATAACCTATAGAATGTTTATCTGGACTGTAGAAAGTGGTAAATATTTTGTGGGGGGAAAGAAACAGAAGTGGACAAGAAGCATGTGGAGCAAATAGGAACGCCAACAATAAGATATAACCTCACCCTTTAAGTGGAAGAAAGAGGAAGCTTTCTACTCCCATCAAGAGTTATAATCTTGGACAATTTGTCCTATCCTATAGGGTTGCTACGAGTCACAAATGATTTGATGACTGAGTGGCTTACCTGTTTAGCATTTCAGCCACGTGTTGTGGCTCAGGATCTTTCTTTTCTCTCATTTTCTATAAATATTTCCATAAGTATCTTTTGATCCATTTCCATGACCAAAGTATTTGGCTTGGTGTCTAGTGTTTGAAAACCTGAGCTACTAACTAAAAGGTCAGTAGTTCAAGTCCAACAATCATTACATGAAGTCAAACATGACAGTCTACTTCCATAAAGATCTGCAGCTTAAAAAACAAACCGAGACAGCTTTGGAAGCCTTACAAGAGAGTTCTCCTCTGTCTCTATGACTAGAATTGAGTCAGTAGCAGTGGTCAGTGGGTTAACTAATTGTCCTTAAGCCGGAGAACTGGCCCCAGCCACAAAAATGTGAGAAAGATTGTCCTGGTGTAAGAACTTATGTTTAAGAAACATCATGAGTGAATGATTATAATATTTTGTTTTAAATTTGTTTTCGGAATACTTTTCTGGCTGGTGTGACCTTCAATTGGATCGCAGGTCTTGTCCTGGAATACACGAAAAAGAAATTGAACATGATGTTCCCGTTTCCTGTAGCACCTCCCTTACTAAGCAGCTTGTTTGCTTGCTTAGGATTATTCCGGCCTTCCACAACAAGCACCGGTCCAACTGGAAATTGTACTTCTCAATGTTCTTTGGCTTTTTAGGAACTGCCATTCATCTTGCTCAGTAATAGAGACCTGCTCTTTAAGACCTTCTTATTTCACTTTTCCTATCAGTAGTAGTTAATTCCATCACCATAAGTAACTTAAATGTCTGAAGAGATGCGTTATTACAACAGGAACTTGCTTTAACCTCAAAATCAATATCTACTCTTAGGGGATTTCGAAGAACTGAAAATAAAAGGTTCCAAAATTCTATGATTCGTACAGTACCTGGAACTCAATAAATGCTCCAAAAGTGTTTGCTCACAGAATGAGTGGATGGATGAATCGAATTAGAAAAAAGAACTTGTTAACATATTTATAGATTAAATTGAGTCCTCCAAAGAGTTATGTTGAAGTCCTGATCCCTGGTTTTGAAATAGGGTCGATCTTAGAAGCTGTGATTAGTTAAGTTCATACAAGGTCATATTAGAGCTGAAAGAGTCTTAATTCAATTAGAGTGGCATTGTTATAAAAGAGAAGAAGAGACGGAGGAGAGAAGATGGCCATGTGAAACAGTTATGCTATAACTACACACCGAAGAGACCAGGGAGTACTAGAAGCAGAAGGAGCCAAGACATTATCTTTCCCTAAACATTTTGAAGGGGAGAGATTTCCTGCCTCACCTTCAGAGACACAATGTTTGAATTGGGGGCATTGGCAGGGCTGTGCTCCTCTGTTGCCTCTGGAGATGACCTGTCTTGTCTTTTCAGCTTCTGGTAACAGTAGACAGGTTTTGGCCTTCTTTAGCTGGGAGATGAGAGGAATCCTGGCGGTGTGGTGGTTATGTGTTGGGTTGCAATCAGCAAGGTTGGCAGTTTAAATCCACCAACTTATCCAGGGGAGAAGGATGGGGCTTTTTACTCCCTTAAAGAGTTAAAGTCTTGGAAACTCACAGGGTCAATTCTACCCCCTCCTATAGGGTCGCTATGAGTTTGGGTTTGGGAGCACGTTGATGAGTCTCCGCATGTTGTGTTGTCTTGCTCCTCTGTTCCTGCTACTAAATGCCTGTTGACTCTCTTATTTGTCTCAGTAAACTCTCACTGCCATCAAGTTGATACTGACTCATCGGGACCCTATAGGAGAGGGTAGAACTTCTTGCTGGCCCTAACATATGCCCCAAGGGAAAATTAAACCAATTGTTTCCCCCCAAATGGCAGCTCCGGAAAGCCTACGGGGTGATTTTACTTTGATGGCAGGTCATTTGAGCTGCTCCCCAGCAAGAGGGAACCAAAGCAAACAAGAAGGCGAAGATGGGCTAGAAAGGGCTCAGTTCCCCTCAGTGTCTCTTATAAGAAGGCCACACCCCCAAGGAGACATCATTAGGCTGTGACTTGGCTGATAGGTTAGACTCCATCCCTACCTTCACACAGGTGCAAGTTGATTCAGAATCTCACCATCACAGGACAGCAAGTGGGCTTGACTCATTAGCCTTTCAGTTAGCAGTTAAGCACTTAACCACAGTACCAGCCTGACTCCGTCACAGGTGGTTCTCTCTGCTCGCTGCCACTGAGTGGATATAGACTTACAGTGATCCTATAGGGGTAGAGAGCCTCACATTGCTCCCTTACAGTGGCTGGTGAGTTTGAACTGCCAACCTTGCAGTTCAAACCCTAACTGATAACTCACTCTCTCACTAGGGCTAGGGTGTTTAGAAATATACAAAGTTGGAATAAGAGTGGGAACCAGTTGCTATCCCTTTGCCTTTAACTCATAGTGACCTCTCGCTGGTCCTGCCTGTGCTCTATCAGTTTTCAGAGACTGAGTTTTTGCAATAGATTGTCAGGCTTTTCCGCTGGTGCTGTTTCTGGCTGGCTCTGACCTGCCAATGTTTTGGGTAGCAGCCCAGCACATTAACCTTATCCACCACCGAAGGACTTCATGCTAGGGCTGGAGAGAGCGCTCACAATGGCCTCCAAGCATAGGAAGCCTAAGGGTGTAAAAAAAGTGACTGATTTTACCACTCTGAAAGGTCAGGAAGAGCTCTGTTTAATCATCATTTAGTTTCCACAGGATAGCCTATGATTGGATTCCATTTTTACATTAATTCTTTCATTTTCACTTTTTCTTCAATAGCTAGGGTGCTATATTCAAACTATTACCCACCAGTGTCTTAAAATCATCCTCCAAAAATGTTTGCATCTCAAGTTTATCATACTTTTTCCTAAAGACATGACATATGTGTTTGGGGGGGGGTGGCTAGAGGGGAGTGTACACTTCTCTTTGCAGATTCAGCAGTACAATGAACAAAAGAAAAACAACGCCTGCTGCTGCTTGCTTTGCTGGCTGGTGCTGGGAGAGGGATGGGCAAACAGAATCACCAGGGTATTATTAAAATTCACAAACCAGAGAGTTGCTCATGTGCAATATTTTTTAAAATGTGGTGGGTGCCAAGTAGCTTTGACACATTTCTTGAAGCTTTAACCATGTTGGGGTAAAAAGTGTTAGAAGTCTGCCAGGAACATATTGGATTCTCCTAAAGCATATGGAGATGAAGTAGAAGATCATTTTATGAGAAAATATTGTTGTACTGGCTTCCTGGCTCAACATGTCGTAGTCTTTCTAGATTCCTAGCTGGTGCAGTAAAACCTGCCAAGGCAGAAGCTGTGTGAGGTCAAGCCCTGTCAAAGACAGACAGTTCCAGTATTTCCCACTGGGAAAGACAGACCCATACCAATGGCACGTGGCTCCCTGCCAAGTGAAAAGGAAGCCGCCTGGTGGGCATGTGTCCTCACAGGTGGCAACTGTAGTCGCACCTTTTGTGTCCTTTGTTTCTAGGCGGGATTTACTTTCTTGGTCCTGGAAGAATGTCATTATTTCACTCTCTTTGCACATTTCTTGGTCTTTCTTCTGTGCAGAGTCTTGTCCTACACAAAGCAAGTGTGTCTACTGTGTTTCAGGAGTGGAGGTGTGTTTCTGGGATCCGGTTTTTGTTTTGATTCTACTGAGTTTCCAGTGTAGCCCCATCCCGCCTAGCCCCTCGCCTACCCTCTTGCGTGGCGCTGGGCTGTCTTCTTTCGGATGTAGGTGTGTTCATCCCAGGCCTGACTGGGTTGCAAGAATGGAAATGGTTCTCATCACTAGCTTGCATTGAAAAGGGTGATAAATAAGTCATGTTTTTGCTTTGTTTTGTTTAATCTCAAGAGGATGTTGGGAGAGAGAAAAAAAATCTTTGCCTGTGGGCCCTTTCACCACATTCTCTCCTTGGTCCTTTGGGGCTCTGGTTAAGCATTGAAATTGCTCCCAGAGCCGGCCTAACAAACAGCACCCAGGTATGGGCTCATTGTTGGTTGGCATCCTCTAGGGGTGGCTGGTTGGGAGCCCTGGTGATGTAGTTACACGTTGGACTGCTAACCGCAGACTAAACTTTCCATTCCCCTAAAGAATTGCAGTTTCAAAAACTCACAGGGGCAATTCTACCCTGTCCTATGGGGTTGCTATGAGTCAGAACTGACTCAATAGCAATGAGCTTGGGTTGGTGAACTCCATCTCTAAATTCCTGGGTCTGCTGTAATAACTCATTTTCTAAAGCAACTGAGGAGCATTGTCTGATAGCTTTCAAAGGACTTTAATTGGCTCTGAATTTTAGAGGTAAACTGGATCTTCCTAGTTGGCTGTGGACTGTGAACTCGGCTTTACAATCTCAGTGGTTAAGCCCTAGTGCTCTTGGATATATTGTCTCTCCATGACGGTGATCAACCTGCGCCAGCTCTGATGTAACTTGTAACCTTCCTTCTGCCCAAGTGAGGAAAATGGAGACCTGAACTTAAAAGTATGTGGGGCATAGCAAGGAGTGTCCTAGGGGGCTAGGAGCCCAAGAGTGAACTAAGTAAACCATAGACAATCTACCCCTCCTCTCATGGGTATCCATTCAGGTTGGGGAAGTGAGGAACCTTAATGGCCTAACAGCTAAATGCTTGACTCCTAACTAAAATTTGGAGGTTCAAACACACCCAGTGGCCCCGGGGGAGAAAGATTTGGTGATCTTCTTGGCCCTGGTAATGTAGTGATTAAAGCCTTCAGTGGTGAATTGAAAGGTTGTCAGTTTTAATCCACCAGCGACTCTGGCAAAATATGTGGCAATCTGCTTCTGGATAGATTTTATAGTTTAGGGAACTCAATGGAGCAGTTCAACTCTGTCACAGGGGGTCTCTATGTGTTGAAATATACTTGACCTCACTTGACAACAGTAGGGAGATAGCCACTGACAAACATGTTCAGATAATTGGTATACATTTTTTTTGAGGCAAAGGACAAGAAAATGACGGTGCCTGCATGTGTGAGTGAAACCGAGAGAGATACAATTACCCTTCCTTCTGTGCACCAATAGAATGAAATCACACTCTTAAATATTACATGCCACTCATACATGAGAGACTGACAGAAGGGCCTCCTTGTATGCTTTAAGCTTCTTTAGGACAGAAAGGGATTTAGCTTTGTGTTTGTACCTTGTACACAGCACTGTACACACTGTATCAGTAATACATGGGAAATTGACAATTTATTCACAACACCATGAAGGCGTTTTGATGTCATAGGATCTGTAAGCAAACTAAACTCCCTTCCATTGAATGCAGTCAATGTAGGTCAGGGTAGATCTGCTCCCTAGGATTTTAAAAACTAAGTCTTTCTCACTGCCATTGAATTGATTCTGACACATTGTGACTGTACAGAGTAGAGTAGAACTGCCCCAGTGGATACGAATCTTTTGGGGAGTAGAAAGCCTCATCTTTTTCCCTCAGAGCAACTGGTGGTTTCAAACTGCGGACTCCTTTCTGTTAGCAGCTCGATGCAGAAGGACTATGCCACCAGGACTCATGATCTCTGCGGGGCAGGATGTCTCATCTTTCTCCTGGGGAGCGCTTTGAGTCATGAACCATTGTTTTTAGCAGCCCAACGTAAGTTAAGTCATGTCCGAAAGTGTAGACTTTCCTGAACCAGGACTAACTCAACCCCATCTATGAAGTAGACCTTCTATTGTGCTCATTTCACAAATGAGGATGCAGACAAATGAAGAGAAGAGTAACAAGGTCAACATCAACAATAAGTGGAGCTGCTAAGCTCCACATGTAAATAAACCTTCTGGGTTCAGTGTCTACACTCGTAACCATAAGGATGCAGGCATTGTCTTATGGCGATGCTGGCAAGACATCTTCCAGGAGTATTCCTAGCTCTCTGGCTGAGGGAACAGCAATACCAAGTCCATTCCAGTGCCCATTCTTTCAGAAGTATATGTCGATTTTCACACAACCCTCAAATGACCCTCATGCCTTTGTGTTTCCTTTCCAGAGTACAGGTCCTTCCATCCACAAGACCTAGCATTGATCTGTACAGCAACTTTGGGAAGTAGTTTTCACTACCCTTATCCTTCAGATAAGGAGTCCTGGTGATGCAGGGGGTTAAGTAGTGTGTGCTGCTACCTGCAAGATTGGTTGGCAGTTCAAACTGAACCAGCTTCTCTATGAGAGGATGCGGCTGTCTGTTCCTGTAAATATTTACAGTCTCAGAAATCCTAAGTTGCAGTTCTACTGTGTCCCATGGGGCAGCAGTGCGTCGCAATCAATTTGGTGGCAGAGGCTTTGTTCTGCTTTGGTTTATAGCTCCTGTTTTTGTGTCTGTGTATATAGGTATGTGTCAGGTTTCATGAGGAGGGAGGCACGGGAAACCAAAGTGATGTGTAGGTTTTCCTGAGTTGGTAGTAAAATCCTGGGAACAGAGGACTTAGTTGGGAAAACTCACGTACTCATTTCCCTGGTTTCTTAACTTTATGCGAATTCTCTACTGGTTCATAAAGTTTTTAGCATAGACTTTAGAAATATCTTACTCATGAAAGAGGGTGCTTATTCCTTGGTTTATCATTTCCCCTCATTACACAGGTTTCCTTTCACTTCCACAGGAGTGAAAGGAGACATGAACTATTAGAAATGAGTACTCATGTAATGAATAAGAACAAAGCCTGCACACCAAGAAAGCAAAGCAGATGGGCCTTAAATTTGATCTGAGTTTATAGAAAGATGGATTTTTATAAGGGAAAAAAAAACATAGCCACCTTGCAGTTGTCAAACCATAATGTTTAGAGTTAAATAACACTTGTGATAAATTATATTTCCTTTATGAATTAAAATGAGTTCCTTGCTTTAGGTAGCTAGAATCACAAACTCAAGTGCCCCTATGGCTGAGGGCATGGGGTAGGTCAGATGTAGGGAATAGGGATTTTTTTGCCTGGAGTGTGGAGACTATGAGGACACAGGTCCCACCAGATAGTGGTTTTGCTGTTGGCTTTATTTGATTATAAACTCCTGTCTGGGAACATGGGCCCTGGGAAGCTGTATGGTCAGATATTTTTTTAAAAACTGGGCGTCTAGATTCTTGTATGAAATTATGGAATCCCCCAGTTAGGAACTGGTAGCCAGGTTAACTGTTGGTATTCGGCCAACAATACACACGAAATCAAGCCAGTTGCCATTGAGTTGATTCTGACCTTGGTAACCCTGTGTGTTATGGACAAGAGCTGCTCCATGGGCTTCTCTTACACAGCAGATTGACAGGCTTTTTTCTTCTTTGATGTTGCGGGGTGGATTCAAGTCAACAATCTTTAGAAGAGACGCTAAGCATGCCCTGGGACGCTTATACTTAACGACAGAGACACCATTCCTCTACATTGTTTAATTTCATTTCAGAAATAATAGACCAAACAATGAGACCCTGAGGACATGGGGACACCTGTACAGACATAATCCCTCCAGAGTTGTCTGTCCTCATAGGTTAGAGGGAATGCTGTTTACAGGAATTATGGGAAGGCACTTAATAGTCCAAAGACATAGCATCAGTGGTGTTTGAGAAGGATAAACTAAACCAAACCCACCGTCGTCGAGTCTAATTGATAGCGACCCATATAGGGTCCCTGAGACTGTAAATCTTTACAGAATACTTTGTCTGGTGGGATCCAACTATTGACCCGTTCACCACCAAAACTCCTTTTGAGAAGGACAGCAACCAAAAATGGCAGAGGTGGATGGTAGAGTAGAAATGAAGAAAATCCTATTAAAGAAGGCTGTACCTACATAGCACTCACTCTAGGACACATTTGTCATTCTGCCAGGTTCACATAGTGCTGTAACAAACATGAGTATCCAGGATGACACTCAACAACAGGCTTGACAGATAATGGCCAATCAGAGCAGATACAGACCTAACAGATATACATCGGCTGAACACCAGCCCTGGTCAGACCCTATATGTAATATTCTAGAATCATGTTACATAAAAGATATCCCTCAGGCCAGCAGCATTGATGTCACCTGGTCACTTACTGGAAATGTAGGCTCTCAGGTCTCCCTTCAGTCCTACTGCCTCCACTTGGGGTATTTTAACAAAACTTGCAGGTGATTCATATGCACATTACAGATTGAGAAACACTATCTTGGAACACTTTATTCCAATCTTTGTGACGTCCCACACCTTGCCTTGTATTAAAATTATTCAAGTGTGTCTTTTTCACCTTGTTACACAACACAACACACTGCAACACATTGAGCACTCTCATTGCGAGTGAATCCATCCTTAATTGCAGCAACTGTATAGAGCAGAGCAGAACTGTTCCTTTGGGTTTCTGAAGCTGTTAATCTTTACAGGTGCAAAAGCCTCATATTTCTCCCTCAGAGTGACTGGTGGTTTCGAACTGTTGACCTTGCGGATAGCTGTTCAATGTGAAATCCACTATGCCAACAGCTAGTCTGGTTGGGTATAAATATGTTGAAAGCAGCGTGCACGCAAGTGACTTAAAACTATGGTTAGCTTCTTATCAATACTAAAGATAAAAATTTTGTAATACATTGAATTGAAAAAGGTAAATAAAAGAAAAATCAGAAATAATTTTAATCTAAGTAACTCAACTTTATTTGGTACTTTTAATGCATCTAATGCAAGGGGAAATATTTTACAAACTTTATTGTATTTAAACTTCATAATCGTATGGAATATAGAGACCATTATTAGTATACTTGTTTTACAAGGGAGGGGGCAGAGGATTCAGGAGTTTTAAGAACTTCTGTTGAGAGAACGATGTAAGATATGAAAATAATAATCTATAACTTATCAAGGGTTCATGTGGGATGGAAGGTGGGGGAAAAAGAGGGAAAATGAGGAACTGACATCAAGGGCTCCAGTAGAGTAGAAAGAAAATGCTTTGAAAATGATGATGGCAGCATATGTGCAAATGTGTTTGACACACTGGATGAATGTATGGATTGTGATAAGAGATGTAAGAGCCCCCAATAAAAGTATTTAATAAAATAAAACAATCATGATGATACTTTTGTGGAAAATGGAGCTGATTATTTTTGAGAGTCCAGTGATGGACTGATAAGTGTACACGTACATCAAATGTTCAAATGATACACTTTAAACCCGGGTACTGTATTGTGTGCTAGTTTTCTCTCATTAAACACATTCAAAGTCAAAAGTGAATTAATGATATGAATAAAATGTAACTTGATCATGAAAATCATTAGAAAATATAATTTTAGGTATCTGGCTATCTCTGAGCATCCTTTCTCTTTTCTGGCTTCTGAAGAACAATCGACGGGGACTGTTCTGAAGTATGGAGCGCCTGAGTGGCACAGACAATTGAGTACTTGGATATTATCTTGAAAGCTGGAGTCCGAAGAAAACCCCGGCTCTCTGCCTCCCAAAATTGCAGGCCGGAAAGCCTATGATAATATACAGAACTACAATCAGTTCAGAATTGACTCAAAGACAACTGCTTTTTGTTGTCATTGTTTGTGTGATATATGTGAGTGTGTGCTATTATTAAGTTCATGATCTATATCACACATCCAAATATATATACCATATAATGCACTCATAATGTAGTACATTTTAAAATATTGATATTTTGCATTAAAAGCGATTTAATATAGTCATTGATGTAATTGCAATCCTTATTCAATGTATATATATTTTATTCTATACTTTAAAATCAATAATTAATATTAAAAAACAAAACTAAAGAACTTCTGTTGGGATATAAAGGATTCAGCTTTGTCTGATGTCATGCCAACACCTGTCTTCTCACTAAACTTGAAACTGGAGATTGTGAGTGAAAGAAATAAGAGAGGAAGATAGAAGGAAGATGATTTCAAGATTGAATGTCTGGGAGAATAAAGGACAAGTGCTTTATTTTTATTAGTTGGGATTTAATACATATAACATATCATTCCATATTTCAATCATGTCAAAGAGAAGTGTACAATTGCTACCATAGTTTCCAACCATTCTTTTTCTACATGGACTCCTTCACACTGTCTTCATTTTGCCTCACCTCCACCACTGTAGCCCCCTCACCCCAAAACCCTTGTTCTGCTTGCTGTTCATCAATCTTGGGTTTCATATCCCCCAAACCAGAAAAAACATATAACACAGCTTCAAGAGAGGGACGTCCATTGCCATAATGCCTCTGAAACACCCTTTATTTTCAATGAACAAAAACCATACAAACCCAAAATACAGAAAGTTTTGGGAACTAGATCAGGCCCAGCCTGCATCATAGAGGGGATCTATTGATCGGGTCAGAGTTATGCCTTTGATCTATCCTCCTTTCTCCCAAGCACTCTGTTTAGTGACTGCTTTCCTCCCATCCCTCAATTTTAGACAGGGGCATTCTCTGGTGGCTTATTTCCTAGGTAGTTCCACAAGTGAATCTTGGGCTCCCACTGCCATCCATAGCTTTCTGCACAGCAAATTCTCAGAATTCAGCTCTGACACTGATCCCAATCTTTTGGTGACTGATGCTTCTGGGCTTCTTCCTTGTGTACTTAGTTAACATCTCTCTTAGATGGTTTCTTGTTTGGACACAAGTCTTTAAGACCCCAGATGCTGTTTTATCTGATAGCTGGGCATCATCTAGATTCTTCGCCACATTTTGTGTTCCCTTCATGAGGGTGAACTAATTGTTCTTAAGTTGGTGCTAAGATTTAGTGTGAGCCCCCAAACCATTCCTGGATCTATGCCCTTTTTTCTTTTAATTTGTTGTAACTTGGGAGTTAATAAACACGTCATATCATTCCACAGTTCAATCATGTCAGACAGACTTGTACAATCGACTCCATAATCAGTCTTCAAACATAGTTTTCTTTCCTGGATTTCTTGACATCATTTCTCTTTTCTCTCTCTAGCCCCCTGTATGCCTTCTCTCCATGAGACCCTTGCTATATTTGCCTTCCCTATAGGCTCAGCGTCTCTGGGTTTCAATTACTGACAAACAGAAAACCAGTAACACAATTTCAAGAGTTTGACCCCCACTGGCAACGCACTTCTGAGATACACTCTATTATGAACAACCATAAACAAAATAAAACAAAATTTCTGGAATAATATGTATCTTAATACAGCCTCTAGGGTATTGATGTCGCAAGACCTTGTTTGTCTGCTGACCAGTAGTACACTGCTCTTGGTACAGATGTCTTCTGCTCCCTCAGACACCATCTGTTTTCTGGCTTGTCCTCAGGTTCCGAGCGTGTCTGAGGTAGAGTTCACATAGTGGAGTTCCTGTATGGGGCGGGGAGGGGGGCTGTCACTGATGCAGCCTCGGGAGCAGGCTGTGCTCCCCTAGGAAGATGCAAGATCCAGTGTTCCATCGTTGCACAGAACCCAGCCTGGGTTCCCAACACCCCACCCCCGATGTCCTAGTGTTAGTCCTCTGCAGCACGCTAAGAAAGACGTTCCACCCAATGCCCCCAAAGCATCACAATCACTCCTCCCGCAACCTGGACGGTTTGGGAGGTCTGGTCAATAAGTATCTTTGAGGAGTAGTCCGTGAGACAAAATGTTTCCTTTTACCATAGGAAGTAGCTGCTGCTTAGTGCTCCTATTTGACCAGCAGATGGAGCACTTTTGTCTTCATATTTTATTGATTTATCTGCCTGGAGATGAGAAGGCAACAAAGAAGAGTACTTGCATGTGACAGTCATTTTGCCTTTCCTCCCAACACAATGAAAGGAATGTGACATTCGGTCAAAGGCAGGGAAGATGACTGACGATGGGGAAAGGTAGAAAAATAAAAAGAGGAAAACGCCGTTTGTTTTTCAGACCTTTCCAGGAAGCAAGGGATTCGATCGATGCTGTATTATAGGAAGACCTGGTAACAATTTAATGGGGCCACCAGGCAGGGCTAGGAGAGGAGGTGACAGACAGTATATAATTATTTTTAATGTGCACGCATAGTTAGGGTTGAAATATACCATAGTGCTGTGCAATATGAAGAAAACATAGATGAAACAATTCTCGGAAATAACACAGACTAAGTAACCCACAGCGGGATGAAAAACATGAAATGAAGAGCTTAATCAAATTAAGGCTGTGCAAGAGAAAGGGAGATTCCCTCTTAATGAGCAGGCTTTAAAATATCCTGTGCTACTTAGGCGGAGAGGCATTATTAGATTAGTCACAAAACACTCACTCACTCGGAAAGAATCCTCACAAGTGACATCCATCTTATTTAAAAAACCGAGTAGTGAAGGTTATGGAAATTTTACCATCTTCCATAACAATCAGCTTTAGGGGCGATTTATGTATATGTCACTGAAATGAAAATAAATAAAACATATTGACTCTCATTTTATAACCTCTACCTACCATTTCCCTTACAATTTAAGTAACTTCCCAAACCCTAGAAGAATCTTAGTATCATGTTGGAAAAAAAATCACAACATCTATATGTATGTTGTCAAAAATGAATGAACAGAACTCATGAACAATTTCTCAGATTTCAAGATTAATGAATTCCTCCCAAAAGATGAATGAATGTCTTCTAATAATTTATTTCAAAATCCATATGGAACTACACTTGTAAACTACCATATCCAGCTCTCCTGGGAAAACAGTCAAATACTTGCTCTGCTTGCACTCTTACTTTGGGTTGATTAGAATGTTACATCCACTTAGCAGATGTTTAAGGAATTAACATGACTTTCACATATAAGGGTTAGCCTAAATATACATTAAATTATGTTTTAACATGAAATGTAAAATTTAGAAATTTGGGACTTAGAACAAAACAACTTGGAGTTGAGGGTGATCTGGCTGCAACATCTGTCACTCCATTAACTGTCGGCATTGACTCGGTTGATCTGGCTGGCTAGGTGGGTGTCCCCTGCCTCCCTCACCGCTCCATGTGCGTCTGTCCTGAAGTTGCTTGCTCAGTTGAAGACACAGGAGGACCGGACTGTCCTTTGGTCAAGGGTATACAAATAGCTGCACTCCCCTGCTAGAAACCCCAAACAAATCTCAAGAACAAAACAACTGTGGATTAAAAAAAGAGGAACTCAAAAGTTAGTATAATATTCTGAGAAGTGTTTTAACTAATTACCAAGTGTTTTATGGAAATAGAACAAAAAATCATTAAGAATCTCTTTCAGGAAATATTCACTTCTAGAATGACTTTACATTTTTTGAATTGGGATGAGAGTTGGGAGAAGGATTCCAGTTATCTAGACTTGGGATGACAAGTGTGAATTGGGATAGACACCCATTTTGGAGGAAAGGTCTCTCAGTGTCCAAATCCAGAGAATTACTGTGCTTGGAAATGCCCTTTGCTCTCAGCCAGAATGCCCATCTCCTTGGAGGATTACTACTATTGTAATTCGAGTTTAAACTCTGGAAGTGTTCTTCAGAATGTAGGTAGGTGTCAAATTCTGCAATCTTTCCACACCTTAGTTTACCATGTGGGGAATTCAAGAGTAACGGTTTGGCATTTATCACCACAAAGGACAATTCAAGATCCATCTTGAAGTAAAATGCTGCCTGTGATAGAATAATATCTATTTATAAGGAAACCCCATCAATAAAGTATTATTCAGATCTGTGCACCATTGACGTGATGCAGAAATTGAAGAATTCTATCAATGTCTTTGTTCTGAAATTCATCAAACATGTGATCAAGATGCATTGGCAATTATTAGCAATTGGAGCACAGAAACTGGAAACAAAAAGGAAGGAACAGTAGTTGGAAAATATGGTTGTGGCAATAGAAATGAAGCTGGAGAACCCATAATAGAATTTTGCAAGACCGATGACTTCTACATTGCAAATACCATTTTTATCAACACAAGAGGCAACTAACTATACACATGGACTTCTCCAGATGAAGTACACAGAAATCAAATTGATTCCATCTGTGAAAAGAGATAATGGAGAAGATCAACATCAGTAACTAAAACGAGGCCAGGGCTGACTGTGGAACAGATCATCCAGCGCTCATATGTAAGTTCAAGTTGAAGCTGAGGAAAATGAAGACAAATTCACAATATTCAAAATAGGAACTTGAGTTGCTCCCACCTGAAATTTAGAGCTCCTCAAGAACAGATCTGCTGCACTGAACACTAATGATCAGAGACCTGATGGGCTGTGGAAGGACATGAAGAACATCATGCACAAAGAAAGCAAGGTCATTGGAAACACAGAAAGAACCGATCAAAGTGGTTGTCAGAAGAGACTGAAACTTGCTTTCATTCCGAGACTAGCTAAGGCAAAGGGAAGACAAGATACAGCCCAAGAACTGAATGGAGTATTTCAAAGAGCAGCATGAAAGACAAAGTCAAATGGTATGAGATGTGCAAAGACCTAGAGTTAGAAACCCCAAACTAAAAGAGCTGAAAAAAGATTCAAGTCTCAAGTTGAAATATTGAAAGACTCCTTGGACACAATACTGAAATGATGGATGAAGCATCAAAAAAAATGGAAGGGATACATGGAGGCACTGTACCAAAAAGAGTGGCTTGATTTTAATCATTTTAGGAGGTCGCATGTGAGCAAGAACCAATGGTCCTGAAGGAAGAAGTTGAAACTTTCCTGAAAACATTAACCAAAAACAAGGCTCCAGAAATTGATGGAACGCCAATTGGAACATTTCAATAGGCTGATGAAGCACTGGAAACACTTCCTGGTCTGTGCCAGGAAGAAAAACAGTCTCTTTACCAACTGACTGGAGAGATCTGCTTTTGTATCCCTTTCAAAGAAAGGTAACCAAACCGAATTCAAGAAAATAGCGTCTGGGGTCTAAGCAACCATCTAAGTGAGATGCCAATTAATTCCATCATCACACCATCATCAGTTACTGATATATACAATCTGAAGTCGAAAGAGGGGTTAGTATCAGAGCCTAAAGTGTGAGAATCTGGTTTGCCGAAGGCTATGGATGGCAGTGGGAGCCTAATATCCATTTGTGAACCTACACAGGAAATAAGCCTCTGGTGAACTCCCTCCACGCACAATTGAGGGACAGGAGGAAAGTACTTACTAAACTGCATTGGAGAGATGAGCATAGAACATTAAAGACCTAAATCTGACATTTTTATGTATTTGTTTTTAATATACTATATTATTCAGAAAAATAAAATGAGAATTTCTAGAAAGCAGCAATATAAACTGGTATAAATATTGTCCCTAGGTTTCCAAGGAATGGTTTTTATTTCTTTTTTTGCTGTCTTTGTACTTTCAACACTTTATTTATTTTTTTAAATTGTTTTATTAGGGGCTCATACAACTCTTATCATAATCCATCCATACATCAATTGTATAAAGCACAAATATACATTCATTGTCCTCAGCATTCTCAAAACATTTGCTCTCTACTTAAGCCCCTGCCATCAGGTCCTCATTTTCCCCCTCCCTCCCCACTCTCCCTTCCCACATGAACCCTTGATAATTTATAAATTGTTATATTGCGATATCTTGCACTGTCCAACGTCTCCCTTCACCCACTTTTCTTTTGTCCGTCCCCAGAGAGGAGGTCACATGTAGATCCTTGTAATCGGTTCCCCTTTCCAACCCATCCTCCCTCTTCCCTCCCAGTATCACCACTCACACCACTGGTCCTGAAGGAATCATCCGCCCTGGATTCTCTGTATTTCCAGTTCCTATCTGTACCAGTGTACATCCTCTGGTCTAGTCAGACTTGCAAGGTAGAACTGGGATCATGATAGTTGGGGGGAGGGGGGAGAGTAGCATTTAGGAAGTAGAGGAAAGTTGTATTTTTAATCGTTGCTACATCGCACCCTGGCTGGCTCATCTCTTCCCCAAGACCCTCTGTAAGGGGATATCCAGTGGCCTACAAATGGGTTTTGGGCCTCCACTCTGCACTCCCCCCGCTCATTCACTATGGTAAGATTTTTTGTTCTGATGATGCCTGATACCTGATCCCTTCGACACCTCATGATCGCACAGGCTGGTGTGCTTTTTCCATGTGGCCTTTGTTGCTTCTGAGCTAGATGACCGCTTGTTTACCTTCAAGCCTTTAAAACTCCAGAAGCTATATCTTTTCATAACCAGGCACCATCAGCTTTCTTCACCACATTTGCTTATTCACCCACTTTGTCTTCAGTGGTTGTGTTGGGAAGGTGAGCATCATAGAATGCCAATTTAATAGAAGAAAATATTCGTTCATTGAGGGAGTACTTGAGTGGAGGCCCAATGTCTGTCCACCACTTTAATACTAAACCTATAAATATAGGCACATAGATCTATTTCCCCATCCTCATATATAAATATATTTATATATGTACATGTCTTTATCTAGACCTCTATAAATGCCCTTTGCCTCCCAGCTCTTTCCAAATTTCCCTTGACTTTCCTACTGTCCCACTATCATGCTCAGTCCCCACCAGATTTTCAGCAATTCCTATTTGTTACATTACACTTGATCATGCCCTATCAGGCCTCCCACACCCTCCTCACCACCGATTTGGATCACTTGCTGTTCCCTTTTCCCTGGGTTTGTTGACACAACTCCCTTTCCCACCCACCCCTCCTCTCCCATGTCCCCACGGAACTGTTGGCTCCGTTGTTTTCTCCTCCGGATTGTTCATCCAACCTTTTATTTAGATAAACCTGGACATAAATCTGACTTGAACAGTTAAAACATTGTCAGTTGATCCCCCTTCTGATGCCTGCTGGACCTGATCTTGTTGTCAGCATTTTCTGTATTTTTCCTTCTTTTGTTTTTGGTTGTATGCATTAGGGTGGTGTGATGTCATTGGAGATTACCCTCATAAAATTGTGGCATTCTTTTCTGTGTTTTGGTCGATGAAACCCAGGATTCATGAACCTATAGGGACAGCAAGGAGAATGAGGGTTTCGGGTTGGGGTACAGTGGTGGTGTTGGGGGGATGGGACCAGTAAAAGGGAGACAATGTCAAGGAGTCTAGGAAGAAAAAGAATGAAAGATTGTGGTAGCAAATGGACAACGTTGCTTGATGTGATTAAACTATGAAATAATATGATGTATATTTATAGAAAAATATCATTGTATCACACAGAAGTAAACCTTTGCTAAAGACCATTCAGCAATGTTTGCAGCAGTACATTGACAGGGAACTGCCAGAAGTTCAGGCCAGATTCAGAAGAAGACATGGAACAAGGATTTCATTGCTGATGTCAGATGGTACTTGGCTGAAAGCAGAGAACACCAGAAAGATGATTCCTTGTGTAATACTGACTCTGAAAATGCATGCGACTGTGTGGATAAGCAACAACAATAAAACACAAACAAAAATTGCATAACCTTAAGAAGAGCGGAAATTCCAGAACGCTTCGTGTCCATGCAGAACTTGTACGTGGCCCAAGAGGCAGCTGTGCCAATGGAACAAGGGGATACGGCCTGATTTAAAATCAGGAAAGGTGTGGATCAGGTATATCCTCTCACCACCTTATTCTATCTGTATGCTGAGCAAATCATCAGAGACGCTGAGCTCTTGGAAGAACGGAGCATCGGGACTAGTGTAAGCCTTATTAACAAACAGCAACACACAGATGACACAACGTTGCTGAAAGTGAGTGTGGTAGATATAGAATCGTTTGTCAATTTGAGGATTAATAGGGTAGGGGTGGAGTCTAGCTTGTCAATCAGATCATAGCCAGTGAGACCTCTGTGTGAGTATGGCCTTCTGAGAATTCTGCGAAATCTGGTACTTCCTCCTTGGAGGTGGGAGACTCTGCTCACACCCTTGGAGATATAGCAGCTGACTAGCCACATGGACCTACCCTGATGCAGAGACCCCCTGCCAGTGCTGAGATGTTTCCAATGACTCTGGATCCAAGGACTTTCTACCCACTGGCCTGTGAACTTCTACATTCGGCCTCATTGCATGTGTTCTGTGAGTCTGAAGAGGACTTTATAGATTGCTACCGTACATATGGGCTAGTATCAGATTTATGGACTTGATCTGGGCTGGGATGTTTCTCAATGTTCAATTTCTCTTGTATATAAATCTTTCTTTTTTTAAAAAATAAATCTCTTTCTTATACACATATGTGTGTCCATGGATTTGTTTCTCTAGTCTACCCAGACTGACACAGTGAGGAAGTACTTGCTGATGATGATCCAGTATTTCAGCCTTCAGTAAGGATTACAACTCAATGGAAAGAAGCTCCAAACCCTCACAACTGGACCATAGGTAACATCATTATTAATGGAGAACCGACTGAGGTTGTCAAAGATTTCATTTTGCTTGGATTCGCAATAAATTCTCATGGAAACAGCAATCAAGAGATTAAATGGCATATTGCATTGGGTAAATCTGCTGTACAAAGCCTCTTTGAAGCATTGAAAAGCACGGATGTTACTTTGAGGATCACAGTGTGCCTGACTCAAGCCATGATATTTTCAATTGCCTCATATGCATTTGAAAGTTGAACACTGAATAAAAAAAACAAAGAAGAATAAGTATTTTTGTATTAATGATATTGGTGAAGAAGCTTGAAAGTGTCATGGACTTCAAAAAGAACCAACACATCTGTCTGGGCAGAAGTGTGGCCAAAAGGCTCCCAAGAGGCAAGGATAGTGTGACTTCTTCTCACGTGCTTTGGACGTGTTGTCCAGAGAGAACAGTCCCTGGAGAGGGACATCGTACTTGGTGAAGTGGAGGGGCAGCGAAGAGGAGAAAGGCCCTCATCAAGATGCATTAGCAGCGATTGCAACCATGGGACGAAGCGGAAGCAGTTGAGGGCATGGCTCAGGACTGGGCAGAGTTTCGTTCTGCTGTGCAGCGAGTTGCTGTGAGTTGAAAGTGACTCTACAGCACATACAACTAACCACGACAGCACCTTTTGTCCTAAAATGAGTGTCGAAACATCCAGAGTGGGCTTATTAGGTGCCAGGAATTCTGTCCCGACCCAGAGTGATGACTGTGTATGACAGAGCGAAACACAGCCTGGCCTGGTGCCCTCTCAAATGGCTCATTCCTGCAGCCACTATGACACTCCCTCTTATTGAGAGTAGTCCTCCTTTTCACTGCCCCTCTTTATCAAGTGTGCTGCCCTTTCTAGGCACCGGTCTATCCTGACAATATATCCACAGCACGTGAAAAGAAGTCTCCCCAAGTCTCTAATGAGCATTCTGGTTGTACATCTTCCAAGACAGATTTGTTGATTCTTTTGACAGGCTCCTTGCCAAAATAGTTAGCTATTTTTATTGTTAACAGCAGCATAGAACCCATTATCTTTATTTAGCCATTAAATAAGCCAACTTGCATTAATGTTTACCATTTAATTTTATTCATCGACTAACATTTCTTATTTATTTTATCCAGTAATATATGCCCATTATAGTTAATTATAAATTATAATTACATGTCTGCAAAATGAAAATTACACACAAAATCTTGCCATTGAAAGCACATACGTTATCCATATCTATATATCTATCTATGTATATCTATATATCTAAGGTGACATTGATGTTCACACACATAAACAAGGGGACTTCAAAAATCTCTTGGGGGAAAAATAGGATTAAAAGATACTGGAATTTTTCAAGAGTTTTTTGAATTTTTCTGGTATATGAAGCTTATTTCCATGCAAATATGTCTCTATGATGCATAAATAATCACATAAATGGAATAGAATCTCTATACCCATTCATTAAAAGTCTTTATATTAGAGTTAGACTGTCTCAATTTATTGTTGGCTTTACACTCAATAAGCTATCGGGAAACATTTGTTAGCTCTTTCATACATCCATTTTCTTTGCAAAGGGGGATAACAAGAGGATCTGCCTCAGAGATTGTGAGGATTTAAAAAGAATTTTTTAGTACAATTTCTTCAACTTAGCATTTGCTCTTTGTTATTCGTCTGTGATAAGGAGGTTAATGCAGAAATGGCAGTCCTACTTTAAAGAAGTTCACGAGGATGCTTTTCGACTCTATACTGAAAATTCTTGATGAAATACCCATGTCAAATAAGATTTTTGGAGAAGTCCTCCTTCGTACTTTCACTCTTTAAAAAGATTAATTCATTTAACTGAGACTCAGCAGAGGAAGGAAACTTGTGCAGGCTTGAAATCTTGTTTGGAAACAATTAAGTTCTGTCTTTCCCAAAATATCGATTGCACAAGTGATGGGGAACTTGGCTAGAGCAAGATTGTTGACAAAATGACAAAGCTAGAAGTTTTGAGTTGGTTTTAGTTTTTATGCTGTTTGTACTTAATAACATTTCACATAAACATGTACTTACACGGAAGTTATTCTTTTAAGATAGAATAAAATTAGTTAGCATTTGTTTTGGGAAAACGATGTGGTGCTCAGTTAAAAAAAATACATACACACATATGGAATCAAATTGTATTAGGATATATAATAGCTGATTAATATATATATATATTGCATAAAAACTTCTAAGAATTTACTGAAGAAATAAAATTTCTATTAATTTTTGACATCATTTTATTGCTTTCAAGTATATCTAGTCACTGGAAATAGCCTAATAAAATTTGATCTGGTAGAGAAAATGGGAAGAATTGCTTTAATAAAGAAGAATTATTTTTAATTAACATTGTTGCTCAAAGAGGTCCTTCCAAAGTGCTTGAAGATCCTTGAAAACAGCTTCTTCTCCTTAATAGATTGTTCCACGCACAACCTTTCTCTTACAATATTTCCTTCATCAATCACCAAAGGTTCATTTTGACTTCCCCTCTTGTCCAATATCATGCATCGCCAGTGAATGGGATATGAAGCCATGAGAAGCTAAACAGCTCTGTGCGAACACTTTTAGCTTCTCATGATCCGGTGCACTTCTCATCGTTAATATCTCAGTCAATCAAACCATTGTACTTGCGGTTCCCATTTCTCTCCTGTCTGCACTGCCTCTGGAGAACCCAAAAGGCGTGGGACTCCAATAGAGCTGCTTTACTGGGACTCTAGCACATGCCAGGCTGCCACGAGAGGGAGCGAACTCCGGATCTGAAGGGACAACGCCACGTTGTCCGATGTGCTACAAATCGATGTTAGGCAACCAGAATCTTGAATTTCCAACAAACAGAAGGGTGAAGGCTGCTGTTTCCCCTCCACTGACATGATTGGTTTGTAACCCGAGGGAGGTCTGGGCAGGGGAAGGCTACCCCTGGATAGAATCCTCTACAAGAATATCAGCGGGGGGTTCTGAATGTCTGCTCTCTTTAGATTAGGTCATGTAGACACGTATATGAGTCACTGGCGGTGTAGGAGTTCACGCACTTGAGTGCTAACGGGATGATTGGAGGGTTGCATTCCCTCAGAGGAGTCTTGGAAGAAAGGCCTGCTGAGCTGCCTTTCTTAATAAGTCAGCGGTTAAATAAAGCCCCTGTAGAGCACACTTCTACCTGGGGACATTCGGAGTCCTATGAATCAGACTCTATTTGATAGCTTAAAGAAAGCTCAGTTTCTATCAGAACAACAGCATCATCAACCACATGGCATTTTAATGATAAGAGCAAGACAACACATGCACAAAGAGTTTACAAAACAACTGCTCTGTCCTGATGTCACCCATCTCTCTCCTTTTCTAGTTCCGTGCCTCAGAAGTAACCACTTTAAACTCTTGCAACTCTTTATTCGGGTCATTTTCCTTTCTAAGCCATAGGATTCTACAGCTATTTAAAAATAAAATAGACCATTAGGGCAAAGATTGTACAGATGTGCTTTATACAATTGATGTATGTATATGTATGGATTGTGATAAGAGTTGTATGAGCCCCTAATAAAATGTTTAAATAAAATAAAGTGACCCTTAAAAAACAGATATTATTTATCAACTGCCTATACGTATACGTTTTTCAAATATAGTTATACCCGATGAGCATTTAAATAATGTATAGCCTATGCAATTGCTGATGTAAAGTGCCATCAAGTTGGTTCTGATTCTCAAGGCCACTGCAAACAACAGAATGAAGCACTGCGCACACCTGGCCATCTGCAGAATTGTTGTTCTGTTTGAGCCCAGCGTTGCAGCCATTCCATCTCCTTGCTGGTCTTCCTATTTGTAACCTGACCTTCTACTTTACCATACCTGCTATCCTTTTCTAGGAACCAGTCTTTCTGTGTAACATGTCTAAACTACATTGGATAATATCTCACCATGTCATTTTTTAAAAATCATTGTATTGGGAGTAATACAACTCTTATCACAATCCATACATGCATCAATTATATAAAGCACATTTGTACATTTGTTACCCTCATCATTCTCAAAACATTTGCTCTCCATGTAAACCCCTGGCATCAGTTCCTCAATTTTCTCCCTCCCTCCCCCATGCCCCCTCCCTCATGAATCCTTTATAATTTATAAATTATTATTTTGTCATATCTTACACTGTCCAACATCTCCCATCACCCACTTTTCTGTTGTCCGTTCCCCAGGGAGGAGGTTATATATAGATCTTTATAATTAGTTCTCCCTCTTTACCCACTTTCCTTCCACCTTCATGGTATCACCACTCTCAGCACTGGTCCTGAAGGGATCATCGTCCTGGATTCCCTGTGTTTCTGGTCCCTTTCTGTACCAGTGTACATCCTCTGGTCTAGCCAGATTTGTAAGGTGGAATTGGGATCATGATAGTGTGTGTGTGGGGGGGGGGGAGGAGAGGAAGCATTTGGGAACTAGGGAAAGTTGTATGTTTCATCATTGCTACACTGCACCCTGACTGGCTCATCTCCTCCCCATGACCCTTCTGTAAGGCGATGTCAAGTTGCCTACAGATGGGCTTTGGGTCCTCACCCCGCACTCCCCTTCATTCAGAATGATGTGATTTTTTGTTCTTTGATGCCTGATACCTGATCCCATTGACACCTCATTGTCACACAGGCTGGTGTGCTTCTTCCACGTGGGCTTTGTTGCTGCTGAACTGGATGACCGCTTGTTTATCTTCAAGCCTTTAAGACCCCAGATGCTATATCTTTTGATAGCCGGGCACCATCAACTTTATTCACCACATCTGCTTATGCACCCATTTGTCTCCAGCGCTCATATCTGTGAGGTAAACACACATTATATGATTTTTTGTTTTTTGATGCCTGATAACTGATTTCTTTGGCACCTCATAATCACATAGGCTGGCGTGCTTCTTCCATGTGGGCTTTGTTGTTTCTGAGCTAGATGGCCACTTGTTTATCTTTAAGCCTTTAAGACCCCAGACACTATATCTTTTGATAGCTGGGCTTCATCAGCTTTCTTCACCACATTTGCTTATTCACCCGCTTTGTCTTCAGCAATTGTGTCAGGAAGGTGAGTATCATGGAATGCCATTTTAATAGAAGAAAGTTTTCTTGCATTGAGGGAGTGCTTGAGTGGAGGCCCAATGTCCATCTGCTACCTTAATACTAAACCTATAAATATATGCACATAGATCTATTTCCCCATCCTCATATGTAAATATATTTACATATATAAATGCCTTTATTTATACATATATAAATATCCTTTGCCTCCTAGCTCTTTCCTCTACTCACTTTTACTTTCCTCTTGTCCCATTATCATGCTCAGCCTTCATTTGGGTTACAGTAATTCTTCTTGGTTACATTACCCTTGATCACGCCCTACCAGGCCTCCTACACCCTCATAGCTACCGATTTGGATCACTCGTTGTTCCCTTGTCCCTGGGTTTGTTAACACCACTTCCTTTCCCTCGCCATTTCATTTCTAAGGGGCATTCTGGCTATACTTTTTCCAAGACAGACTTTTTTGATCTTCTGGAAATCCATGGCTGTTTCAATATTCTTCACCAGCACCATAGTTTGAATGCACAAATCTTCTTTAGTTTTTCTTATTAATTGCCCAAATTTCACATGTGTGAGGCTATTTAAAATACCATGACCTGGGTCAGGTGTACCTTGCTCTCCTGCAGTTAGAAATCTTGTGCAGCAGACTTGCCCAATGCAATACATTGTTTGATCTCTTGATTGCTGCTGCCATGAGTATTGACTGTGGATCCAAGCAAAATTAAATCCTTGATAGCTTCAGTCTTGTCTCTATTTATTATGATATTGTTTCTTGGTCTGGTTGTGAGGACTTGGGCTTTCTTTCATTGAGTTGGAACCCATAATGAAGACTGCAGTCTTTGATCTTCATCAACAAGTTAGTCAACAAGTAAGATTGTGCTATCTACTTATTGCAGGTTGTTCATAAATCATCTCCAATTCTGATGTTATATCGATTTTTTCTTATAGTTGAGTTTTACATATTATTTTCTTGCATGAAGATTGAAAAAGAATGGTGAAAGAGTACACCCCTGACACATATATTTCCTGATTTTAATCAATGCACTATTCCTTTGTTGTACCATTTTGCCATACTGAGGGGCTTGCATGTTGTTGGAAGCTAAAAGGGATGGTCACCGATATTTTAAATACCAGCAGGGTCACCCAAAGTGAACAGGTTTCAGTAAAGCTTCCAGAGTCAGGTAAAGCTAAATAAGAGGGACTAGAGATCCACTTTTGAGATAATAGTCACTGAGCTGAGTAGCAGTCAAACATGTTAGGATACATGTACATGGAAAAAATCTTCACAGCTGAGGCACAACGTATATGGATTACATTCTTTCCTTTGTAATGCTTCTACCCCTGAATTCAATATTATCTTAGGTTTTAAAAAATTACCACCTATTTTTAGTAAACATGTGATAAGGCCTAGCATATATTTAGCAAGGCTTGATGCCCAATCTACCAGCCATCTTTCAGTTTGTTGTACTGCAATGACTTGAGTATTGCTATGCTGGTGAAAACTATGCAGTTGGCATTTCCAGTGCCAGGTGTGCGCTCCATGCTGAACCTGTTTCAGTGGAGCTTTTCGACTAAGACAGACTAGGATGAAGGGCCCAGCCATCTATTTCTAAAATTTGTCAATGATAACAATGGATCACTACCTTGTCTGCTTCACTTGCTTTGGCCACATCACCAGAAGGGATCAATTGCTACAGGAGGACTTCATATTTGGCAAAGTGGAGGACTAAAGATGGTGTGGGGGAACCACACACTAGCTACAACAGTGGACTCCAACACAACAGTGATTTTGACAAAGGACCGGACACCCGTTGGTTCTGTTGCACATAAGGTGGCCATGAGTCAGGGTCAACTCAATGGCAACTAACAATTTGATCACATCAAACATTGTTGTAAGTCATTTCTAGGAAAGAATAAGAACATAAAAAGGGAGGAAGACAAATTTCTTAATACAGCACACAAAATCTGGCTTCTGGCTCTCCCCGTTTTCTCTTTTTCTTCCCTTTGCTTTGCATCCCTATTCTTATTCCCTGGACTTTTCATAAGCTGCCGTTTCCTGAATCACTCTTCTGCCCTTTTATTTGCTTAACACTTTTTATCCTCAAGGACCAATATTTCTTGCCCTTGAAAAGTTAGATGATTCCACCACATGCTTCTGTGTTCCTATCATTTCCTCACTTACCTCTCTCTGTTTATCACATTGTTAATGGACGTCTTTCTCAATGAACCATACAGTCTGTGAACGTGGGGTCTGTGCGGTCTTGCTCGCTGCTGAAACCTTGATGTTTGGTATAGAATAAGCTACAGATTTTACCATTGACAAGGGAGTCTCTAAGGAGAATGAGAATGATGCAGAAGTACATGAATATGTTGCAATGATTCAGAGTGAGAAAATTGTTTGTAAGAGTAAGGAATTGTTTACTGAAAGAGTAATTCTATTTCTCTTTTATATGTTGCCTAACTTTGAACTGGCAGAAACGTGGCATGAGCAGGCAGTGAGAGTCAATGTGGTTTTGTAGATTGGACAGTTGACTCCAAGAATCCAGTTGTCAGTCAGAATTTGCAAGCAATCCTGGTCACAATTGGATAAGTTGATTCATATCTATAAAATTAGTATGGTGGGAAAGTATCTGACCTTAACGTCCCATAGTGGAGAGAAAATAGCCCCTAGCAGCATTAGCCCAAAACTAGTTCCTGTGAGAGGAAGGTCAGACAAGCCTCCTGTTGCCGACCCCTTTATGTCTTCTGACACCAGTTGTCCCTGCCCTGGCTCTCTGTCTCTTTGTTGGCTTTGATAATGTGCTGTGATGGCCACACTGAACTCGCAGACTATCCTCACAGGTATGAGGCTTCTCGGGTGTGGGGCAGAGGTTTACTTGATATGGCTCCGCTAGCCATAACCTTTGTCAACTCCCCAAAACGACTGGTTGGCTCAGCGGATTTGTATATTTCTTCCTCTCCTGATGGGTCTAAGAGAGGGCGGAAAAAAAGATGCTGACAGAGCCCATGTTTCAGTTATGAGTGACTGCTAACAGAGTTCAACGGGATGGTAAAAACTTGGAACTCTTAATGTGGGCCTCGGTCAATTTTGCTATCGAGCTGGGTTTAAAAGGAGCTATCTCAGAAACATAAGGAGTGGATCTCCTGACCAAGAAAGAAGAGCTACGAGCAGAGCATATCCTTTGAACCCCAAGATCCCCATGAGCAGAACCTCCTCATGCAGGAGACAGAGCCTTGACCTACCCCGTCATTTGGTGGGAGTTACAAAGACTGTAAGCTAGAGGACCACCTTAAATAATCACTGCACTGACATATCTGGGAGTGTCAGGCTGGTGGGCCGTGATTTCTCCAATGTCTCATCGATGTTGGCACACTGAAGGGTAGTCCTTACCCACAGCTGTAGTTCTCTGACCAGGGGAACTAGTAAAACCAATATGCGCTCTGCCCCCATTAAGCCTCTAGTCTAAGAAGGAAAGTAGAGAGTAAGCTAGTAAACACACACAGAACTATGGCTTTGAAGATGATGAAGAGCAAAGAGAGAGTTGCGAGGCGGTATTACTTAGTGAAAAGTCAGGGACAGAGCTCTGAGAAGAGTATGTGTGAGGTCTCTTAGCCAGGTAGTGTGTATGGTGGTGATGTTTATGACAGCATGGTGTGTGTGACATCCGAGAGGAATTCGTTATGGAGTAAAACAAACGGGGAAGGGCTCAGAAAGAAGTTTGAAAGGTGGGCAAGGACCTGATTCTTTGGTGTGAAACCACTGCTGCTCCACGTGGGGTCTTAGACTGGCGGCTACAGCCTGACTCAGAAAAGGAGTGTGTGCCAATGTACATTGGCTATGACACCTGGTACACTTTCCAGCTGAATGCATACAAGTATGTGTGTCCATACACACACACACATATGTATGAACATACACAGTGCTGTCATTAGTTGCCTTCACATCCATAGCAATCCCATGTGCAATCCCATATGGCTTGCACCATCTTCATGACTGTGTGAGCCCAGTTCTGCAGTCACTGCATTTTGAGTGTCTTCTACCCTTGCGGAGTTATCTTTCAGCCTCCGTCAGATAAGATTCTGTTGTGATCTACTGGACTTTTATTGGCTGTTTTATAGATGTAGTTCACCAGGCTTTTCTACCTAGTGCATGTTAGCATACAAGCACTGCTGAAACCTGTTTAGCATCATAGCAACATGCAAACCTCCACTGATGAGATGCTGTAGCAGGGAACTGAACCTGGGTCTCCCACATGGAAGGTGAGAATTTTATCAATGAGCCACCACTGGCCCCATTTCAAATACCAAATCCAAACTCACTGCCTTCGAGTCAATGCTGACTCATAACAACCCCCCTGTGGGTTTCTGAGACTGTAACTGTTGATAGAAATAGTTAGGCCAGTCTTTCTCACGAGGAACGGCTGCGGTTCGAACTGCCGGCCACAAGGTTCACAGCCTAAGCATAACCATGACACCATCAGGACCGCTATTATAAATACAGTGACTCCTATAAGAACTGGAAGTCGTCAGTAGGATCATCTGTTTTCCTGGGTCTCCACCTTCAACAGGGTGTCTTCCCACCTCCCTGGGATTTGCAGGTTTTACCATACTAGCAAGTCTATATTTTCCCTCACACATGCTTCTTCTTCTTTTTTTTGAAGTTCACTCATCATCTGAAAGGTCTCTTTATAGTGAGTGATTCTGTTACATGTGTTGGCCATATTCACATAGATCTGGAAGGTTAAAATGATAAATATTAAATCCATGACAACGAAAGCTATATCAAGGTTGGAGACTGCGTTTCATCTTAACTGCCAGCTAGGATTAATTTTTAGCAGGAACAGAGGGAACTGTTTTGGGCTTACACCTGGATTTAGTGAAGAGAGCGCTGTCATCAATTTTGTTTCTACCTTGAGCACAAAAGGGAATTGCAGCTGAGCCTGTTGCGTCCTCCAGGTATGGAACATGAATCTGATAAATGCATCTGCATCTGCGGCACTGGATACATCATTGAAAACCTCGAAATGATGATGCAGATGCTAAACTTTGACCCAAACTGTCTGTGCGATAACAACAAGGGACAGATTGCCAAGATGTGGACTACAGTACCATCACGGTCCTTTCGGACCCAGGCTGGCTAATTACAACTGGGGGAAAAAAAAAGCGCCTTCTGGCATGTCAGTGTAATTCTATTCTAGGATCCATGAGCTACAGGAAAACAGTTCAGTTAAGATTGGGCAAACTCTACAAATCTGGCTAGGCCAATTGCCACGGAGTCAGAGCATGTGACTGCACTCAGCTATACGGTGGAGCCTTGTCAATTTTCCTCTTTTATTGCATCCACAGAGATGGCTTTCTTTCTGCTTCCTCGTTCAGCTCAAAGGAGCTCTGACATCCCTTTCACTGTCCCTGAGGCTTTCCCAGAAAAGGGAGACCATTTGCCTTCCTAAAGTAAGGAAGATTCAGTTAACAGGATGACGCATTCGGAGTCCCAAGGAGAGTAATTTGGACTCATCTGAGAACAGCAGCATTTTGATTGGGCGTTAAGCACAGATCTGCCTAACTCTGCTCAGGTGGTGGAGTTGGAAGGTTGATGTGTGATATTAGAGATGATTATCCAAGCACTCCGTGAATAATAATGTTACTCACTCTGAACATGAAGCAGATGGAGAGTGATGATTTTGGAAAGTCAACGAAGATCTCACATCAGTTTTTTCTGGCCACACACATCCTTTAATGAAGAGTAGACCATTAATGTTTTCTATAATTTAGAAAACTTTGTTGAGGAGCTAGAAAAATCCATTACTGAATGAAAGTCAAAAGGAGTCAAATTTAAAAGAATTTGTGTTATACTCTGACATGTATGAAAATGGATTGTGAAGCCAACTGTTTATATATTTAAAAATTTTATGAGCTGATGAGGAGAGTAGGATGGAGATGATGGACCATCCAGTTGAGGTGATTGAAAGCTCTTTATTCTTCATAGCAGAGGAGCCCGGGTGGAATAGTGTTTCCACGTTGGGCTGCGATTCACAAGGACTGTAGTTCAAAACCACCAGCCGATCCTGGGGAGAAAGATCAGGCATTCTACTCCTATCAACAATTACAGTCTCAGAAGCTCCCTGGGGCATTCTACCCTGTCCTATAGGCTGCTGTGAGCTGGCATCAACTGGATGGCACAGTTTCCTTTGGGTTTGGATTCGTCACAGCAGCAAAACAATTTGGGAATAAACTTTTTGTTGTTGAATTTCACGGTGAAACATGAAAGTCGAGATAACTGAGCAGAGAGTTGAGAGCATGTCTCCTGTCTACAAACCTGACTGTTTGGGAGACACTTCAAAAATTGCTAATATAATCCAGCCTTCTCGTTTAATAAACAGAAGCGCACAATTCTCAGAACAACCCAATTAGTTATCTTGTCATTAATCCACACTTAGTTTTGAATGGTGATCTTCCTGCTTCCTTCAGCCTCTCTAGCCTCTTCTACTTTTATATCCTGTTTGTTCCTGACCTCTTTTTATGTTTTTCAAGAGACTGCATCCCTATTTCTGCAATTTAGTCTCATGACAGCTCAATAAAAGTACAGTACTGTACAAACCTATGAAAATGGAGAAGGAAATCTTGACATGCGTCTTTCCTGCACATAGTCTATAGCGCAAGGTGCTTCCAGTTCCCAGATGGAGTTTTTGAGTCTATGACTCATGCAAGAAAAAGTCTGTCTTGTCATCTTTGATTGCGCTTCCTGATCTTGTGACGAGAGAGGAAGGAGACATTCTCTTCAGTTCAGCTTGTTTTGAGTCCTGCTTGTCTTGCTCAGAACTGATTCTCCATCTGGCCTTTGATAGGAGAGAAACTCTCGGATCCTCTTTTGTGAGATTTTTAGTTGTGTGTAATTTAAAGACAGATCGTTATAAACCATGATGGTATCCACCATTTGAATAAAAGAGGGGACAGAAGCATATTGGGCTGTATTTCGAAAGATCACCGTTTTTCAAACTTCTCTGCCCTTCAGGAATGAGGAAGCTGATGCCCACAGCCACAAAAGTGCCTATGATGATTCATCCAGTTCTACGCATGGACTTCCTCTTTCCTCCAGGTCCATTGCTCATCCCACTCTTTCCTTGCCTTGTTTTGACTTGACTTGATGGAAGGAACATGCATCAAGTAGCCTCTAAGACAGAATATCAAGACGAGACAGGGAGATCTTCTTATTTCTTTTATGGGGAAGTATTCTCTAAGACACAAGATCAAGGTCTAAATTATAGGATAGTTACACCCTCAAAAGTATTTGTCACCTGCCTTCTTCACTATTTTGTTTTTATTTTTTGTCCGAGACAGTGGTTTATGCTTTAGGCTGAGAGCTTCAGCACATGGCGATGGCTGATACCTTCGATAATGACCGCAGCCTCACCCTTTCACATCAAATGAGATACAGTTTGATTAAGCAGTTCTAGTATTGCCAAGACTATGGGTTTGGGTTCCTCTGAATTAATTTGCTCAGTTTGGGCCCATGGCAGCTGATTCCACCATTAAGTATGGACTGCCATCGAACACATATGGAACCAGAGAGTGACAGTGGACCTGCACATGTCCACCATCACTCTTCGAGAGATGGTGTGACCTACATATGATAATAATGAGAGAGGGAATGTTTCATCATGTTAGATCCATTTATAAGGAGTTTATATCTCTGGAGGTAGTGTCTTAATGAATGCAAATCTGAGCTGTTGAGCTGAGCTAGCTGGTTTTGAATCTAGGCCTGCCAATTAATGATGGCAAACCTCACTATGCTCCATTTTTAAAAATCTGTAGACTCATTCAACTCACTGCCATTGAGACTATTCAGACTCATAGTGACTCTCCTGGACAGAATAGAGCTGCCCCTCTGGTTTATTTACTTTCCATCTTTATGGGAAGAGACCGCTTCTTTTTTCTCCCAATGGGTTCAAGCACTGAGCTTATAGTTAACAGCAAATGCATTGCACGAGTTTAAGGCACTTAAGGGATTGTTCTGCAGATTAAATGAGTGGATGTATGCACAACTACTAGGATAAACTAGAATTGAACCAAAAAAAGCTACTGCTCTTGAATCAATTTTGACTTGTAGTGACCTGATATAGGGTTTTTGAAACTGTCAATCTTTATAGGAGTGGATAACCTCATCTTTCTCCCTTGAAGTGACTGCTGGATTTGAACCTCAGATCTTATGTTTACTGGGAAGCACCTTCAGGAATCCTTAACCCGGCCTCCAGTGAGGACTTAATGCAGGTTACTTATGATTACTGTCATATTATCCAATTATTGTCCATCTGGAAGAAAGACATGCTCTGACCCCCAGTGACATCTCTGAGCTCCTGGGAGGACACCAAGCTCCTGAGAATTTTATGCACACAGTGCTTGGCTTCGTGGTCTGCATCCCGGAAACTCAAATGCATCACTCAGTCACTGACGCTTTGGTCTGAGAAGGCTTTTCTTGACTATTGAAGGCTGGAGGTAGTGTGAAGTCTCTTTGCTGCGACTTCATTTATTTCCCGTGTGTTCATGAGTGTTACGAATGGGCTCCCCGTGAGCCTGATGAGCCAGATGTGGGGGAGGGGTGTGAGAAGGATGCACAGATGAACAGGACCTGGTTTCAGCCCTCACAGGGCTTGCGGGGAGGGGGTTGATGTTGGGCTCGGGGCAGGAGGGAAGGGGATGTAAAGAAATGAAACATTCCTCAAGGCCAAAGAGTGTACGGTCTTGGGAGAAAACTGGACTCGGTAAACAAATTTTCACAAAATAGGGAGAGGCATGTAAAATGCTAAGGGAGAGGAAGTGACTCAGGCAGCCTGAGGGCACAGGAAGGCTTCACACAGGAAATAAGTGGGGTCTTATGTCATGAAATGGGGTGGGGATGGGGTGAGGGTTTCTAGATAGAAGGCAATGAGGTGCAAAGGCCCAGCACACAAAAGCAGGCGAGACTGGGCAGCAGGAGTAGTTCTGGTATGCAGTACCACCCTGCCTCAAGGGCCCACCACTATCTAAACTCCTTACCTCTGCTGGCAGGGGCTTGCGTGAGGCAGCCCCCGCCTATCTTCAAGGCCCATCTCCTGCCTCGCCTCACTGCCTGTTTGTAATCAGTGTCCTTGTTGTGTTTTCATTTTCTAGAACACCTTTTCTCTGGCTTGTTTCCATACTCAGTCTTTGCTCAGTTTCCAGGTCTTACATTTTCAGTGAGGCCATCCTCGGCCACTTTCCTAAAGCAGGTTCCATGCGCTTCCCTATCACGGCACAAATTACCTGGACACGTCATACCCAGGAGGTGTGGATGACGTGTCTATTACCTACCGAGTCTCAGCGTTTCCTCTGCCAGGTTGTACTGTACATCACATAGGCACACTTGTCCTCTATCTCTCTGATCCCAGGCACACTGTGCTCAATAAGGATTTATTAAATGGAGTCATGGGAATGTAAATGAATGAATAAAAAAGTGGAAGGCAAAGGGTCTGGATAACTTCTTCGGTTCCTGCAGGTTCAATGATCCAATTCTGTGTCATGGGAGTCTGGGATATATGGGTTACATCAATATTTTCCTTCTTGGTGGGATACTGGTTATATGTTGGACTGCTAAACACATGGTCGGTAGTTCAAAGCCACCAGCCTCTCTACAGGAGAAGAGATGAGGCTTTCTACCCCCATAGAATGTACCAATGTTCTTGACACAATGGATGTAGGTATGGATTGTGAAAAGAGTTGTACGAGCCCCCAATAAAATGATTTAAAAAAAAAAGAAGCATTATCCTGTCAGAAACTCACAGGGGCAGTTCTACCCTTCCCCATAGGAGGCTGGATTAGAATCAATGGTTTGGTTTGTACATTTGGTTCAGCTAGTAGGGAGCAGTGAGTTAGCAGAGGAGTGTTGGTTAGGTGGCTGTGAGCTGGGTGGACCCCTCTTTTGAAGGACTTTTCAAGGGCATTCTGCATGCAGCCTCTCTGCTTCTAGGGTGGGGGACATGCTTCCTCTCTTCATCATTTTTGGCCTGGGACAGAGGCAGGGGCAGCAGTGAAACGCCTTTCTGTCTTTTCATGTTACTATCCTTGTTGATTTCTCTATAGTCTTCCCTCTTCTCTGCCAAGTCTCTCTTCAATTTACCTGGGCAATTTCGGACAGGATCAAAAGAGATACCAAGGCTGAGACCAGAGTCGGGAGAGTCTTCCATGCTATGTACGTATTCATATTCATATTCACTTGATGTTGCTGTTGTTAGGGCTGGTAGTCAGTTCTGATGCATAGTGACTCTTCATAAAACAGAATGAAACACTGCCCGGTCCACCATCCTCACAATTGTTGCGTGTGAGCACATTGTTACATCCCCTGTGTTAACCCATACTACTTAAGGGTATTTGACATTTTTGCTGACCTTTTACCAACGTAATGTCCTTTCCCAAGGATGAATTGTTTTTGGATAACATATCCAAAATACATAAGATGAAGTCTTGCCATCCTCATTTCTGAAGAGTTCTCTGGTTACACTTCTTCCTAAACAGATTTGTGTGTTCTTCTGACAGTTCACAGAAATTTCAATGTTATTTTCCAAATATCATAATTCAAATACATCCGTTCTTCTTTGGACTTCCTTATTCATTGTGCAAATTTCACATGCACATTAGTCATTCGAAAATACCATGGTTTGAGTCAGAGGTACCTTAGTCATTAAAGGTACATCCTTGTTCTTTAATACCTTAAAGAAGCCTGTGCAATTGATCCAATGAAATCCTTGCTAATTTCTTTACTACAGCTTCCATGAGCATTGATTTTGTGTCCAAGAAAAATCCTTGACAACTTCAATATATTTTCCATTTCACATGATGGTGCCTGTTGCTCCAGTTTGGGTTTTCTTTACATTGCGTTACAATCCCCACTGAAGAGTGTGGTTTTTAATTTTCATTATTAGCAAGTGCTTCAAGGTCTTCTCCCATTCAGCAAGCAAGGTTGTGTTATCTGAATATTGCAGGTTGTGAATAATCCTTCCTCCAATCCTGATATCATATTCTTCTTCATACAGTCCAACATTTTTTATTTCTTTCTCAGCATATAGATTGAATAAGTGTACAAACTTGATGTACACCTCTCCTGATTTTAAGCCACGTAGTATTCTCTTGTTTGAATATCCAGCTCTTGGTCCATGGACACACCTCTCATGAGCAGAATAAAGTGTTCTGGAATTACAACCCATTTAAGTATTATCTGCAGTATGTTCTGACCCACACAGTTGAGTGTCTTTGCATAGTCAATAGGATATATGTAAGCATAGTTCTGGCATTCTCTGATTTCAGTCAAGATTTATTTCTGGAAGCTTCCTCTTGATGCATTGCTGTATCAAGAGCTATTAAAGATAGACCTTTACCCAAGCGGAGGACACAACCCACAGAGTAAGGTAAAGAGCCTGCTCTCAGTATAGAACATGTTTTCCCAACATTTGTTTTAATTAAAAGGTCATTTTATTAGGGACTCTTAACAACTCTTGTTACAATCTCTAAATTTATTGCATCAGGCATGTTTGTACATATGTTGCCTTCATTCATTTCTAGACATTTACTTTCTATTGAGCCCTTGGTATCAGCTCCTCATTTTCCCCTTCCCCCTGCCCTCATACCCCCTTGATAGATGAAACATTATTTTCATATCAGACACCAACTTCTGTCACTCTTCCCCTGTGTTTTCTGTTGTTCTTCCCCCTGGAGAGGGGTGTGTGGTTATGTGTCTATCATTGCGATCAGTTTCCCCTTTCTCCCTTCCTCTCCCTCCCTTATCCCTACCCTTCTGGTATCATTATTCCCATTCCTGAATTCCTGGATTCCATGTGTTGTGAGCCCCCATCTGTTCCCTACATACTCCAGTCTAGTCTGAATTGAAAAGCAGTACTGGGTTCATGATAGTTGGGTTGTGAGGAAGCCTCAAAGAACCAGAGGAATTTTGTGTGTTTCATTGATGCTTTACTGCACCCTGGTTGACTCATCCCTTCCATGTGGTCCCTCTCTGTGGGGGGATTGTTCCATTGTCTACAGATGGGCTTTGGGTCTCTGTTCTGGCCCCCTTCATTCTGAACAATATGTTTTTGTTTGTTTGTTTGTTTGCTGCGTGTCTTCTGATGCTATTACCTGTTCCTGATGGCTCCTCAGGATCGCACCGACCATGTGCTTCTTCCATGTGGACTTGTTGCTTCTCTGCTGAATGGCCACTTGTTTGACCTCAAACCTTTAATATCCCAGATGCTATATGTTTTATAGCCGGCACCATCCGCCTTCTTCACCACATTTGCTTCTGCACCCGTTTTGTCTTCAGAGATTATATTGGGAGGGTAAGCATCTTAAGAGGGCCAACTTGTTCAAAAAAGTGTTCTTGGATTGAGGGAGGTGATGAGGAGAGGCACAAAATCCATCCACTTCCTCAGTGTATTGCCATATACATGTATGTACATAAGCCAATACCTCTAGTTCGGATCATTTTAGTAATACGTCTTCTATAGTCTAACATACATACAAGTAGAAATTTTAAAAGATTTGACAAAGCAATAATTAACAGTATTGAAAATATTTCACATTAAATTTGAACTTTGTCTCATTTAAAACAATTCCATTTGCATTTTGAATGCATAGCTTTGAGATGTCTAAATAATTTAATTGTATTAAATATATAAATACATATTTTGGCTAACATTTCAATATGTATTCAGAATGACATTCATTGTTAAGGATGGTTCATATAAACCCATATTCCGCAGCCTTTCAATACCTCACTTGGGGGATGGGCTAACTTCTTCACATGCTTGACTGTATTATCACTGTTTGAAGCATGTACCATGGTGTCAAGTGCTTGTTCCAGGGCTGAAAGGGGCAACTCTGGCATTTTCTTGGTCACATGTGCTTACTGGTTATGTTGTGTTAATTTCAAAATATGGTTGTTGCTGTCAACACCTTCTTCCCACTACGGGACTCTTTTTAAGTCTTTTCCTGATTTTGTGATTTCACAGTGAGTTAAAGTTGGACTAGAATTCCACCCATTCACTTAGTCAGGTGCACATCATTCTAAGTGAAACTGTGAGGAATTCCTCACCATTGTCAACTCCTCCCAATGACTGGAAACTCAACTGCCACTCAGATTGAAACAAAACAAAACCCAAACCTCACACTCATGGTCATAGAGTGGATGTTGACTCATAGTAACCCTATAATGGCAGAGTAGAACTGCTCCTGTGATCTTTCGAAACTCTAACTATTGGTTCACAGGAGTAGAAAACCCTGTCTGTCACTCAGGATACCTCACTGTCACTGTTCTGAAACATGACCAGTATTATGTAGCTAGGCAGTACCATGCCATAATAAATAATGTTGTTAGGTGGCATCTCGTAAATTTTGACTCACAGAGACATCTCATGACAAAGTAGGATTGCCCCGAGGGATTCAAACAACCAGCCTTTCACGCACGTACCACACTGTTCCACCAACTTAGGTCTTAATCTCTTATTTTCTTAGATAATAAAAAATTTATACAGAACTTCCATTGGTTTCTTCCATACCCCCATTAAGTGTTTCATCAGCTGGGTTGCATATTCTCATCTCTGGAGGGTACTTGTATCAGTTGTGCTAAATAAAGATAAGAAAATTTTGATACATTATCTAAATTCAACTTCAGAACAATCTTGCAAGGTCATCAGGAGAAGCCAGTCCCTGGAAAAGGACATCAGGCTTGGTAGAGTATTGGGACAGAGAAAAAGAGGGAGCCTGTTAACCAGCTGCATGGATGGGCTCTCACATAAGAACAATTGTGAGGATACCAGACCAGGCAGTGTTTTCGTTCTGTCATACATGAGTCAGATCTGATTCAACAGCACCAAACCACAACCAAACCTACCTGAAAAGATCAGGGAATTTTCCCAGTAACTATAATGTGGCAGAGAGAGGTTCGATTTAATGCAGGTCCAAATGTGACCAAAGAACTTGTCCTTAACCTACCGCATAATACTGATTTTTCTCAATAAAATAGGAGGAGCAGGCTAGTAGACTTCCTTTATTTGTGTTTGAGTGAACCTGGGAGGACTGCGCTGATTGCCTAGTTTAAAGGCAGAGAACCTTTGAGGCAATCCCCCTGCCCTTTTTCTACATTCAAATACAGACTATGTCCCTCCCTCCCTTCAGTAATTCACCCTGTGGTTCTCTCTTCCCAACTAGAGATATACTTGTTTGCTATCAGTTCATGCTCTAAGTGAGCCAAGGTTTTGATAGGAGAAGCAAGAAATAGACAGCATGTTGTTTTTCGTTTATTATTCCTAGCCTCAAGTTCCAAGATGTTGAAATGAATGTCAAAGTACATTAAGAGTTGTTAGATAAATGATGATGGGCAACCACTCAAGAAAACACTTAGAGGAGAGACCCACAGGTGCAAGATGGAAATGTGTTTTTCCCTTTCTGTATACATGAGCCAGAGAATGTTCATTTCGCTAGACAGAGTGGTACGATTCCATAGAGTTTTCTTGTCTGTAATGTTTACGGAAGTAGTTCACTAGGACTTTCTTCTTGTGTGCCACTGACCCTTCTGTTGATAGCAAATGCTTAAACATTATACCACCAGGGCTCAGCCAAGTGCAAACTGTATATGCTGCCCTAGGATCTGCTACCTGGACAGAGGATATTAATTCCTATGGAGTGATAAACCAAAAAGCTCAATGCCATTGAGTCAATTCCCATGCATAGTGACTCAACAGGTCAGAGGAGAACTGCCCCGGTGGGTTTCCGAGGTTGTAAACCTTAATGGGAGCAGAGGCCTCACTTTTCTCCCATGGAGTAGCTGGTGGTTTTGAACTCCTGATTTTGTCCTTAGCAGCCCAACTCATAACCTATGATTACACTGGGTTCCATCTGTAGTGATGGGCCCAAGCCTATCCATGAAACCTCAAACCTCTGGGAAGTCTTGAGTCTGACCAACACTTTATAGAATGTCTGAACTCCGAAGGGTTATGGCTGTGGAAAGGACCAGCTTTGTGGGGTGGGAGGGAGGTGGATCAGCACAGGTGTTAGCACTGTGTATGTGGCACAGACAGATAACAGTGTAGAGAATAGGTGGAGTGGAGAATGAGATGAGAACTTGGATGAAATTTAAATGAGAAACCTTGGGGTTGATGACAGAGCAGAGTCAGCTGGCAAGAAACAGATGGGTCAGCTGATTCACATCTGCAGTCCATTTTGTTCTTTACACACCGCTGCCTGCCTACCTGTTATTAAGCCCACCCCAAGAGAAGGCTGGTTGAGAAGGAAATCAGTTTAGCTCTTGATAAACACATTTTCAAAGATTTCAGTCTAGAATGGGAATGAAAATAAACAGGGAAATTTGTGTCTGCAAAGTCATTCACAGTAATCCACTGGGAAGCCCGGGGAAGAACAAAGCATTCTGTTTAGGAGTGGGGAACGGCAGCACTTCCCCATATAGTGTCTTTTACTTCTGCCTGCCTTGGCTGAGCAGTTCACATTGCTGAATACCAGGTTTTCCTAACGGCCTGGAGGATTTGTGAAGGAGTCTAATGTTTCTACTTGGACATACAACTGTGGGTCTGCACACAGGAACATGCCTTCTGGTGACTGGGCTTAAAAGTCACTGCTGTCTTCCTGCCACAGTGCAGTGTGCATAGTGTGATCCATGTATAGTGTGATCCATGCATAGTGTGATCCATGCATAGTGTGATCCATGCCAGCCATGCATAGTAGGATCACACAAAAGCTTGCCTTCGAGGGTACTGTGTGTGTGGGGCGGTGGGGGGGGGGGGATAGAAGGGGAGCCCAAAGTAGGAAAGCTCTGAATTGTTAACATGGCCAAAGAGACTTGTCCACTTTCACTCTCCTACCCTTAGACTTCACCACAGCTCCATGTTTCTGCTAGTCAACGCCAGCTGACTCTCTTCTCGTGGCTCAGTAGCCACTGCCATACTTTTTAATGAGTTTTAAGTCCATTCCGGTTGACCTCGCCCTTTTTTCCACCTTATTTACCCCACGTCTCTGGCCTCTCTCATAGCAGATGAGCTAAGCACTGGTCTTCCTGACAATGTTTGTCATCATGGATCTCCTCTCTTTCTAATTGGGGTTCTTCTCGGTCTAGGTACCCAGCCATGCCTTTCCCTAACATATGTCATCTCTTGCTCCATCTCCGTTCTCATTGACATCATTTCCTCTGCTAAGGCCTATGTTCAGCAGTCTCTTTTACCCCAAATATCTGCTTTATCTTGAAATGTTGGAATTCCCTTGAAAATGTCAATTTCTCAAGTTAGAGATCTTACCTCATCACTCTAAAAAATACTTAACAATTTTATTTTATATCTATGAGCTCTGTTTTATCACTGATTGAATCTCTTCAGCTTCTTCTATGCTTCAATGGCAAAAATCACATCATACTGAGGATGAATGAAGGTCAGACAGGTGTTTAATTTGGAGAAGAGAAGACTCAGGTTTATTGTGCAATTTGTGCCCCCAAACACAAGGGGTTCATAGGTCTGGAAGGATTACTTTTATTGTAACCCTAAATTAGAGAATTTGAGTCAACAAGTAAAAGCTTCATTGGCACAGTTTTAATACACTGTGAGATGAATTTTATTACCACTGGAATTATCCAAAGGTGAATTAATCTGCTTTGGGTAGCAGCTGACTTCCTGTTCCTGGAGGCATTGAAACCAAGGTAGGTTGTTATAGAATTGATTCAAATATTAAATAAACTCTTAAGGGTTTCGGAATCCTAAGATTTTGTGATTCTCATAAAAAACAAAATCACTTACACTGTCTTTTTCATGTAACCAATATGCACCATACCTCGGAATGGTGTCCATTTCGGTTTTTCTTTCATTTAGCACATATATGCAAATAACACAGTGTTCCTAGGAAAACTTCGAAGCTATGCAAAGTACATGCATGTCAAAATCCGCTCCTCTTTTTCCCATTCCTTCCCACTCACCAATTCGTCACTGCCAACTGAATATTTTTAGGTAGATATAGCTTTCTGTTTAACAATCCATGTGTTTATAATGAAATAGTTCTCCTATATTTTATATTCTGCAAGTTACCTTTTGTCCACTAAGGCCTGCGGTGGGAATTTTCCAGGTCAGCCCACTAGAAATTGCCCTCACTGTTTTGATAGCTTGCATGACATTCAATAGTCTAAATTGAAAGGTAGCAAGCATTTTCTGCCAAGTCCAGACAGTGAATGCTTCCAGTGCTGGGGTCAGCCGGTCTCTGTGGTCGCTCATCCAGTTGCTGTGTAGCCCGAGAGCAGCCATAGACAGCGCATAACTGAATGGGAGTGTCTGTCCCCCACATATATTCATTTGTGGATGCAAAAATTTGAATGTACGACATATCATTTTCATGTCAGGAAATATTCTTCTGACTCTTTCAACCAGTTAAAGTATGAATGCTATTCTTAGCTTGGAGCTTAACAAAAATGAGCAGTAAGCAGGATTTGGCTCTTGGGCTGTCTTTGACTGGTTCCTGTTACAAATTGTTAGGGAGAATGCTAAGTCCTCTGCTACAGGTGTTCCCTTCCATGTGCATGGAGCTAATTAGCTAACAATCTTCTTCTCCCTGCCTCCTGACTGCAAATAACTCTGATCAGGAGAGGCGGAGTGACGTAGTCAGACTGGTGGTTTTAGAAGCGAGAGTGGTCATGCCCCTCTCTGTACTCCTCTTTGAAATCCCAGTTACCAGCAGGGCGCACACATTTTATCTGCTCCCGGAGAAGGTATCCTTAGACCAGAACAGAAGGTCTAGGGAAATCTACTTGCCTTTGTGTATAGCCACTTTCTCTAATATCAGCCATGTTGATAATAAAGCTAATCTCTGAGGCTCTAAATTACCCTATATGTTTTTCGTTATTTCACAATGACAGCTGAGATTTACTATCATTTATTTGGTCATCCCTCAATATTTCATTCTTCTTCCTTTTTTAATCATTCTTTTAAAAGATTTATTTAAAAAAATCATTTTATTGGGGGCTCTTGCAGATCCTATAATAATCTATACATCAATTGTATCAAACACATTTGTACACATGTTGCAATAATCATTTCTAAAACATTTTCTTTCTGTTTGAGACCTTGGTATTAGCTCATCTTTTTCCCCTCACTGCTGCACCCTCCCACCCTCATGGACCACCTGATGAATTACAAATTATTATTTTCATATCTTACACTGCCCACTGTCTCCCTTTGCCCATGTTTCTGTTGTTTGTCCCCCTGGGGGTTATACGTTGATCATTGTAGATGGTTCCCTGTTTGTCCCCTTTCTTCCCAAACTTCCCCCTACTCTCATGGTATTGCTACTACTCCCTTTACTGTTCCTGAGGGGTTTATCTGTCCTGGATTCCATGTGTCAAGAACTCTTATCTGCACCAGTGTATATGTTCCCATCTAGCCGGATATTGAATGTAGAATGGTGGTCATGAGAGTGTGTGGGGGGGGGGGGGGGGCGTGGGGGTGGGGGGAGGGGAGAAAGCATTAAAGAACTAGAAAAATGTTCTGTGTTCCCTCAGGGCTGTGCTATACACCCTGGCTGACTCCATCCTTCCTTGTGACCCTTCTGAGGGGATGTCCAATTATCCACAGATGGACTATGGGTCTCCTCTCTGACTGCCATAATTTGCATCAATGTATTCATTTGTTTGGGGTCTTCTGATACCTGATCCATGTGGACTTAGTGGCTTCTCAGCTAGATGGCCGCTGGTTTAACTTCAAGCCTTTAAGGCTTTAGATACTATGCCTTTTAATAGCGGGACACCATCAGCTTTCTTCACCACATTTGCTTATGCACCCATTGTGACTTCAGCGATTGTGTCAGGAAGGTGAGCATCACAGAATGCCAGCTTATTAGAACAAAATATTCTTGTGTTGAAGGAGTACCTGAGTAGAGGCCCATCTACCACCTTAACACTTAACATTTAAGTATATGTACATAGACCTAGATCCTTATTAATATATTTATATATATACATATGTGCATGTCTCTATTTGTACCTCTATAAATGTCTTTTGCCTCCTAGTTATTTCCTCTATTTATTTTTATTTTCCTCCTCTCCAACTGTCATGCTCGCTCTTCATTTGACTCTCAGACTGGGAAAACATCTTTAGGAATGACCCATAAGACAAAGGCCTTAGCACTAAAATAAATCTACAATACACAACTAGCTTAAAATAAGAAAAAAAAACCCACAAAAACAAATAGCCCACTGAGGTGGTGGGTAAAAGACCTGAATAGAAATTTCACAAGGGTGGAAATCCAAATGACCAACAAACATATGAAAAAATGTTCTCCATCATTAGCTGTAAAGGAAATGCAAATTAAAACAAGTATGAGATACCACCTAACACCCTCAAAGATAGCCCAATGCAAAAAATCAGAAAGTAACAAGTGTTGGAGGGGCTGTGGGGCCACAGGAACTCTCATGCCCTGCTGGTGGACTTGTAAGCATGTATAGCCACTACGGAAATCGATCTGGTGATTTCTAAAACAGATGGAAATTGAGCTGCCATACGACCCAGCAATCCCCCTACTGGGCACATACCCAGAAGAAGTCTGAAGCAGACCACGACCACACAGCTTTGCTCTAATGCTCATCACAGTGCAGTTCACAATTGCAAAAATTGGAAACAGCCCATATTTCCATCAACCGACGAATGGATTAAAACGGTTCTACCTACATACAGTGGAGTACTGCACATCCCTAAAGAGCAGTGACGAACACAGGAAGCACATCGACACTTAGGAAGAGTTGGAGGAAATAATGCTAAGTGAAGTAAGCCATGCCTAAAAGGACAAGTGCAACATGGGCCCACTGCGGTAAGCTTAAAAATCACAAGGGGCATAGGGGAAAAGCCACTAAATGAATAATTTCCTAGAGCGAGGCTCAGGGATGCATATGGCATCCAACGAAAAAGGAGGGGAAACGGGGCCAAAAAGAAAAAAGGATGACATGTATAGTGGGGGAACAGGACACTAACCCGCACACGAGCAGGGTATTGTTCATGTCTCCACAGGAAAGTTAGACAGGCACCAAGCCTCGGGGGCAACATATCACACGAAGCAGTGAACTACCAGAAAGGGCTGCGAGGCTGGCCCCAGTCCAAGCTAAGTCTACCCCCTCCCCAGAAGAATACACTACAGAGGACAGCACTGAACACACAGCCTGGGGAGAGGGGCAGATCTGTCCAGGAGCAAACTAAGACAGAGAGAGAGAGAGAGAGAGAGAGAGAGAGAGAGAGAGAGAGAGAGAGAGAGAGAGAGAGAGAGAGAGAGAGAGAGAGAGAGAGAGAGAGAGAGAGAGAGAACCATGTCTTGCTTGGAGCAGCCAATGCAGAGAGAGGACTGAGGGGGCTGACCCCACCACATGATGTGATACCCCTCACTGACCCACAGTGCTAAGGGAGATGACACTGAAGACTCAGTCTGGATATTGTGCCCAGGAATTGGTGGGCAGCACGTGGCACTTCACCAGATCCAATTGGAAGACAATCAGAAGGGCCAACACGCAGATTGGAAATATTTATTGGCCTCCTCCTCCTCCTCCTCCTCCTCCTCCTCCTCCTCCTCCTCCTCCTCCTCCACCAACACCTTCTTCTTCTTCTTCTTCTTCTTCTTCTCCTCCCTTTTTTCTCATGTCTGTCCATTTAAGATAGGCAGGACAACCAATCCCAACGAGAAAACAGTGGGTTGATGGCTCTGGGAGGACATGGGAGAGGAGGAAGTGGGAGAAAAGGAGGGGGAAGCCAACCAACCCAGGGACAAGGGAACAATAAAAGATCTAAAACCTCTGGTGAGGAGGGCTTAGATTGCCCGGAGGGGGTTGACCAAGTGCAATGTAGCCAACTTTCCATTCTTAATACTTCCTATTCCTTTGGTTAGGCACATGTGACCAAGTCAGTGGGCTCCTTCTGCACTCCTTGCTGCTCACAACTAATACGGGTGTGCTGTGTGGGTCTGTAACTTATGGCATCCCTTATCCATAGGGGTGTAACATGAAACAGGTTTGATGTCAGAAACCATGAATGATTTCATCACCCTTCAGATAAAGAATAACTCTGAGGGGACCTTCAACGCTTTCAACATTTTTAAATGTACTTATATTCTAACTTTAACTTTCCTCATTTTGTGTAAAGTGCTAATAGGTGTAAAGTGTTTATAATCCTGTCTAGTACATAATAAACACTCACTGTATGTCAGTGAAATCATTATTTCATCAGACACCCTCCATTTTCCAATCAAAGGAATGTCACATTTTCCCACAGAACTTGCTTTTCCCTGCAAAGGGTGCGCTTGATTCAAACCAGTTTGAGGTCCAGCTCTACGATCGAAATCGACCCTACCTCCAAAGTCAGTCGGAAAAGACTTCTCCATGCATGATAATTTTATACCTTGAGAAACATTTAATTCAGCAGTTCAGATAAGCACATGGTCAGTTCTGACTGTACCTGGGATATCAAGATTACAGACCCTGGGGTGGCATGGGGAATGACCGTATGAGCAGACACGTGTGTTGAGTAGCCTAAGTGAGTGTCATCGTGGGTCACACCTTGGGCTGCTAACCACAAGGCAGCAGTCAGAATCCACTAAGTGACTTGTGGGAGACAGGTGAGGTCTCCACTCCGGTCAATAGTGACGATCTCAGAAACCCACGGAGGCAGCGCTATCCTGGTCCAGAGGGTCGCTATGAGTTGGAATCACCTCAATGGCAGTGAGTTTATTATGTGTTAAATGACAGAAGTGGTTTCAAGGTAAAATATGATAACTAGAAGGGAATGGTTCACTAATTAATCTGATGAATCTTTACTGAATAATTACTGTACACTCAGCCAGGAATTCCATCATCAGCAAAAGTAGACTTGGCCCTGTGGTTATTGAGGTTTACCATTTAGTGAAGGAGACAGACATTAATCAATACACAGCACAAATAACCAAAAATAGGAACTCTGAAGTATGTCACAAGGACAGGTATATCATGCTAGGAGAGAAGTTACTAGGGGGTTCTGACAGAGAGGTGGGTAGAGATGGAAATGATGGATTTGAAATGCGATTTGAAGGCAGACTGAGGATAGATGTGACCGTCCAATCTACTCTATCTCCTAATCAAAGATTGAAGGGAAAATGGGAAACACCGCTTACACACACGCCCAGGAATATCAGACAAGAGACTGAGTCAAGAACTGATAGCTAATTGGTACAATTAGGTAGAAAGTTCAGGGAAATAACAGGAATAAAATAGGAGATGTAGGTAGGGTGACCAGATCATAAAGCATCTTGTCTGTTATCCTAAGAAGATTTACTTTTTCTGCTTTGAGGAATTTTAAGTAGAAGAGTCAATCGGTAGTTACATGGAAAATGGGTCTAAGAGGAATGGTAGGGAGAAGAAGAATCGATTTGACCATGCTGACTTGAACTGGGCTCATTGATATGCCTATAAGTCACCTGTACAGGATGACTTTTCACTGGGTAATTAGGGGGGGGTGACTAAGTTATGTTCCATTTCCTTTCACCATTCTATCGGCTATCCTTGGCATGTCCTCTTGGTAATGGTGTGGTGCAAGGGGACAAGAAGAATCACACACTTTTCAAATTCTCTCCACTTGATATACCTGACAGCACCCCATTGGCCAACACAAGTGGCATGATAGAAGAGTCAGAAATTAGGACTTGGAAGCACTGAAGAATTGGAATGTTAATATACTCAGTCTGTCACACTTGATTAAGTAGATGTCAGCTGAGTCTACACCCAAAGTCCTGGCAGGCCATTTGTGATGTACTAGGCTGCTGCTCTGTAAGAGGAATTTCCATGCTGTCTGAAAGAAGCCTAGAAAACATCATCGCTGATTTCAAAGATAATCTTCCTTTTTCTTTGCCGACCTTTACTTTACCAAGTATGATGTCCCAATGACATGTCTAAAGTGTGTGAGATGAAGTCTTGTCATCCTCTCTTCAGACAATACTTCTTCCAAGACAGATTTATGGATTCTTTGGCAGTCTGTGGTGTATTCGATGTTTCTGGCCAACACCATAATTCAGAGGCATCAGTACTTCTTGGGATTCTTGTCCAACTGTCACATGCGTATAAAGTGATTAACAATGCCATGGCTTTGGTCAGGGGCATCTTAGCTTCTAGCACTTGAAAGAGGTCTCGTGAAGGATATTTGTTCAATGTTTGATTTCTTAACTGCTGCTTCCATTGGTGTTGGTGATAACTGTAGCCTGCATTCTTTCAGCATCTTCTGGCCCCAAATGGATCTGAGTCAACTTACTTAATTTTTTGAAAGTGAGGGCTGGTAAGAAGAAAGCCTCAAGGTCATTATAAGGCCATTATGACTGAAGACAGACTTGCGAGGTGACCCCTGACCTCTCCCTCCATTCAGGCTGACATTGAATGTATGCAGGCAGACCTCCGGGGTGCGGTACGTGCAGTCCCAGGCCACCGCTGCAGTAAATTGAGTATTTCAATAAAGCTAATCACATATATATTTTTCTCTCTCCTGCAACATACCCAAGTTGTGTTTACACTGCACTGTAGTCTCTTCAGCATGCAACAGCACTGTGAAAATGTTTCAAGTATTGGAAGAAATTCTAAAAGCTAACAGGAAGTGAGCACTGCTTTTGAGAGCAGGGCACCATGGCCTTTCTCGGCTCGCGGTTGCCACAAACCTTACATTTATAAAACATGTATCTTTGAGGCACAACAAATCAAAGCAGAATGGAATGAGTTGTGCCCATGGAGTGCTCTTTTCACCGTCATTTTGACAGTCCCAAGAGGAGGTGGATAAAATAGACTTACCGTGGGAGATTTCCATGCACAGGGACTTCCTTCGAGTGGCAGCTCAGCCCAAGGGTATTGCAAATTCATATAAAGATTCTTCCACCAACTGAGATTGCGGAGCTAAAGGGTACTGGGATTGTGTGACCTTCACTGGGAAACCTTGATTTAGGAATGCAGTCTTCTCCTCTTCAGAGACGTGTTTTGGCCTTTGTGTCCTGGCAGGAGGAAAAAATAGAACTCGACTTCCTTTGTTCCAGCAATAGCCTGCTACTGCCCCATTCCATTGTCTCCACTGTCAGTCGTCAGCTCTCCATCCAGCACAGGACAGAGCTGCAGTCTCCTTGTGCTGGAACTTTGCAATTTGGTGTCTTTTCTCATCTGGTTCTGGAATTTTAAGAAGACATTTGGGGGTGGGGCGGGGAGGAAAGGACTATAAAAAATGTGGAAGTTGGAAGCTAGTCATTCATTTGTTTATAAATAAATGGAAGCTGACAGGTACCTTTTCAGAAAATGTGTACTCTATGGACACGTGTTGGTGACACAGGATGAAAGACACAGTCTGGTGCCCCAGCACCAGCTGCTCCTTCAGTGGTTACCATTGTGAAGCTTTCCAGTTTGGCTTGGCACACGAATTGTCAGCCGGCCTCGCATTATGTCTCCAGGAGACTCTATCTCTGGCACTGTCTGCCAGAGACAATAGATGGCCCTCTCACCAGGCCTGGAAGCTCCATCTCCGTGTGCGCTTGATCTCTGGGGCTTCTGCTGCTTACCTAATGGGCTCTGCCTGATGCCAGCGGATGCATCTGCGGGTGGCCAGCAACTCTGCTTCATGGAGATGGCACGCGATGTTTTGTTCTTCATGCTGCCGCCCTGACATTTGCGTAGCTGGGCAAACTGGTTTTGCTTTCAGGAGGGAAGAAATGCTGCCGATTGCTCACTAGGAGACCAGCGGATTAAACTGTTGGATTTGTAGTTAATCTCAGATGGGCTCAAATCACACATCTTAGGTGTTGTTTTCTCAGAAATCCTGCAAAGAATCATTTGAGGGACTGTTGGTGAATTGGTGGTTGGAGTCCTTTGAAATGTGCTACTTTCCATATAAAATCTAGACGGTATGGTGCCCGTGTATAGTTATAACAAAGGAATCAAAGCTGTCTACCTATGTGTCTGTTGGTCATCAGGTGTTTACAGGAAACCTGCTAGAATTCAGGGCACTCAGACTCATTGGCTCGTATGAGTTTCCTAGAGCTGCTGTAACAAATGACCCTGATTTAACGCAATAGCAAAGCATCCTCTCCTAGTGTTAGAGGCTAGAAGGCTGAAGACAAGATGTCAGCAGGGCCATGCTCCCTCCCAGAACAGTAGAGGATAATCCTTCGTAGCCTATTTTAACCTTTGGTGGTTTCCAGCAAACACTGGTGTTCCCTAATTTATACATGCATTATTCCGATCCCCATCTCCAACGTTGCATGGTCTTCCCACAGAGTGTCTACATCCGCATCTGGTTTCCCCCTTTTTATAAGGACACCAGATTGATTAGGGCCCACCCTGATCTAATGTGATCTCATCTTAGTTTGATTATATCTGCAAAGATACTTGTTCCAAATGATTTCCAAACATTCACAGGTACCCAGGTTTAGGACTTCAACATACCTTCTTGGGAAACTCAGTTCTACTGCAGTTGCAACCCCTGTTTTGAACGTCTACAATTTGATTAAGAAACGTGCATTCCCACACGGATAGTATTTTAATGCATTTCAAAAGTGACGTGCTTTAGAGAGGAGACCATTGTGAGCTGAAGCCCCTCAGGAAGATGTTCTTAGGAGCTTAGAGGAAGTGAGATGTAAATCTATCGTGGAGGACTGACTGCCTCTTCGAGAGTTGAGTGAACCCAGATGGATAAAAACACAGTCATAAACAAGGCTATTCTTGGATGAACAATGGTTGTTCATCCAAGCTGAGACACTCTGTGCTTTGGAAAAATCACATTTTTAATACACAGGATGTCCCATACCATTTAATGTTTGTTTGCTGTATCCTCCAGAGACCCCAGTAAACTGCCAGAAAAAGAGATGAGATTGACATTTTAATCACCTGTAGGTGTGCTATGCATTGTGTTAGCTGTTTAATATATGTAAGTATCTATATGAAACTTAACAGAGGTATACACATACTGACAGACATATGAGCACACACAAGAAGAGCTTCAAGAAGATCATGGAAAAAGTCCATGGTCATTTCAGTCAGCTCTCCCACCCACCTTTTAAAGCTCCCTCATGTATGAGTTTGCACATGTAACATATGAGGGGGCTTAGAAATGGGTGGGAAATCCTGTGATCTTCTCATTACGTTTTCCCATGAACTTTGAAACTCCCTTGGCCAGTGGCAGCTGTGGGTGCCATTGAGTTGGTTCTGATGCACAGTGACCCACATAAGAGAGAAGAACTTCCCAACAGGGTTTTCTAGGCAATTGTCTCAATGGGAGCATTTTGCCAAATCTTTTCTCTTGTAGTGCCTCTGGGTGGATTCAAACCCCTAACACATGCACTCTCATTTGATTCTCTAGCAGTCTTGTGAGCCATGCATTCCTGCCCTCTTTTATAATGAAGAAATGACAGTTCTGAGAGGTGAAACACAGGCCCACATTTTGCAAATATTTGGTGGCTAAGCCCCTGGCACCAGCTGATTACTCACCTGATTCTAAAGTGGGCGAAAGACTAAGGAAGCTCAGTCTCCATGAGGCTGGTAAACACATGTTTGCAATGTTGCTTGTTAGATGACTGGTGCATGGTCAGAAATTATAAGTGCATTTAAATTAAAAAGGACATAAGAGGCATTAATACATAATAAAATAAGAGCTGATGTTTATCCCTTAAGTTGCATATGACATAAAAACCAAACCAAACTCACTGCCAGCAAGTTGGTTCAGACTCCTAGTGACGATGTAAAACAGAGCGCACTGCCCCTGGAGTTTCTGAGACAGTTAACTTTCTACAGGAGTGGAAAGCCCTGGCTTGCTCTCTTGGAGCAGCTGGTGGTTTTGAACTGCTCACTTTGCAGTTAGCAGCCCAATGAGTAACTACTACACACCACGTAATGCAGGATGGGCTATAAGGTATGTCATAAATCATAAAAAATGTGCATTTGTGCCTGTGTGGTGTTGGTGAGTATGCGCTTTTGAATTTTGTGCACTCTGCACTTTGTAGTACTTATTAACAGGTCAATGTCTGATCATGACATTTATTTATTTAACTATCCTTTGTAGTAAAATTTAGTTCACAAAGGACAGATACCCTCGGATCTCCAGGTGATAAGATTGTCCACAGCTAAATATTATTTTGAGAAAATTAAAGTAGATTCAGTACACCTAAAATAATGACTCAGAAATGAAAGGAGATGAGGGGGTGGCAGTCCGCTATGTTTGAGGGACGTTTGTCAGTTTTCCTCCAGGTCACGCTGTCCTAGTCTGTCCATCTCCCTATGACCTCCTCTTTGACAGCTGGGGACCTTTCACACAATTGACCCCCAACCTCTGATGTTTTGCATGAATGGAGTAATGAACATTTCTGTAATCCGTCCCCCAGGGCGTTGGCTTTGTGGGGCAGCGGATGAAGAAATCCAATGATGTTCATTGTGCAAATAGTTGCTTATTGACTGTGACTTTCCCCAGTGTGCTTTGGCTACTCTTGGTGAGTTTCCAGAGGGATAGTCCCCTAGAGTAAAGCCCCATTCCTTTCATAACCCCTGGCTGGAAACATCAGCTGGTCCCTAGGTAACCTGCTCTTGCACTTGGGGTCTGCCCACAGACCATTAGAGTGAGCATCTCTGGGGCCTGCAGCCAGGGCCAACGAAGGCATGCCTTCACCTCCTCGATGGTTCCTTTGGAGAAAGACAAGACTTTTGATTCCCATAAAGAGTCACCATCCCAGGAACCCACAAGGGCAGTACTCTTCTGTCTTTTGGGGATCACTATGAGTCAGAATTGACGGTGGCAGGGGCTGCTGATGCTACCTTCCCAAGAGTTTGTGCATGTGAGTTTGCTCAAAGTCACACAGTCTGTGAATGGCTCTCCCCGGCGCCCTGGCCCCTATCTCTAGAATCTATGGTAGGCTGTATTTTGCTGGAAAGGATGGAGATTTTTTAAAAATCTCATAATGACATGTAACACACACACAGAAAAGTACATCAAACAAATTCTTAGTTTAGTGAATGAGAAAGCGATAGCTCATGTAGTCATTGCTCAGGTCAAGGCTCTCATTTCAACACAAGCACCTTGCTCTCAAAGTAACCTTTGCCCTGTCTTTCTTTTCTTTTTGTTAAAGATCACTTTATTGGGGGCTCTTACAGCTCTTATAACAATCCATACGTCCATTGTATCGAGCATATTTGTACATACATTGCCATCATTCTTTTCTAAACATTTACTTTCTATTTGAGTCCTTGGTATCATCTCCTTTTCCCCCGCCCCTCCCCATGATCCTTTGATAAATTATAAATCACTATTATTTTCATATCTTACACCAACCACTGTCTCTCTTCCCCCCATGGTTTCTGTGGTTCCTCCCTCTGGGGGGTGGGCGGTTAGGAGTTGATCTTTGCAATCAGCTCCCCCTTCTTCCCCTCCTCCCTCCACTGTCGCCCTACCCTCCCGCTCCCATTTCTGTTCCTGTGGGTTTTATCTGACCTTGATTCCATGTGTCATGAGCTCGAATCTGTACCAATGTACATGTCCTCTCCTACCAGAACTGAAATGCAGTATGGGGGTCATGATAACAGGGGGGAGGGGGGGAGGAATATTGTGTGCTTCCTGGGAGCTATACTGGTCCTGGTTGACTCTCCCTTCCTGTGCTTCTGTCGGGGATGTACCATTGGCTACAGATAGTTTCTGGGGCTTTTCTCCTGCCCCACTCATTCTCAACAATATGTTTTTGTTCGTTTGTTTTGAGTCTTCTGTTGCCTGTTACCTGATCCCATCACCACCTCATGATCACACAGGCTGGTGTGATTTTTCCATGTTGCCCTGACTTTTTTTGATAATCATTTGTCTATGTATGTCTGCACACTTTGAATGTTCTTTCAACTAAGCACTATGGTTTAGGGCATTTTACCTCATTCAATTTATTAATAAATCCTCTCCAAAATCAAAATTACCCACTGCCATAAATTCAATTTTCACCTTTGGTGACCCCAACAACAGACTAGAGCTTCCCCCTTTAACTTTCTGAGGCTAGAAATCTTTATAAGAGTAGAAAGCCTCATCTTTCTCTGAAGAGAGCCTAGTGGTTTCAAACTATTGACCTTGCAGTCACGCAGCTCAGTGTGTAACCCACTACATCAGCTGACTCCCTAAGACAATCTAGGGGGCGGGGATAAAAGAAGACTCTGGTGTTGGAACCTGTGTAAGTTAATTCCTGCTTCGCTACTTCCAAGTGGCATAGCTTTGGGAAGGTTACATGTGTTCTCTAACGTTTAGCGGAAATGCCAACTAACAACAAAGAAGGGGAGAGAACGTCCAGAAAGCCTAGAGGAGCCACTAGGGAGGAGACGAGGCCCGCCTATTCCTGGTATGGAAATGAGTGAGATGCACAGGGTTACAGAACACACTGTGATTGGGTGTAGGCCTGGACATCAGTTGGTTGCATCTCTAAAGTCCAGGGATTTTTGTATGAATTAAATGAGATGACTGATGTAAAATGACCAGCCCAGTGCTTGGCTTATGGTATTGGTGTTGATGTGTGTTGTTGAGTCAATGCTAACTCTAAGTGAACCTAGACACAAAGTTGACCTACTCTATAATTTCCAAGGTGGGTCATACTCTTTACTGAGGAAAATCAGTGTGTTTAGATCGCCAACATTTCCATCTGAGATCTTTTGTCACATGGTATTTGCCTAGTAATTTCTAGCCATGATGGGTGTTGTTAGTTGCAGTCGAGTCAATTCCAACTCATGGTGCCCCAATGTGCAACACAACAAGATGGCGACCGGCCCTGCACCATCTGCGTGAGCACTGGCTTGCTTGAGTTCACTGTTGAAGCGCTGTGCCTTGCGAGCACCTTCCAACCTTCAGGATGCATTTTTCAGCATTATATGGCACAGCATTCTGTTGTGATTCATAGTAACTAATTTTCAGAAATAGATTGCTACGTCATCCTTTTCAGTCTATCTTAGTCTGTAAACCCCACTGGAACTTGTCTACTATGTATGACCTTACTGGATTTGAATTACCAGTGACACAGCTTCTGATATCATAGGAAGGCACGTGGCACCACAGCACCGCAAGTCCACACATCGGTGGTGCTAGTCAACATGAGTGTGGTCCAGGTCCCTTCATTCTGTAATTACAGTTCCACCCCATTGCCATCTCTAAAGCTGGGATGCATGTGCTTTACAACCTGGGTGTACTTCTATCAGTGTGCTGCGTTGTTTTATTTCGTAAAGCCGTCGTGGAGTCTATGAGATAGCTCATAGATAAGTCATGGACTCAATGGTGTCTTAGATTAGAGGAACTGTAGTGTCACCATTATCGGTTTTTAAAATTTCTTCTCAGAAAACTCTTTCTTTTAGGATTGAGTCCTGATTTGAGGTTACAAAAATTTTTTTTTGGAAAGTTTCCACCAAAAAATATGACAAATGTTTTAAGAAATACATGAAATGAGACTATTTGGGGTACTTTTTCCAGAAGCTAGTGGATTATGAGACTGGAAAGCTTTTGGCTTTTCTCCTATTCAGTTGCTTGAACAATGCTTTTTAACAAAACATGAGAACTCTACTTAACACGTGCAGAATCCCTCAAGCTGTACGTCTATTTATTAACCACTTGCCTTCGAGGAGTTCAGGGTGTGTGGCAGACTGTGACTAGTGAACTCGGACCAAATGCATGCACAATGGGGCCAAGTGGACAGGAAAGCAAAATGCAGTCATTTCCATGTCTCTTTTATGGCACACTTTAGCCAGTTCTCAAAGGCTAGGAAGTCAGGGAAAGCCGGGCACAAATTCAGGATTCGTAATGCCTGTGGTCTTTATCAGCTTTTTGGATACAGTTACCACTTTGTCAAGTGGATTTTCCCACCCACTCATTCCACTTGCTTGGAAAAAAAATTTAACTTTTGATTTAAAAAAAAGCTTTTCAATAAATAGTTAGGCAAGCTGCAAATATGAGTTAACATCTAAATAACCAATTCCCACTTTTATTCACCATTGTGCTGGAAGATCAAGCCAGGACCACAAGACAATGGCCACAAACTAAGGGAGCACAATTGGGTAAAGTAGAAGCGAAACTTTTGCTATTTGTAGAGGATATGATTTTATATTGAGTATCCTAAGGGGTCCACAACAGGATTGCTGGAACCAATAGAGGAGCTCAGTAGAGTAGCAGGATACGTGATTAGCAAGCAGAAATCAATTAGATTCCTATATACCAGCAGTGGGAATACTGAAGAGAGGATATCAAGGAAACAATGCCATTCACAATAGTCACGCAAAAGTGAAACGCCTAGGAATAAACCTAACCAAGAAAACAGGAGACCTCTATGAAGAAAACTACAAGAAACCAGAAGGGATCTACACAAATGGAAGAATATCCTGTGTTCATGGATTGGAAGACTCAATATTGTGAAAATGTCAATGCTACCTAAAGCAATCTACAGATTCAATGCAATCCCGATCCTAATTCCAGCATCATTCTTTAGAGAAATGGAAAAACTGATACCAACTTTATATGGAGAGAGAAGCAGCCCAGAATAAGCAAAAAAAAAAAAAAAAAATCCTCAAAAAGAAGAACAAAGCAGGTGGTCTTTCACTTCCTAACCTGAAACCTACTAAGTACAGCCACAGTTGTCAAAACAGCCTGGTACTGGTATAATGATAGATACACAGACCAATTGATCAGGAAACAAAACCCAGAAGTAAAAACATCCACAAACAGACAACTGATTTTTAAAAAATAATTTTATTGGGGGTACATACAACTCATCACAATCCATACATCCACCCATTGTGTCACACACATTTGTATATTTGTTGCCATCATCATTTTCAAAACATTTTCTTTCTACTTGAGCCCTTGGTATTAGCTCCTCATTGTTTTTCCCTTCCTCTCCCACTCTCCCTCCTTCATGAACACTTGATAATTTATGAATTATTATTATTTTTTCATGTCTTACACTGCCAATGTCTCCCTTCTCTAATTTTCTGTTGTCCATCCCCCTGGGAGGGGATTTTTTCAGACAACTGATTTTTGACAAAGGTCCCAAAACCATTAAATGGGAAGCAGATGACCTCTTCAATAAAGGTGCTGGAAAAAACTGGATATCCGCCAACAGAAGAATGAAATAAGATCCATATCTCACCCCATGCACAAAAATCAAACTCAAGGTGGATCAAGGACCTAAATGTAAAACCTATATCTATCAGGATCATCCGTGAGACAATTGGGACAAACCTAAGTTCTCTAGTGCAGAGAATACATGGGCTATCAGAGACAACAAAGAAACACACTCTGAGGAAGAAGAAATAGATGAATGGGGTCTATTAAAAATAAAACACATGTGTACTTTGAAAGACTTCATTAAAAGAGTAAAAAGAGAGCCTACAGATTGGGAAAAGATATTTAGTAATGACATGACAAAGGACTAATAACTAAAATCTATCGTATTTTACAAGCCTACAACTAGAAAAAATTAATAACCCTCTGATAAGGTGGACAAGGGACCTGAACAGACGATTCAGAAAGGATGACACTCAAATGGCTAATGAAGACATGAGAAAATGCTCCCGTTCACTAGTCATCCAGGAAATTCAAGTCAAAACAGTCATAAGATACTACCTAAAGCCCATTACTGAAGCCAAATTAAACAAACAAAACAATTGAGAACAAATGCTGGAGAGGGTGTGGTGAGATTGGAACTCTTATCCACTGCTGGAGGGCTTGTAAATACAAATACATACAGCCACTGTGGAGGGTGATATGGTGATTTCTAAAACAGATGGCAATTTAAATACCATATGGCCCAGCAATGCCATTACTGGGCATATACCCAAGAGAAATAAGAAACAGATCAGAAACAGATGTGTGCTCCCCCATGTTCACTGAAGCACAGTTCACAAAAGCAAGAAGCTGGAAACAGTCTAATTTCCCATAAGTAGAAGAGTGGATAAAAAACTCTGGTATATACACACAGTGGAGTACTACGCATCCCTAAAAAACTGCGATGAAACTAAGACATGGAGGGTTACAGAAAACATTAGGCTGAGTGAGGTTAGTCAGTCACGAAAGGACAAATACTGTGTGAGTCCACTGCGGGAGGAACAACAGCAGAATGGGCACAAGCTCAGGCTTGTATAGCATCCACTCCGAGGGCTGGAGCGTCAGAAAAGCTGGTCAAGAGCCTGAGCGCCGCCAATGAACCATGCACCATCTGTTGTATTTTGAAGGGCGCTTGGCCAGAAAGAGCCTTACATCAGCCGAGAGCAAATGGTCAAGGGAGGGGGAGGCAAATGGTCAAGGGGGGGGGGTGTTTTCTGCTGTGTGGCTGCCATGTAAATGTATGATGAGGTCCCCCTGAACAGATGGACAGCCCTCTACGAGGGATGAAGGATGATGAGTAAAATGGTGCAGGAGAGGGGAAAGGGAGCAAACACGTCTGGGGACCACAAATGCATGTCTGTTGGCAGGAGCGAGGGAAGAATGACCTAAGTTGTGGGGAAGAATGACTGATAATGCTTTTGGTCCACATTGATCTGGGCTTCTGGGTGCATCCTGGGGACTCAGGCCAGGTGCCATGGGATGCTGGGACACTGAGTCCTGGATCTTCAATGCACACAGGATGCTCCATGGCCTTCATCAGTGAGATCCTGCTTGGAAACTCCATGGGGTGAACTGGAATCTTCCTCAGACACACTTGTAAACTGAGGACTTAAGTTGGAAACTAGATGGTGTCTGAGGAAGCAGAAGACAGCTGTAGCACGATTGCTGAACTCTTGGTAGGTGGACAAACAAGGGCTTGCTACATAATGTTAGACTGGGTTCTCTAGAGAAACAAAACCAAGACACTAATGATTTTATATATATTTCTAGAGATAGATATATAACATAAGAAATAAACAGTTAATTGATCTATAAAGCAGTACAAATGGCACTGTGCAACTCACTTCCGTGAGACAGCTAATACACTGGCAGTCCTTCAAGTCTTGAGGGTCGCCGGGTAGTCCTTCGTGGAGCAATTCGGGCTACCCAGTCACAGGCAGCAAACAGCAAGACTGGTCACCAACAGTCTGCCAGATGACAGAGTCCACAGTCCCCAGCTCAAGGGATATAAATTCCAATGGTGTGGCAAAGCAGGTCTGGAAGGAATCTCAAATTATAGCAACAAAGTCCATGAGTTAGGTGTTCCACAGGTAGTGTAGCTTGCACATTGAGGCACAGAACAAGCTAAGGCAGTAGCACACTGGTCCGATCATCAAAGAGCAAGAGACAAGAAAGGTCAGGCTCGCTGAGCCATTTATCTCTCCATCCTTCAATTAATCCCACATGTGTTCATTGGCCACGTTGGCACAATAAACCCATCACATACATCAATGCCCTACATACTGTATTAAGATATGCATTATTCTGGCAAACTTATGGCACATTCTGTTATAAGTTTTTGTTATTGTTATTAATATTAGGATGTATCTCAGAGGTCTTATATAGGGGGCCACTCTCTTAAAGCTGTGTTATATGTTTTTCTGTTTTTGTAAATGAAACCCAGGATGGATGAACCTACAGGGACAGCAAGTAGAATAAGGCTTTGGGGTGGAGTGGGGGGAGGGTTGGGGGGCACAAGAGAGATGATGTCAAGGAGCTCAGGAAGAAAAAAATTTGTTTGGAAACTGATTGTGGAGGCAATTGTACAATTCTGTTTGACATGATTGAACTATAGAATGATATTTTATATGTAATTAATAATGAATTTTAAACAAAACCAAACCCAGATCCAGGAATGGACTTTGGGATCACACTAAATCTTAGCTCTAACTTAAGAACAATTAGGTCTTACATCATGTCCCTGCTCAATACTCACACCCAGGAAGGGAACACAGAAGATATGGGTGTGTTAGGCAGGGTTCTCTAGAGAAATAATATGAGGACACTTATGATTATATTTATAAGGATAGGTTTACATAGGAATACAATAACAAATTAGTCCACACAGCAGTAGAGAGAGTTCACGCCAACTGACTTTCCTGGGGCAGTTAATATACCGAAGGTCCTTCCAACTCATGCTGGCCGCTGGCCCAAGGCCAAGGAAACACACAATCCAAAGATGAGACACTGAGGTATAGCAAGTCCAGTAGGGCAGCACAGTGAAGCAGATCTTGGTGGAGCCTCATAGAACAGCGTGGCACAGGGACACAGTCCACCATGGTCCATGGGTTGGCTCATCCCACTGATATCGCAGCATAAGGTTTAGGTAGAGCAGCTAACTCAGACCTTGTGCTGGTCTGATCACCAGGAAGGAAGAGGAAGGGGGTGGCCTCGAAGCACCGTTTATGTCAGACTGCACCTTCAAAAGAGGTCATCAAGCTGTGACCTGATTGACAAGCTAACTTCCACCCACATCTTCTAACAGGTGCCATGTTGGCACACACACAAAAAAATGCCCTAACTATCACACAGGTGCTATAGCAAAATGTGGCAAAGAAAATAGATGGTGCCCGGCTATGACCTGCGTGTGCTCCAGCGACTTCCCTTTCCATTTACCAGCCTTGCACTTCCTTTTCGAATCACAAGTGATGCTCTTGGTAAAACTCACAACCTGTGTCTGAGGAAAACTGTCTTCCCCTCAATATTTTATCATTTAAATGTTGTAGTGTTCTAAGGTTTGGGACCGCTCGTTCATGGTGGAAAAGGCGCTATTTCCCAGGTACGGAGACTACCGTGGCCCCCTCAGAGTCTGAGATCAGGTCAGCAAAGCTGCAGTCAGAATGAGAGGCGGATGAGCTTCTTTTCATTTGTTACTTCACCTGCAGGGACTCCCCTCAACTCCCACCTCTCCTGTCAAAACATGCCCGTCCTCAAAGCCCCCTGCTGCCTGGTCAATTCTGATTCATGGGGTGATCCTATCGGACAGAGTAGAACTGCCTTAGAGAGTGTTCAAGGTGGAAATCTCTGTGGAAGCTGACTCGCCGTCAAAATGTCCCAACATGTTCTTGCTGTTGGTGCTTGTTCCGAACTCCTCACTGCTGTGTGCCCACCTGCATGCACGCTGAGGGATGGCCCCGTCTTTGGTGGGGGAGGTTGGCTACCTTGGGCCAAGCAGTGCCATTTCCTATCCCTCACCTCAGTCCATGACCGACTTACGCAGGATTATCAAAGGGAATAGTAATGATCAGTTCCCTTATCGCAAGGTGAGACTCACTCTTAGGTAATTTACACTTCAGAGTTATCTTGCTTGCATTTTTTTCAATGCCCTTGCCCCAACTTATTTCCTTCATTCTCTTCTGCTGAGGATACCTGGTCCAAAAATCTCCCTCTTGGGGATCTGTTTCTAAGGAGCCTGTCCTAGGATACCATTGACAAATGACATTGAAGCTCAGAATGGTGAGGTTGTTTGCCCCAAACACACAACAAAATCAGTTATATGTGACTCCTTAATTTTAGATAAGAAGTCTTTCCAATGCTGATTTATATCAATAGGTTTGCCCCTTGTCCAAGTGGGTATAGAATTCTAGTTGTCTAGGAGGGCAGATCACTGGATCCAGATCCTAGGTGCGCGTGTGGGAGGTGCAGCCCAGCAGGTGAGGAAGCAGATGGTGACTGTGAGCAGAGACTATGGAGACGTGGCTCCAAGCCCATAACTGCCTCCGCCTTCTCTCTAAACGAAGGGCACTTTACAAATGGATGTTCCTGTTTTTGTTGTTTTCACAATGACTATAGAATAGTCTTCACATTTAATGAGCATGGCTAGGGCTGTTAAAAAGTTCTGCAATTTAAAACAATTTTGCTCAATAGAGATGTGCTATGAATCAAATACTAATCATGTTTCTGTTGAGAAACACTGCAGAGAGCTCAGGGTGAAAGAGTAAGTGAGCCAATCATAGGCATCAAGTCCAAAGGGCAAGGGGAAGACCAAGAAGAGAAGGCAAGGCCAAAGAGAGGGAGCAGGCAGCTCTGGGATGGTGCCAGGCAGGCAGCCTGCTGCCCTGCGAGTGAGCGTGGCTGACGGGCCGACCGTGGGCTGATTTTAGCACGCACTTTGTGAAAAGGTCCCGGACAGAGGGAAGAATGGATGTGCATGTCATTGTGACCCAGAAAGAACGAGGCTATGGGACATTAGAGTTCTTTGTTCCTTTATTCCAGTGAACATTTTTGGAGATTGCTGTACTGAGCACTAGCAAACAAAAACATATCACACAACTTGAACTCCAGTCGATGGTGAGAAGTGGGCAAAGAATGATATGGGCAGCCCAGTATTTGATATCTATATATATATTATTGTTTTTTTTCCCAAGGGGAATTTTCCATTTTGTGAGTTTTTCCATTTTGTGAGTTTTACCTGGTAGGAAGCCATCTATCTTTTAAGAAGCTGAAAAAGTTAGATATTCACTTTCGAAATCTTCTTTGAAGTCGGCCTGGATTCCCATCCTACATGTTTACATTGAAGTTAGTTACCCCCTGTGCTGCAAATGGCTCATTGCTGGACTACTAACAGACAGGTTAGGGGAGCAAACCCTCCCAGAAGCACAGGTCTCGTGATCTAATTCTCAAAGGCCAATCTCTCTTCAAAGCTTGTAGAGCACTACCAGAAATCACTTCTTCATTACAAACAACAACAGATACCAAAGCATGGAGGGAGAGAGAAGGAGTCAATTGTGACCGAGCGCTAGCAGAATGGTTGGGTTTGTCAGGGCAGCGAGGGTCGCAAGGGGGTCGGGGTGAAATCCAGGCAAAGGATTTGTCCGATCTGAGGTGTCCCAGGGAGGCTGGGTGCTACTCAGAGCCTTGTCACGCTCTGTGGCTCACATCTCTGGGCTTTCTGACAATTTGGAGAACTACCCAATACCCTTTGAATATATTTCTTTCTTGCGTAATTTCAATCCCAAATTTCTTTTGTGGGTGGGTACTTGAATTTGCTCTTTGGGAAAACAAAGATAAATCAGACAAAGTCCTAAATTCTCACCACCCAGAGGACCAGCAGGTACTACATAGACCAGGCTCAGGACGTGCTACCAAATATAAGGGCATTAAAAAAAATGGGTGGGGACGTTAACAGATAATTGTTTTTTTATTGAACTTTTTGAAGACCCCTGGTAGGTACAGGCAGACCCAGGGCGACAAGTGAGATCCATCCCTGGGTTTGTTTTCGAGTTGACTTTTTGTGTGGTCAGACAGATGATGTATGAGTATACTGTTTTTACGAAGCCTTCTTTTAGAACAAGAAAAGACTTGAAGCTTTTCAGTGATTGATAAGCCGGACATGCCACAAGTGCAGGTAATTGTGGTGAAGAATTTATTGTGAGTCAGGATTGGTTCAATTGTTTCAAAGAGAGGACACGTTTACTTAACATTAAAGGGCAAGTATGAGTTGTTCCATAAATCAGGCACGTACCTCCTGTGAACTCCCTATAGCTCCAAGTGTCGGGGAAACTCTAAAGGGAAATGCCTTCGGCCAATCTGGATTGTGTGGGATTTGAGGGGGAAGGGTAGGGGTCAGGGACGGTAGTTTTAGATACACTGAGATGCTGTACAGATTAAGAAGAACAAGATTAAGAGACTCATGGATGTTTCCATACAAAATAGGGCAGAAATAGGATCCCTGGTGGTGTACTGGCTGCCAACCGCAAAGTCATCCATCAGAAACCATCAGCCTCTCCGCAGGGGTAAGGGGGTCTTTCTCCTCCCATAAAGAATTACAGACTCGGAAACCCACATGGGAAGTTCTACCCTGTGTGATAGTCAGCACTGACTCTGTGGCAATGCGTTTGGTTTGTTGATTTTCTTTTCTTTCTTTTTAATTTTTTTGAGGACAAAAATAAATCGCCAGACATGCCTGGAATTGGCTTGCTCCCAGAAGACAAATGCTAGGGTGTGGGTAGTGATTGTGCAAGACTATAGGATGTTGGCTTGGAGCCAGCCTTCCAGGGAAGCCCTGTGATTGTAATCAGATTTCTCCTGGCTTTTCCAGTGAAACAGATCAAGAACAATGCTGTACAGAGCAGCTGGATTCTGACCCACTTTGCCTATGGCCCCCAAACCACCCAAGGATGGTTTCATTTCTTCTCCTGTAAATGTAAAAGCCTATTACTTACAGGGTATAATACAGTCCATTGGGGTTTGTGCCATTTTGAGTCGATGAAAAAGAATTTTAGTAGAACTATTTGATAGGAGTTTCCAGGCTGTAATCTTTGGAAGCACGATGCATCCCAAACTGCCTCTGAGTGGGTTCAAATTGCCTACCTGTTGACTAGTAGTTGTACCACCAAGTAATAACTCCTTTTGTTTTCTAACTATCTTTTATTGAGCATCTCTACAACGACAGGCTTCTTTCTGTTATTGCCTAATCTTAAAAACACCCATACAATCAAGTATTTCTGAGCTTAATTCCACAGAGCAATCTAATGATGTGATGAAGCTCATGGAGCTTGTTGCTAACAAATTGGAGGCTTCCAAAAAGGTCATTGAAGAATTCCATGATCCTCTCATTCTCATTTGAATCACATTTCTCATTTAAGCCCAAGTCAGTCTGGCCTCATGTGAGGGTTAGGATTATGTACCATCGTGACTGGACCATGATTCTTGGTAGTTTGGCAGTTATCCTGTAATCATCCTCATATCAGTGTAATCACGTCTATGTTGACATCTGCTAGGAATATCCAATCAACTGGAAGAAAGTTCTACTGTTCTTCGATTCATCAGCCCCTTCCCCTCGGTGGGTCACGAGAAACCTCTAGCTAGATATCTGGCCCCCCGACTTAGAATATGCCTGCTTTTACAGCTGTGTGAGCAATTTCCCTGAGATGAATTTCTCTGTGAATGTGTAGAGAGACACACAAACATCAATGGTTTTGTTTCTTTTGATTACACACCCTACGACACCTTAACACAGTTCCCAGGATGCATGTCAAACACTCCTAATTTTCTAAGTCAAAATATCATGTTCACTACACCAGTAACAATGTATCCACTCTAGTACCTTAGGTCCTTAACTCATTTCTGGCACCTGGTAGGGTCTGGGCTATGTGTTTGAGAATCATCAAAGAGGTAATATGGTTAATTTCAGAATCAAGAAAGATAGTATCAATAGGTCTTCCCACATTTTTTTTTAATTTACTGGTTTAAAACCCTGAATTGTAAGACCTCTTTAATACCTGATTTTTCTGATTGCTGATTAGAGAATGGGTGTACAAGAACAGTTAACCTGATTGATGAGAAAGTGCTAATTGGAAGTCAAAGGCACTGCTGTGGGTTTGTTCACTCTGATCTGTCACCCCCCTACCAGTGGTCTCAGAGAGCCTGAGCAAGGTAATGTGAGTAAACTAATTATCTATATTCACGGTGACACCAATTTCACATTTACTAAGCGCCTCTATTCTGGAATAGTAGCATGAAAGTATGTAGATGCCTCATCTTTAAATCTCCGCACAAACTAATAGATATTAATTAGCAGCTCCCCCTGCCCACCCACACACTAAAATGAGGAAATAAACTTTGGGAAGCTAAATAGCTCTATATAATAGAATCAGTAGACGGGCTGTCTGGGATTGAAGCCCAAACTTTCCTGAGGTACAAAACCCCAACACAAAACAAAAACGAGCTTACTGACAGCTAGTGGATCCAAACATAGTGACCCTAAAGGACAGAATAGATGCCCCTCTGAGATATTCACTGTTTGCAGGAGTAGAGAGCCTCATCTTTCACGCTAGAAGAGGCTGGCAGTTTAGAACTGCTAATCTGGCAGTTAGCAGTCCAACAAGTAACCCACTCAGCCAGCAGGGCTCCTCCCACCTTCATGACTAGAAAGCACAGATGAAAGGGTTAATGTAACGTCAACCCTAGATAAGCAATTCCAGCCACATCCAGGCAGAGTCATTTTAAAGTTATCACACATCCAACCAACAATTAGCCACCAATCCCTAATTTATGATCTGGAAGCAGTGTCACTGGTGTTTCAAATGCCAGCGGGGTCACCCAAAGTGAAGAGGTTTCAGCAGAACTTCCAGACTAAGAACTGACAGCCAAGAAGGACTTGACTCCCCACTGAGCTGCTGAAAACCTCACATGGAGCTTTGACAAATCGTCATCTACGGAAGGCTTAATGAACGGACACTGAGCATTGTCAGAGTAGGGCCAGAGGATGGGCCCCTGGGGCAGAGGGTGCCCAAAATATAAGTGAAAAGGGACTGATTTCTTGGAGCGATGTCTCCCATGGTGATAAAGCCTGTAGGAATAGAGTCTTCGCGATCTTCATTTCCTGATGAGGCATGAATCAGGGTTAGGAGAAATAGCTGCAAAACCCTGTCAGTGATCAGAAATTGGAATATGTGAAGTCTAAATCTAGGAAAATTGTAAGTGGTCAAAAATGAAATGGAACACATAAAGATCAACATCCTATTTATTAGTGAGCTGAATGGACTTGCATTGGCCATTTGAATTAAAAACAACAACAACCATGATTTACTATGCTGATTGTGTCATTTACTATGACCGAATCAGGAATGGTGTGGCATTCACAGTCAAAATGACGCTGCAAAATCAATTTTGAAGTATAATGTTATCTGTAATAGGATTATATCTATCCAAAAAATCAAATCAACTTATCTTTTATTCGAATTTATATACCAATCACAAATCAAGTGAAGAATTCTACCAATGACTTCTGTCAGAAACTGATCACAATGCAATAAAGATACATTGATGGATACTGGAAATTGAAATGAAACATTGGAAACAATGAGAAAGAAACAGTAGATGGAAAATATGGACTTGATAGAAATGAAGCTTGAAGTCACATGATAGAATTTTGCAAGACCAGCGACTTGTTCATAGTAAACAGCTTTTTTCAAAATCACAAAAAGGTAGCTATATACCCGGAATACTAGGCAATCAAATAGACTGCATCTGTAGGAATAGACTCTGGAGCAGCCCAACATCATCAGCTAAAACCAGGACTGGAGCTGACTATAGAATGGATCTTCAAGTGTTCATATGTAAGCTCAGGTCGAAGCTGGAGAAAACAAATCCATGAGAGCCAACATACAACCTTGAGCTCATCTTGCTTGAACTCCAGAAAAAATCTCCAGAACAGATTTGATGCCCTGAACAATAATGACTGAAGACCTGATGAGCTGTGGAAGGTCATCCAGAATGTCATTCATGAAGAAAGCAAAAGGCCATTAAAAAGACAGGAAAGAAGAAAAGATCAAAGTGGGTGTCAGAAGAGACTCTGAACCTTGCTGTTAATCATAGGGTAGCTAAAGCAAATGTAGGAAAGGATGAAGTCAAGGAGTTGAATAGAAAATTTCAAAGGGCAGCTCAAGAAGACAAAATCAATATTATAATAAGATGTGCAAAGACCTCGAGTTAGAAAACCAAAAAGAAGAACACACTCAGCATACCTTAAACTGAAAGACCTGAAGAAAAAACTAAGCCTTGAGTTGCAATATTGGAAGATTCTATGGACAAAATATTGAACAAGGCAAAAAGCATCCAAAGAAAATGGAAAGAATACACTGAGTCACTATAAAAAAGAATTAGTCAGCATTCCATCATTTTGGAAGGAAGCCTATGAGTAAGAATCAATGGTGCTGAAAGAAGAAGTTCAAATTACACTAAAATTATTATCTAAATCAAAGCTCTAGTAATTGATTGAATAGCAACGAAAATGTTTCAACAAGCTGATGAAGCACAGGACTCTCTTCCTCATCTATGCCAGGAAGTCTGGATGACAGCTACTTGACCAACTGAATGGAAGAGATTCATATTTGTACTCATTCCAAAAAAAGGCGATTCAACAGAATGTCCAAAGTATAGAAAATATCACTGTTATGATATGCAGTTCAAATTTTGCTGAAGGTCATCCAGCCATGGTTGCAGTCACATATCAACAGGGAGCCTTCAGAGGAGGACATGTCAGATGGATCTTTACTGAAAGCAGAATGAGAATTCCAAAACACTTCATTTTACTCAGGCAGAACTTGTACATGGATCAAGAGGCAGATTTTCGAATGCTGCATAGTTTAAAATCAGGAAATGTGTGCAACATGATTGTGTCCTCACACCATACTTATTCAATCTGTATGCTGAGCAAAATCATCATTGAAGGTGAATTACACTAAAAAGAATGTGACTCCAACATTGGAGAATGGCTTATGAACCATCCGCAATATGCAGAGGACAGAAAAATTACTTGTTGAAAGTGAGGAGACTTAAAGCATTTGCTGATGAAGAAAAAAACTTTCAGTATGGATCAAGACTCAGTGTAAAGAACACCCAAATCCTCACAACTAGACCAATAGGTAACATCATGATAAATGGAGAAAAGGTTGATGTTGTCAAGGAGGTTGTCTTGCTTGACTCCACAATCAATGCTCATGGAAGCAGCTGTCAAGAGATCGAAAGACATGCTGCATTGACTAAATTTATAGCATAAGCTCTCTTTAAAGTACTGAAAAGTAAGAATGGCATGCTGAGGACTATGGTGCGCTTGGTCCAAGACAGGGTGTTTTCCATTGGCTTAGATGTATTGAATAAATAAGACCAAAGAAGAAACTTTTTGAGTTTGAACTGAGGTGCTGGAGAAGACTATTGAAAGTACCATGGACTGCTAAAACGACAAACAGATCTACTTTGGAAGAAACACAGTGGGAGTACTCCTTAGTGGCAACGATGGCAAGAGTTTGTCTTACATACCTGGTCCACGCTGTCAGGAAAAATCTGTCCCTAGAGAAGGACATCAAGTGCTCAAAGAGATTGATTGGCGTAGTGGAGACAACAACAGCCTCAAGCATAGGAACAATTGTGAGGATGGAGGAGAACTGGGCAGTATTTTGTTCTGTTGTGCATAAGGTTGCTGTGGGTTGGAACCAACTTGATAACATCTAACAACAACAACAATTTATGATCAAACAATATTATTGATATCACGCACATAAAATTTTGCTCAAGATAAAAAACAGTCTCAGAAAGAGGGAATTACCAGAGATTCAGGCTGGGTTCAGAAGACATAGAATGAAGGATTATCAAGATGGATCTTGACTGAAAGGTGAGAAGAGCAGGTAGATGTTTATCTGAATTTTAAGAAGGTAGTCATAAAGGTCTTCTGAATCTGTGGAAGTATTCAAGGTGTGGATCCTAGTACATTATGAATAGCATTGAGAACAATGGGAATTTCAGAACATTTCATTGTGCTTATGCAGAACATGACTTTAGACCTAGAAGCAGTCCTTTGAACAAACCAAGGGGCTACTGATCGGTTTAAGTCAAGAAAGATGTGTGTCAGGGTTGAATCCTTTCGCCATACCTATTCACTCTGCATGTTGAACAAAAAATCTGAGAAACTGGACTATATGAAGAACACGGCACCTGGCTCGGAGGAACCTTACTAACAACCTGCAATGCGCAGAGCAATATACACATATACAGCCCTGCTTGCTGAAAGCAAAGACTTGAAGCGTTTACTGAAAAGATCAAAGATTACACTCTCAGTATGGATGACCACTCAACAGAGAAAAAAAGAAAAATTCCTCAAAGCTGAACCAATAAGTAGCATCATGGTAAATGGAGACCATATTGAAGTTGTTGAGGATTTCACTAACTTAGATCTACAAGTAATGTCAATGGAAACAGCAGTCAAGCATTTAAGCCACATATGGCATTGGGCAAATTCACTGCAGAAGACTCTTTAAAATGGCAAAAGACAAAGACATTTCTGAGGTCTGAGGTGTGCCTTTCCCAAGTCAAGGTATTTTTCAATTGCCTCATATGCTTGTGAATGCTGAATAACGTATAAAGCAGCGGTTCTCAACCTGTGGGTCGCGCCCCCTTTGGGGGTCAAATGACCCTTTCACAGAGGTCAGCTGATACACAACTGTAGCAAAATGACAGCTATGATGTAGCAACAGAAATAATTCTAAGGTTGGGGGTTCCCACAACATAAGGAACTGTATTAAAGGGTCACGGCATTAGGAACGTTGAAAACCACTGATGTAAAGACTGAGGGAAATTTGATGTCTTTGAATTATGGTGTTGGCTAAGAATTCTGGGTACAGTATGATCTGCCAGAAGAACAGGAGCCCTGGGATGCAGTGAGCTTTCAACTTTGGGCTGCTAACTAGACATCTGAGGAGCAAACCCATCAACCACTCCAAGGTAGAAGAATGAGGCTTTTGGCTCTCTTAAAGATTTCTAGTGTTAACTACTCACTGTATTTTTTAAGAGTATGAAATACTTTCTTTGTATCCATCTCTTGGAATCTCGGGGTCGTCAAATAGTTAATGCACTGATCTGCTCATTGAAAAGTTATCAGTTCAAGGCCACCCAGAGAGCCTGGGGGAAGCCCTGATAATGACCTTTTGAAAGTCAGCCATTGAAACTCTATGGAGTACAATCCTCCGCAGACATACACGAGTTCTCCATGAACCGTCACAGATTTGACAGGCTGTATTTTTGTTGCTTTCATTCCCTTATTCATTTGTTTGTTTTGGGGTTTAGTTTATCCAAAACCTTGGTGGCACAGTGGGTTTTGTGTTGGTCTGCTAAAAGCAAGGTCAGCGTTCGAGCCCATCAGATGCTCTGAGGGAGAAAGTTGAGGTTTTCTGGTCCTATAAAGATTTACAGCCTCAAAAACCCTACGGAGCAATTCTAATCGACCTGATGGAGTCACTGTGAGACGGGATGGACTCCGTAGCAGTGGGTTTGAGTTGTATTTTTCCCTTCAGTGAAACTTGAAAGACTCAGAGGACCAAATGCCTTCCTATAATATTTAATGCGTTGTGATTGTGCTTCATTGCTTGCCCCTGTGGGAATTTAAATTCCCTATTCCTTTGAAGATGGTAGAATAAAGAACAGTAGGTTACTTCACTCTTTGGTGCCTCAAAATCCTTGTATATTGACTTTTTTTCTCAGTTACAAAAGCTTTGGAAGAATAGGGTGTGTTTTATCCATGTGACTCCTATCAGAATCAGATGCACAGCGAATCAACTATCTCATTGATTCTTAGTCCAGGGTAAAATGCTGGTTCTACTCTTCACACTGTAGAAATGCACCTGTTTTTAATAGCTACTCTATATATTAAGCAGTTATGCTTTCTTACACAAAACAGATCATCGGCTAGCCCCTGCCGCAGAGAGCATATGTTCCTCATTCCTTCTTCCAGACAAATGGATCCTGCCATCTCCAAGCCGCGGTTCCTTGCATACTCCTCGCGAGAGTGGCCAAAATGCACCGCGAGCTCCCCCCAAACATTTATAAACATGTCAAGTAGTGGAGACATCTCTGGTGTTGCAGAAGAGTCCTGGGTAGTAACCCAGGAAGCCTTTTCTTTCACACAGTAAATATGCCCTTGAAAGATGGTGTATAAATCACATCACGTGCTCAGAGCACTAGCAGATCTCACGGGGGAACCTGGAATGAATCATTTCGTAAAGCGGAGAGGAGATGTAATGTGCAAAAGTGCTCTTCCAGGCACATCCCTTTTCTGGTAAGAAAGGAATGTTCTGTCCGGTGTTAACAAAGGAATGCACATCATTTATGTGAGATGACGCCTGAAACCTGCCAGTTTCCTCAACTCTAACTAAAATTCCTTCGTGTTCATCCGTGCTGGTCTCTCACATGCTGCCCTGTGGTCTCCCCTGGCTTTCTTCTCTCCTTCCCAAGTGTTGCTAATACGACTAAAGCCTTCTACAAATCCACTCATCCGCTCAGACGCCACCAGCAGAGGGCAGTGTCTGAGCACGAAAGTGGTCCTATCATCTCTCCTCTCCAAAGAGAACAATTTCTGAATAATGGTCAGAGATGACATTCAGTGGGCCAGATCCTGGCAAGATAGTGTGCATTCGTGATCGCCTTTCAGCATCATATTGTAGGAGAGTCCCTTTGTTCTCTGCTGCGCACAAAGGATATTCCTGGCAAAATGCCTGAGTAGTCCCTGGTCTTAGAAGTACACATTTAGAGGGTCAATGAAGGAGGAGCTGTTGGGGGAGGAGGGGCATCTCCTAAATTGACTGAAGTGCTCCTGTCTCTAGATTTCACTTTCTAAATCAAGGAAGAGCACGTATGTGTTCTCCATTTGTTGGTGAAAGATCATAAATAATTCCCGCAGTAGCAAATGACATAATAAAATAATCATGCATCCTCTGCACATGGAAGAACAGTAAGCACAGATGTTCTTCAATCGAGGGAATATTTGAAGACTCTTTAGATCTTCTTGGTTTAGGAAAACTTGGAAATTAGTTAGCAGCTGCTTAGCTATATAAAGTGAGCATTGCCCCATTCTGAGTTCTTGGTGAGAATATGATCGTGGATGAATCCCTTGGCATTTAATCTCTACATCAATGTGGTCAATTTGTGTGTAATTGTGGCTTATATGTTAATACTCACATACCTTTATTTTTATAATAATTTAATAATTTGTCAAAATAAAAAATGCTCATAATAAAAACAAAAACTCAAAGTCCAGCATTATGTTGAAATGTATATGTTCCCTGTCCCATTCTTTATTCACTTTCTCCTCAGGTGTAATTTTAACCTCGGTAGCTATTCCTTTTGCGAGTTGCCTCTTTGTTTCTAAATAACATACTGCTAATTACTGAATCAATTAGTTTTAGATATTACATATTATTTTACTATACAATATAGATGTGAATGTCACTCAATTAAAGTCACTCAATATCCCCTATAGTTATATTGCTACTTTAGATCATAATTGATTACTGAGGAAATAGCTGAGAGACCATGTGTGATGTTCTTTGGAGAAGGAGAAAGAGAAGAATGTAGCTCCACACCAGACCAAGTCTGATGGCCACAAGGCAGAAGGTCAGACATGCCTTCATCCTCCATCTTTCTGTTATTCTATTCTGACATCAAATTCTGCCTCTAGGACACTCTTCTTCTCTGCTGTGTTCAATAACCTTTTGCAGTGGATGCAAAGAACTCACAGACAATACTCACATTGTGGGTTGTTGTCGTTTTTTTTAATAGAAGTTAAAAGGTTACTCAAATCAGGATAAAGGAAAAATTAAGGTATAGTCTTTTGTCTACAGCAGCCATGTCTCTATCTGGTCTTCAGCTTTGTGTGTGTGTGTGTGTGTGTGTGTGTGTGTGTGTGTGTGTGTAAGAAAGAGCTTTATATATAAGAGCAATTGAATATTAAGAAAACATCCCAGCCCAGTCCAGATCAAATCCATAAATCTGATATTAACCTATATATCTGATACCAATCTATAAATCCTCTTGAGATTCACGGAAAACATGCAATGACACCAAATGCAGGAGGATCACAGGCCAATGGATGGAAAGTCTTGTGGATCCAGTGGCGGTAGAGGCAACTTCCGTGTTGGTAGGGGTTTCCATGTGTCTCCTTCAGCTCCAGGGCTCTAGCGTAGCTCCATGTGTCTTGTTAGCAAACATGTCTTGCAGGGAGTGAGCCGATCCTCAGCTTTTTAGTCACATGGTCCCTTGGCCTCTGTCTTGTTCCATAGGCCAGGAAGCCCATTGTTCTGCCTCATGGTCTTGGCACTGCACCTTGAATCTGCCACATGGTCTCAATGCTATGGCTTCTGGTGCCTCTGCTCCTATCTCTGCCACTTCAGACAGGGATCCCACATGAGCTGTGTGGGTGCTTTTCTTTATTGATGGGATTCTTCCTGTTTCTGCTTCTGAGATGGCTCTTATACCTTTGAGTTTTCTTACGTAATGGCTGCTGTGTTTGAACCACCGACTTCAGCGTTTAACAAGCCAATGCTCAACCCCCCAATCCACCAGGACTTCTTACTGCAATGCATCCTCAATGAGAGACCTAAGAAATTACACAAGAGGCGCAACTTTCCTGATTCTCTGAACGTAGGAGAGCCCACACATGCAAGTGTGATCCGTGCTCACACTTGAATAATCACCTGATTAGATATGGAAAATGTGGTGTAAGACTTTTTTAAGGGGCATCACAAAGGTATTGTTCCTTTTGTTGAGCATTCAGTAATGCTGATGTGAAGTTAAGTGCCATTTTTATTCTTATTCTTTGTATACCTGTTCTTTTTTCCCCTTGAAAGCTTTTAGACTATCTTTTTCTTATGTTGTGAGGTTTGACCATGATCCTAGCTAGAGCTGACTCTGCATACCTAGTCTTCCAGCTATGCACAATTCTTGTGGGTCATTTACATTTTTAAAATTCTCATCTTTGCTTTTTTCTCCTCTTTATAATGCTTGTTAATCATCTGTTAATCTACCTAAGTGATTCCCTGGCCTAGTACCTTTATATTTAAATTCTATCTTTTGGATGTTTTCTCAATTTTATATTCTGCAATTTCTAATTGGTTTGTTTTGGGTAATCATAATTTTTTAAACTCAAGGTTTTTTTTTTTAAATCTCATCTCACCCTTTCTCTCCCTTCTCCCCCCCCACCTTCCCTCTACCCTGATGGTATTACTACTCTCATTATTGAACCTAAGGGGTCTGTCTGTCTTGGATTCTATGTGTCGAGTGCTATTATCTGTACCAGTGTACATGCTCTGAGTTAGTCATATTTGTAAGGTAGAACTGGGGTATGATAGTGGGTGGAGGGAGCATTAAAGAATAAGAGGGATGTTGTGTGTTTTTTGGTGATATACTGCACCCTGACTGGTTGGTCCCTTCCTTGTGACCCTTCTGTGAGGGATGTCCAATTGTCTACAGATGGGCTTTGGGTCTCCATTCTGACCCTCCTCATTCACATTGAAATGGTCATTTGTTTGGAGTCTTTTGATGCCTGATACCTCACTCCGTCCACACCTTGTGTTCACATGGTCAAGGGCTCTTTCTTAATCTCATCTTTCTTTTTATATACATCGACATTTATATTAAATGGAGGGAATATGTGCTTGATATCTCCAATGATATAACTATTTCTTTAAAACTTCTGTTTTCTATAACATACCTTTCTAATTTGGAATACACATCTCCTGTTTGTTTGTCTTGGTGTGAATTTCTTGTACTAAGAACTTTTCTAAAAATAAGCAAATTGGTATTTTCAGAGTGAGGCAATAAAAACATAATGGGGTTGTGGTTTACATAAGAGGTGAAATCATCTTCTCCAAGAAAAGAATTTTGATTGATTTTATCTTTTTTCACCTTATGCCTCACTCTCCCTCTGAGGCTCTCTGAGTGTTCAGAATTCAAAGCATCCGAAGAGCTCTGCTTGGGAGCTTCACTCCATCCTGGTCAGTGCCCCCCTTTGTTCTACTCTAAACTAATTTTGTCGGTCACTTTTAATATCTTAGCCCGTCCACATGTACCTTTTATCTTATAAAAATTTTGGTGAAATTTTCATCAGACAATGGCCACTTGTCATTCTTATCTACAGGGTAAGCACTAGACTATAACCTGAAAAGTCAATGGTTCAAACCGTCCAGTTGCTTCCCGGGAGGAAGATGAGGCTGTCCGCTCCCTCAGAAGCATGGCCTTTAGCTGCTGTGAATCAGGGTGGACTCCAGAGCCCTGGGCTTTGGGTTTTAATATCCTCTTATGAACTTTCAAAGGACTTTGGGACAGAAGTATTTAATGATGTGTGGACAATCTGCAATCTTTATCTGGGTTGTTGTCGGGGCTTCCAACTCATAATGACTGTCTGCAGCAGAATTAAACACTGCCTGGTCCTGTGCCATCTGCACCACCCACTGTGGCACCCGCCCTGCTGATCTCTCTCCTCGACAGTCTGCCTCTTTTCATCGACCTTTGACTTTACCAAGCAAGGTGTTCTTTTCTAGGGAGTGGTTAATCCTGATTACATGTCCACCGTGCAGGAGGGGAAGTCTCACCGTCCTCACTTCTGAGGAGCATTCTGACTGTACTTCTTCCAAGGTGGATTTGTTTGTTCTTTTGTCAGTCCATGGTGTTTTCAATCTTCTAGGTCAACACTGTAATTCAAGTGCATCGATTCTCCTGTGCTCTTCCGTTTTCGCTGTCTAACTTTCGCATGCTATGAGGGAAGGTTCTATAGGCAAAATAGTGAATGGTGCTGAAACCTCTTGGTTCTGGGTGACCCCCCTGGCATTGATAGTGGCATAACTTCCAGCATTACAGGAGCACCCAAGTCACCACAGTAGGACAAACTGACAGACTGTGGGGAAAATAGTGACTGATGCAGGAATCATTGAGAAAAGATGGAAAAAATACATAGAGTCGGAACCAGTCGGCAGTCCACCATTTGAAGAAGTAGCATATGAGCAAGAACTAATAGTGCTGAAGGAAGAAGCTCATATTTCACTGAAGGCATTAGCCCAAAACAAGGCTCCAGGAATTGATGGCATATGCATGGATTTCCTGACGGCTACTTTCATGGGTATCGACTGTGAATATAAGCAATATGAAAACATTTTTTGTATCACAATCACTTCCACTGTCCGCACATGCATCTTTTAACTCACTGACAAGTGTCATTTCTTGAACTAAAGTAAGACTACATGATAACTGTGTGCATCTGTTGTGACTTTCCTATAAACTTTTCAAGACATAATTAAGAATTACTTTATTTGTATACTGGGGGCTGCCCGTATTCTGTAAGGGTGTAGCATCCTTAACTTTTTCTCCCCGTGAACTCTCAGGATAGCTTCTTTGGTAAATGAAGTCATGTCACATAAGGAACCAGTTCCAGTATCATCAGAGTAGAGTTAATGTACAGTAAGAATGTTCTAATTCAACGGTTACATCTCTTACCACTTTTTTTAGGACAGTTAATTTTTCTTGTACCATTCAACACTTATTAATTATGAGATTTGATCACAAGGGATTTTATGTAGTATATGTTTGCCAATTGGGAAAGAAAGATAATTATGCTTGAATGTGGGTCACATTTAAGAAACTCTCTTAGGCCTAACGGGAGCCATGTTTCCATGAAAAGCAAGAGGGAATGATATTCAGGAGAGCGACTTCTCTCATCCCCTGACCCAGTTCTTTGGATCAGAATGCTTTTCACCTCCACATCACCTCCCCAGCTCCCCTCACCTTTTTTCTTTCCCCTTTTGGTGGAGATGCTTAAGAAAGGAGACTTGTGTAATTTCCCGAAGGGTCGTTTGAGTGAGTCATGGCAAGTGTTGGGTTGGTGCTTGTTGGTTATGAGAACCCAAGGGGCCCTCGTGTCCGTATGCTAGGTTTGCTGTCATAAGCAGATCATTCTCAATTCCTCTTGACATTCTTTCATAGTGATTTTTATCCAGAAGAAAAGAGTTTTGTCCACCGTGTAGTTGTTTTAGTCTTTGTCCTCGGAAAGTTGCTGATATGTTGAAACTCTCATTGGTTTCGTTTTTCCCTGAGTTTTTGGTTTCGGCATTACTAAATGGCAAATATAAAGAACCCCATTTCACAGGAAAGAGAAAGTCCCCTCAAAACTACCGAGCGTGATATAAGGAATTTTATGTAATATGGTAGTAGCCACGGAATACTGTGTATCTACTTAGCTTTTTAAAATGAAGCATTAAAACTGCCCCATTTAAAGGTCCTCGTCTCTCAGACATCTCAGTGCTGCTGCTCACCACAAGGAGAAAGATTACAATAGAACACGTTGTACATTTTAAACGATGTGTTTAAAATTATTTGTATGCCATGGGAGGAAACAGGTTTTTCAATGTTGTCATAGGATTTTTCTTGCATTGTGGGTCATTTTAAAAGATAAGTAGCAAAATACATTCCTGCCCCCACCGCCCCAAAATACATTCCTGCCCTCAAATCCAAAATCCATAGTGAAGCTTTGATTTCACATCTGTGGTAAGTTAAGTTGCTTAACTTGAATTGGGTTTGGGCAAAACTGCTTTTCCAAAGGCTAAAAGGAAGGCAAGAGAAAAGAGGAGGAGGAAATGGAGGGAAAGTAGACTTCAATTTACAATTAACTGGTTAAGTCTTTTGTCTGTTTAAGATGTGTTTATTATCTATTATTTTAAAAATCGTTTGGCTGAAATATAATTATCGTATCATATAGTTCAATAGTGCCTCACATGAACCATATCTTTGGAACATATTTTTTCCTTCTTGTACCCATTCCTGGTGACTCCCCACTCCCCGACCCCTCCCTTTCCATGCCTCTGATAATTGTCACTTCCGTTGCTCTCCTCATACATTCGCCCATCCTGACGTCCCTGTACAGAAAAACATGCAAAACAAAGACATAAACTAAAAAGGACCCGCAACAATGACCACGAGAAACAGAATAACTTCAATAGAAAAGGAAGCAGAAAATATTTTGAAAACCAGCGTCAAAGGGCGCTCTAATGCCAAGGGATTGCATTCCACCGGAACGGCATAAGATGTCGCAGTCAATGACTGCTTCCTTTCCGCTAACTAATGAATTATTATTAGCTGTTCAATTGACGAAATAGTCTGAGTCTGAGCATGGATCGGATAGTCTCATTTCTTTGTGTTTTCTTTAGTCATTGAAACATCAGAGTGCTTTACCAAGATGCTTTAAGGATCCCTATTGGCACAATAGATAAGGGCTCTTATATGCTAACCAAAAGATCAGCAGTTCAAATTCTGCTGTAGCACCTCGGTATAGCTAGGACGGCCTATGGGGCGGGTGCATTTTGTCCTCTAGGGTCGCTATGAATAGAAATAGACAGCCACAAAAGTAAGATGCTTCAAGGAACAAACAGTACTGTGAAGGCATCCTACCCTTTCCGATTCTCCGTGAGTTTGCCCTGAAGACACCAAGGTTTGGAAGACCACTGGTATATGATGCACTCAGGATGATCGGTGCTACTGTACATCTAGATCCTTAAGTAACCTCTTATTGGGGGCCCCCTTTGTCCTCAGAAGTGGCAAGTACTTGGCACAAAGGATTGAATGGCTAGCAGTCACAGTTTGTAAGTTCTCTGTCCCAGTGAATATTTTAATTCACTAATTTTTTTCATACTTGTTGCATAATTATGTCTCCTAAAGGGAGCCCTGGTGGGGAAATGGCTGATAACTGCAAGGTCAGCAGTTCAAAATCACCAGCGGCTTCTCGGGAGAAAGACTGGGTTTACATTCACATCTTAGGAACCCGCAGGGGCAGTTCTACATTGACCTCTAGGGTTGGTGTGAATCAACAGTGACTCTATGGCAGTGAGTTAAAGGGAGCTTACAAGATGGGTCTCTTACTTGGCAGCTCTGGGAAATCCCTACGCAGGTTTTTGAAGATAGTACAAGTTCAGAGCAAATTAAGATGACCTGGATGAATATCTTCCCTGAAGCTTACATATTTAGACCAAAAAAAAAAAAAACCAAAAACAAAAAAACTCTATCAAACCCATAATTGGGAAAATGTGTGTTTTCACTTTTGAGACCTATTTAGCTGCATTTAACTATTAATTTCCACCTTGGAATTTCTTGGTGTTGTTGCCTTGGGGCTGTTTGAACTTTTATATTTTAAGGCTTCCTATAAAGAATGGACTCTGAGATCAGCATTTACCAAGAGGTGAGCTATGATATTGTAATTCAGTTATTATCTTCTTTGGGCTTTAGTACTCACCAGAAAGATTTACAGCCTTGGAAACTCACAGAAGCAATTCTGCTCTGCCTTCCAGGATGGCTATGAGTTGAAATCAATTTGATGGTAGCAATTTTGGATTTTGAGATGGTTCATTAATACTATTGATTATACTTTTAGTTGGATGGCCCAAGCTTCATCTTTGAACCATGAACAAACCAGGGACACAGGAAGAAAGTCCCCCCAATGTTCTTGACTTCTCCAGCTCTCAATATAGAACTGGGTTTATCTTAAGGGTTACTAAGTAAATAATGGTCAAGTAAGTAGTCTTCAGCACAATAAGAAAAGGCCCAGTTTGCTCTCCACTCCGAGATGATGGTTGGAGCCAATCTGGAGAGTAGAAAACCTACCTTTGTAAAGGTGGCCATTTTCCTCTTATTTTTGTGCCTACTGAGGCCCATTTTTACCAATCATTTCCATGTGGTGCAGTATGAAGTACTTGACATTATGTTTTTGAAAACAACAAAGACCAGTTGCTGTGGAGTTAAATTATGGCCTGTGATGACTCCATGTGTGTTAGGATATCACCGTGCTCCATAGGATTTTCAAGGTTGCTTTTTGGGAAGCAATTTATCAGGTCTTTTGTCAGAAGTGTCTCTGTGTGGTCTTGAACCTTCACACTTTTGATTAGTAGCCATTACTTTAACCATTTGCACAGCCAAAGAGCTCCAAAAATTTCTAGGGACACTCATGTAGCCACACAATAGGCTTGCCTCGATGATTTGTAGAAAGCCACTCTTACACGTGCTTGGAGAATCATGAGGCTTAAAATAAAGGCAAGATTGTGTTCAGCTGAGTCTCTCTAAATTCTTTATAAAGCCACGAGGTGATGTGCTAGGGTGTGTACGTGACTGAATAAGTGCAGGCGTTTGGGAGTAGCTAAGACTTTGTAAATAAGTGGCCTTGGGGTAGAGCCAAAAGAATTTGAAGTAGCAGAGCTGGTTGGGGCAGGGTAAAGAGTTGCACAGGATGAAAGCCTAAATCCAGTTGTATTAAGTTAAGGATTCTACTTCATCCCATTTGAATACCAGTCACCACTTTTGAAAGTACAATTGTGAAATGTTTTGAGGAAAATGTTAGACTTAAGAGTAAAGTGCGTGTTTTCATCCCTAAGCATAGCAATTTATTTCTATGAGGGGATGAGTAATTTGGAGCTAATTTTCCATTTCTAAAACACTGCATTTGGTAACACTATTATAAACTTTGTGATATGTATTACACTACATAAAGTAGCTATAACAGTTTGGTTGTTTTTCTTTTTTAAAACGACCAGAGCCATTATGTGCTGCAGAATTTGGATGTGATCCATAATGCTTCACAGTCCAACTGCAATCTCGAGAGCCCAGAGCCCTGGGACTGATTCCAACCGAACAGTAGGTCAGGCCTGGAAGAGTAAGAAGCTGTTGCCCAGAAGGCAGCAAAAGGAAACACGGGAAGAGAAAAGCTTATCTGGATAAATGAAATCAAAGTCTTATTACTAGTAATGGGTCAAAGAGTAGATGGAGGTAGATAAAGAGTGCCATGTAGGGACTACCAGTTCAATGTCTCACAGAATATCACATGCACTAATACATTATTTTACCTCATGCTCAATGAACCATAAAGGTTTTATTATCTTCATTATTACAAAGAAATGTAAGTGCGAGGTTAAGGCAATTGCCCAAGATCACAAAGCAAGCATGTGGTGAAGATATATATATCTTTCTACTTGAGCCCTGGCATGTTTATTTCCCTCCCTCCTCCACCCTCTCTACCTCATGAACCCTTGATCATTTATAAGTTATTATCTTTTTTTTCATGTCTTACACTGACCCATGTTTCCCTTAATCCACTTTTTTTTGTCCATCTTTCTGGGAGAGGGATATATGTAGATCATTGTGATCAGTTCCCGCCTTTCCCTACCCCCATCTTCCCCTTACCTTCTTGGTATTGCTACTCTCATTACTGGTCCTGAGGGGTGTAACTGTCCTGGATTCTCTGTGTTTCCAGCTCTTATCTGTACCCATATATATGCTCTGATCTAGCCAAATTTGTAAGGTAGAGTTGGGGTCATGATAGTTGGGGTGGGGGTGTTTCGTATTAAAGAACTAGAAGAAAGTTGTATGTTTCATCAGTGCTATACTCATCTCTTCCTTATGACCCTTCTGTAAGGGGATGTCCAATTGTCTACAGATGGGCTTTGGGTCTCCACTCCGCACTTTCCCTCACAGATCATTCTCATTGATATGATTTTTTTTTGTTCTGGGTCTTTAATGCCTGATACTTGATCTCATCAAAATTTCATGACCATACAGGCTGGTGTGCTTCTTCCATGTAGGCTTTATTGCTTCTCAGCTAGATGGTTGCTTGTTTATCTTCAAGCCATAAAGGCCCAGATGCTATTTCTTTTGATAGCCAAGCAGCATCAGCTTTCTTCACCACATTTGCTTAGGCACCCATTTTGTCTTCAGCGATCCTATAGGGTAGGTGAGCATCATGGAATGTCAAGTTATTAGAACAAAGTGTTCATGTGTTGAGGGAGTACTTGAATAGGGGCCCGATGTCCATCTGTTACCTTAATACTTAACATATAAATATATTTACATAGATCTATTTCTCTATCAGTATATATACATATTTTTACATATGTACATGCCTGTCTTTAGACTTCTCTAAATGTCCTTTGTTCTTTCCTCTATTTATTTTTATTTTCCTCCTTCCCCACTAAAATGTTTGGCCTTCATTTGGGTTTCAGTAATTCTTCTTGGTTACATAGCCCTTGATCAATCCCTATAAGACATCTGAAGATATCTTAACTCAGGTGTCCAACTCTAAAGACCTGTTTGTTCCATTGGTGCACACCACAATTATGTATTATCTGAGACTACTGTACTCTATAATATTAAGTTATCTAGACTGTACATTTGGATAGTTTTGAGCCTTTTAAAAAAATACACAAACCAACCAATGTTCACAATAAATAGAACCTGGAGGTTGAACCAGAGTTAATAGTACACTGTTGGATTTATTTGTTCATTCAACAAATATTTGCTGTGCCTCAACTACATGCTAAAAATGGTACAGCAGGAAACAAGATAGATACAATGAGCTTTCACTACGGAAATGGTAAATGTGTAGAGGCTAAATATGAGTCTCCCCGCCACGCCCCAAAAAAACCCCAGAATTTTAATTTTTTCAAAGATATTTAAAAAATTTTTTTTTACAAAACAACCCTTAGCACCTTCAAAGTACTCTCCATTCCACTTAGTACATTTTCTAAATCTGCGATTCCATCTTGGAAACATTTTTTAACCTCATCTGTTTGGATGGCTGACAGGACATCCCTCATTTTATTCTTCACTTCTTCTATGTCATCAAATCACTGTCTTTTCATGTCCCTCTGCATTCACAGAAACAAAAAGAAGTCCCAGGAAGTGAGGTCAGGTGAGTAAGGTACTTGGGGGCAAAGAGGTATGTTGTTTTTGGCCCAAAACTGGCACACTGAGATGGCTGCGTGAGCAGGTGCATTGATGTGGTGGCAAAACCAGCCACAATCTGCCACAAATCAGGACTGTTTTGTCACACACCATGATGCAATCTTTTCAGAACTTCTAAATAAAAACCTTGATTAACAGTGTGATTTGGTGAAATGAGCTCCAAATGCACTACAAGTCAACATTTTTGTCCATTAGGGAAGTTGACTGATGTACAGAACCAGGTTTGTCATCAATCGACATTTCACCTTAGAGTTTTTCCCATAGTGCTGTCCTTGTAAGTGGCGTTCAGCATCACAACAGTTTCTGCGGCACTTTTCCCAAGCAGGAAACAAAATTTCACAGCCATACACTGTTCTCTTAAATCAGCCGTCACACACAAAACAACAAGGTTCAAGTGAAACTATTTTTATGGAAAAATTCACTGTGAAAAGAGAGAAACTTCCCAGGTGACATCACTGGGTGCACTAACTCAGAACAAGTTGCTAGATGCTTGCCTAGAATTAAGGATGCATATGACAAAAGCTCCACCAAGCAGAAGATTCTGATTTTGGGGGTGGTGGTGGTGGTACTCCTTCCTATACCTAAGTCTGTGAGGGCATTAGTTTAGTGAGTGGTACCATAATGTAGTCTTGGCATTCCAGGATGCTACAGAACTAAAGTGTTCAGGTAAATACTCTGGATACCCGGAAATAGATCTGATGTCAGAGCATGGAGGCTATGGGCAATCCCTAATGGAGTTGCCCATGATTTTTAATCCATAGGCTTGATATATAAAGAAGTATCCCTCATCTTTTCATGTATAGACCATTCCAGCTGCTGCTACTCAAACATTTTTTTCTAGTATTTCCTTTTGGAGAACTTTATTTAGTGTCCTTTGTGGTGTAAAGAAGAGTGAAGCTTGTCAATGGGGGTTATACAAAATAGTGTCATTACCAGATATTTGTTCTTGGAAAACCATAGCATTTGATTTAGGGTGTTCTTGAGAGTATATAAATGGATTTAAATGAAACTTTCATTCAGCATAATCATATTTGAAAAATTCCTTCACGCCAGGATTGATGAACCTATAGGGCCAGCAAGTAGAATAAGGGTTTCAGGGGCGGGGTGGGGTGAGCCCTGTGGCAACGGGAGGGGGGTGGAGGGAGACAATGTCAAGGAGTCCAGGAAGAAAGAGAATACCTGGAAACTGACTGTGGTAGCAAATGTAAAATACTGCTGGATCAGTGACGAACGCGTGAGCGCATCGCCACATGGGACGAACTGGAGGAAATTATGCTAAGTGAAGTAAGCCAAGCACAAAAGGACAAGTACAACACGAGTCCGCTGAGGTAAGCTCAAAAAGTCCAAAAGGGGCATAGGGAAGAAGTACTGTGTGCATATGTCCTTGGGGTGAGGTCCAGGTAATATGGCAAGAGCCAGATTAAACACAGGGATACAAAGGGTAGCCAACTAAAAAGGAAGGGGGAAAGACATGGATACTAGGGGAACAGGGCACTAACCTACCCAAGGGGAGGGTGGTGTTTATATCTCCACATGGAGAGGGACCAGACTTCACCCCGGTGCTCCAAGACAGGAATGCAACACAATGGAAGGAACCAGGGAGCCAATAGAGAGGTCTGAGGGGCGGCCCCATGACTGACTAAGTGGACAGCCTCCCTTCCCCCAGAAGAATTCATTTCGGAGGACAGCACTGAAGCTACAGCTCAAGGAGAGGGACTGGTCTGATCAGAGCACATGGGAGCAAACAAGGGGAGAGGGAGAGAGAGTGAAGCACATCCAGGCCTACCAAGACCCAAGTACAATATTTCTGCTCAGAGCAGCCAATTGCACAGAGAGGACCAGAAGGCTGGCCCCACCATGGGACATGACGTTCCTCACTGACCCATAGCACCATGGCGGACAACACTGGAAACACAGTGTGGGAATTGTGCCCGCCCGCACCCCACCACACAGAGGCAAGACGCTGGTGGTGTGCAACAGAGCAGCAATGAAGTCCCCAGGGAACACCAAAAATAGACTGTGGGGCCAGGGCATGGCACTCCATCAGACTCAACTGGAAAGCACTCATAATGGACAACAAATACACCTTACTATTTATAGGCTTGTCTCTTTTTTTGGTCATTGTTGTTGTAGCTACTGTTTTATTTTCTATTGTTGCTTTGTGGTGCTCCATCTTGTGTTGGTGTATATTGTTGTCGCTGCATGACTATCTATCTGGATGGGATAGGAGGGATAAATAAGCCAGAAGAGAGAACAACAGTTCCTTTGGGGATGGGTGGGGGTGAGACAGGGAAGTGAGTGTTAACGAACCCAGGGACAAGGGAATAAGTGACCGAAAATTGGTGGTGAGAAGGGTGCAGGAGGCCTGGTAGCGCTTGATCAAGGGCAATGTAACTGGGAGGAATTACTGAAACCCAAATGAAGGCTGAGCATGATAGTGGGACAAGAGGAAAGTAAAAGGAAATAGAGGACAGAACTAGGAGATAAAGGACATTTATACAGGTCTAAATATAGGCATGTACATATGTAAATTATATATATATGACAAGAGGGAAATAGATGTATGTACATTTATAGGTTTAGTATTAAGGAAGCAAATGGACATTGGGCCTCCACTCAAGTACTCCCTCAATGCAAGAACACTTTGTTCTATAATCCGGCACTCTGAGATGCTCACCTTGCCAACACAATCGCTGAAGACAAAGCAGGTTTCCAACACAATCACTGAAGACATAGCACCGATGAAATATACAGCTCTCCTCTGGTTCTTTAATGCTTCCTCCCCTCACTATAATGACCCTAATTCTACTTTACAAACCTGGCTAGACCAGAGCATGCACATGGGTACAGATAAGACCTGGAAGAGCAGGAAATACAGGACAGAAAAACGTCTCAGGACCAATATTGAGAGTAGCCATACTAGGAGGGTAAGGGGAAGGTTGGGGGAGAAAGGGGGAACTGATAACAATGATCTACATATAACCCTCTCTCAGGGGGGATGGACAAGAGACAAAAGGGTAAGGGGAGACATTGGACAGTGCAAGACATGAAAAAATAATAATTTATAAATTAATCAAGGGTTCACAAGGGAGGGAGGGAGAGGGAAGGAGGGAAAAAATGAGCAGCTGATACCAAGGGCTCAAGTAGAAAGAAAATGCTTTTAAAACGATGATGGCAACATATGTACAAACGTGCTTGAGACAGTGGATGGATATATGGATTGTGATAAAAAAGAGTTGTATGAGGCCCCAATAAAATGATTTTAAAAGATACTGCTTGATGTGATTGAATTATGGAATGGTATGATATATATTAACTCCCAATAAAAAATAACATAAAATAAAATAAATTTCCTATCTTGGAAAAGCTGAAAAAAAAAAGAAAGAAAAAAAATCCTCCGAACAAGACTGTATATTTGAGAAGGTATGTACACATGCACTAAAAGATGTAGAAGGTGACATACCAAGTGTTGAGGAGGAGCCGGAAGTGCACCTTGTGGCCAAGTAGAATTTTGTCTAGCCTCTATTATATAATGTTTCACCTGACAATGTCTTAATATGTTCATATCCTATTTTTTTCAATTAATAATACCGTGTAAAGAGGTGTGTTTAGTGGTGATCAGCTAGAAGGTTAGTTTTTCTTCTAGTGGAGAGAGCATTCTGATTAAAAATAAGGATGGAGGAAGGAGGAAGGGAGCTTAGCGTTTGAGAACAAGAGCTCTAATTCGATGTTGCTTCTGTTTGAATTTCTGCTCTGACACTCACTAGCTGTGTGGCAATTGGATGTGTTACTGAGCCCATGTGTATCAGAGCCATCTCATCCACAGATGGGTAAGAAAAGAGTAGTAGCTACCTCCTGAGGTTGTTGTGATAGATGATTTAGTTTATGTAAAGCGATGGGAACCAGGCCTGGTGCATGGTAGGATGTCTATAAGCACTACACCAGTTGACGTGCAGTTGATTCTAACTCTACAAATGGTATCTATTATTTTTGAAACCATGAACAGGATTGAGTTGAAGGACATATGAAAAGTGATGACGTCAGATTGAAGTACATCAGATACCAAATTAATGCAGAATATATTGTGGGGCCTTATGACTCGTCAAGCCTTTAAGGCTATAACTTCCCCCTGTGTGCTCTGAAGTCAGAGGGGGATGCAACATCAAAATTAATCTTAATTAATTTTATGACAGGGACTGGACATTGCTTCCGAGTCACGAATTGTGATGTGGCATGAGATGGCCATATCAGTACACCTCACTGACTCGTTCTTTAATTAGCAAGTTTGGGATCACATGGCTTATCTTTAATATTTAGGTTTTCTTTTATAATGAATAAAGTGTTCACACATAATTGAATAGATGCAAAATGCCTCTTCTCACCTTGAGGATTCAGAGTAAAGGGGTGGATTCCTGCCTGTCCATCAGATAGCTAATGAGGCCTCTGTGTGGGCATGGCCTTCTCCTGAAGATTCTGGGAACTCCTGTATTCCTCCTTGGAGGCAGGAGGCACTCTCTCTCTCAGCTCTCTCCCTGCAGTACATCCTGTAGAGAAGACGCATGGAGGAAGGCTGATGGAGCCAGCCCTCTGGAACTAGAGAAGCCACAGTGGAGAGCCCTGCCAGTGCTGAGATGCTTACAATGTCACTGGATCCACAAGACTTCCCTCCCACTGGCCTATGATTTTCCTGCATTCGGCATCATTGCATGTATTTCGTGAGTCTGAAGAGGACTTTATACATTGGTATCAGACATATGGACTAATATCAGACTTATGGACTCGATCTGGACTGGGCTAGTATGTTTTCTCAATATTCAACTGCTCTTGTATATAAACCTCTTTCCTATATAAAAAATGTAATGCACTGTAACATAAACATTTAGTCTATTGGGTTTCTATTTTCTTATTTCAGATGAAAAACTGGGTAGAGACAATTATAGATGGGCGTATTCTGAATAAATAGCATTCACCAAGTTTATTTTTGCTTTAGCTTTATCTAGCTCTCTCATTTTGGGGTTTACTGACTATTGTTAATTGTTTAACATCGACATTTTGCCCACTTGAATTTTCAGGACACTGGCAGAGCACTAGCTGCACTTTTGCAAATGAGACATGTTCAAGTTGGATGATATTCTCTCTTCTGTACTCAATGTCTCCCTATATATATTTTTTCCAAATGTAGTTTTGATGATTTAATATCTGCTTATCTGTATTCAGCAATAAATCAAGCCTTTATGTGGCTGGCCTTAATTTGGGTCATAATCAGAGGATCCCTATTGGTGTAGGGGTTAAGTAGTCTGCTGCTGGCTGCTAGGCCAAAGGTAGGCAATTCAAATCCATTGCTTCTCCCTGGAAGGAAGATGTGGCAGTCTGCTTCTGAAAATATTTATGGTCTTAAAAACACTGTGGGGGCAGTTGTATCCCACACATGAGGTTTCTTTCATAAACCCGTACTAATCTACATGTTATAATTCCGGGCCTTTATGTGGGTTGGCCCATTCTTCAGACCACCATGCTTTCTTGCTTCTTACCATGAGAACAACAATCCTTTTTATTACCATTGATCTTAATTTTGGTTTATTAATGATCTTGACTTTTTCTCATTAAGATATTAGGAATACCTCATGAGGTTATAATTAATTTGAAATTTGCCTCTCAAATGAGACAAATGCTAATATTTTGTGAAATTCTAATGTCCACTTTAAAAGAAAATGCAACACAAGGTAACAGAACTTTACTGAGCAATAAGATGCATGTATTCCATCAAGTGTATAATTTAAAAACGGAATTTTCAGTAATAAACTTATTTGCAACAGAAGTTCCCACTTATAACTAACATCTTTTATCAGACTTCACAGCTAAGCTTCTCAGGGCCAGAGTCCTAACTCCGTGTCTTTATTACTCACCATCCAAAAAAGTCTGTCTCACTTCCTCTCCATCAGGTCTGCCCTCATTACTCAACCAAAATGGCTGGGCAAAGCTCAACTTCCCCAGTGGACATTTCCCATTATTTTCTCGCTTAGATTTTTGTGGCATCTGCTTCCATTTGGCCATTCTCTTGCATTCATTTAGAAACATTCAACTCCTTTGGCATCCGTGACAACACATATGGCTCCCCTCCTAATACGGATGCTTGTCTTCTCGGCCTTCTTTTCCACCTGGTCCTACGTGGCAGCATCTCCCTGTTTCTGGCCTTCTTCACGAGTCTTCTCATTCCTATACCCTTTCCTAGCTAAGTTCCCGGTCTTAGTAGGTGTCGGAAAAATACTTGTTCAATGTACCAATCAATTTTCCTCCCTTCCTCAGATCTGGAGAGTAAAATGTTAAAATGCCAAACCACAACACTAAATGGGATCCACAGAGTGGGTGTGAGGTGCTGAGTATATTAGAATCTACTCAGCAAGTAAAGAACCAATGGGGCTTTGGATTTTGCATTTGAGATATAATTTGGACTTAGTAGACATTCCTTTGATCAAAATATTGTGTTTGTGCCTGTAATCCGGAGAGAATAGAAAAAAATTGGCACAAAGAGTCTCTCTAGAGTATATGAATGGAATAGTCATTAGTGATGAAGAAAGTTTGGTATCCTATTTTCCGTTAATGAATCCTCAGCTTCTACAATTTCTCAAATACATGAGGACAGACATAATAGAACAGCCTGATCAGTGGCATCCTGATGCTTATGCATGGAATTGGATTCAGGATGCTAGCTGCAGGGGTTACAGCAGTAACTAAGACATGGCGTAGTAGTTTCTCATCGGACTGATAATCCCAAGGTCAGCAGTTTGAAACCATGAGTAACTCTGCAGCAGAAAGATGGGTTTTCTACTCCTGCAAAGAGTTACTGTCTCAGAAACTCACAAGGACAGTACTTTCCAGCCCCATAGGGTTTCTATGAATAGGCTTGGACTCAATGGAAGTGGGTTTAGTTTGATTTTAAGATACATTCACATAATGATCTTATTTCCTAGTAGAAGACAATCACTAAATTAGTAAGTAAATTAATTAAAATATAAAGTCATTTGGTGATAAATATTATCAATAACATTTAAAAATTCTATTCATAAGATGAAGTAGTTGACATTTTCGTAAGAGGAGGCAAAGAAAACCTTAAAGCAGGAGAGTGACATGATATGATCATTAATTGTTGAGAGGAAAATGGAACAAGGATATTTGTTGAAGCTGAGATGGTTCCTAACACATAGAGGACATTAAACAAATATTTCTTGAAAGATGGTGTCAAGCTAAAATACACGAAAAGCTATGACAATTATGGCCTTTAAGGAAGCTTATCTTCTTTTCTTATTGCCCAACCCCAACGGTCTCCAGAACTTTCAGTGGATGCAGCTTGTTTACTCCGAAGGTTAGGGAACAAAGCCCTTTGTCACTTGCGTGGGGCAGCAAGTCTGTTGTCTAGGCGTATGCTTTGTCAGTGGAGGAGTAATTCCCTACTTCTAGAATTTGATTTTGACCACACACTATTTTGTCAAACGTAATATTTAGACCCAAAGGAGAAGTCTCCTTTTCCTATATACCTCTGATGTCATGGGAAAATGTCTGCCTCAGTTGCTGCCGCGCTGCTATCCTCAAAGATGCACGTGCTCCACTTGTTAGCCAGAGCCAAGATTCATCGACAGTCACTTTATGTTCCATTCAAAATGCCGGTATAGTAGCAGCATCAGTATCAGCAGGGCAAAAAGAACTAAACTGGAGCTCTTTTTGATCTCAATGGAATCAAGTGTGAGAAAGCGAACGTATACTTAGCATTGCTGTAGCAGGGGAAGAGAGCTTTATCTTGGTTAAGTTTCCTTTCCCAAACTCATATCTCTTTGCATCTCCCTTGGAAAGCCCACAATTCTCCTAGACTACTGTGATATTTCACACTAAGGCTCCCTGCCACTAATGGGAAGCCAGAAGTTCCTGTGGCTGTTCTCAGGTGCTCTTGAATTGGTTTCGACTCATGGTGATGGAGTGTACAACAGAATGAAATGTTGCTTGGTCCTGTGTCATCTTCACAATTACGGTGATGTCTGAACCCACTGTTATAGCCACTGTGTCATCCTTCTCACTGGGCATCTTCCCCTTTTCCAATGACTCTTTACCAAGCATCATGTCCTCTTCCAGGGACTGATCCCTTCTGATGCTATATCTAAGGCACATAGGAGGAATTCTCCTGGTCCTTGCTCGAAAGGAATATTCTAGTTATACTCCTTCCAGGCAGATTTATTTGTTCTTTTGGCACTTCATGATATATTCAATATTCGTCAGCAACACTATAGTTCAAAGGCAACAGTTCTTCTTCCATCGACCTTTTCCCATTGTCTCACTTTCATATGTATATGATAAAATTAGAAATGCCCTGGCTTGGGTCAGGTGCATCTTAAATCTCAGAGGCCCTGGCCCTTTATTATTTTCAGTTTCTGTTGGTCCTTATTCTTAGAGAATACACACTGTAGAAGAAGGGAACTTCTGTTTGGAGTTTTAAACCTCGTAAATTGTGGTGACAGAAAAGTTCTATAAAGAGCAGGTTCAAAGATGATGGATTTTAGTGCGGGGACCTGGTTCCACATTAGACTTGAACTGTGATTTTCAGCAAGTTGCATAGCTCATTTTACAGAACTATGAGAATCTGCTGCATCGAGTATTTCCTAATTATATAACCATGAAAATGCTGGTCATTGGCCATGCCTGTCCTGGTTATCATTGCTTTTATTCCCTTGATAGATTTCTGTTTCTAGGGACCCACTGAACCCAGCAAATTTTGTAATTTGAGTCTTTCCTACCATCCTTGTTCCCAGGATTCAATTTAAAGCAATAAATATTTGACAATATAAAGAAAGAGGTTAAGAAAACAGGTGCGGAACTAAAATAATCCAGCATTGGTTCAGGAAAGAGCCACAAAGAGCATGTAAATGAAGAGTTAAAGAAATCCAGTGGAGCATGTGAGGGGTGAACTATGTCAGGGAGAAAGGGGGAAAGTCCCTATGGAGAATTGTAGCAAAGAGGAAAGGTGAGACAGACTGAGCAAAACCCTGGCCCAGAAGTAACCCAACCTGCATCGGGGCAGGTACCAGGCAGAATAGGGCTCAGGCAGGAAGTCCAGGTCGGCGCGTACAACCTATGTCTGGTAAGCGTGGCAGCCGCCAGCATGTGATTTTCCACCACAGCTGTCAACATCAGCAGGCCCAAGAGCAGGAAGGAAGGGCAAGTCCCCACAGGCCCAGTGACAGGGGCACAGGAGTGAGTGATAATTGCAGCTCTTGCTGTCAAGCAGCAGCTCATCAGGACCAGACAGACCAGCACTGGGGAGCAGAATCCCTTGCTCATAGACATAACACTGACCCACACCCGCCCCTGTTCAAATGTGTGACTGTGTTGCTGAGACTAGGCTCTGGGGTCTGAATGCTTTCTTAGAAGCTGGTCTATGATTTGGGGTCCCATGTTTTTCCCTTGTCCCTGGGTTTGTTAACACCACTTCATTACCCCCCCTACCCCCCCACCCCAAGTCCCCCCGGAACTGTCGGTCCCGTTGTTTTTCCTCCAGATAGTTCATCCAGCCTGTCCTATTCAGACAGACCTGTGGAGACACTAACATGCACGAAAACAAGACAGAGGAAAACAAAGCAACAGTATACAACCAGACCACAAAACAAACCACTGACAAAGAACAGAACAAAACAGTTCACAAGAGAAAAGCTTGTAGTTAGTTCAGGGATCGTTTGCTGGCCCTTAGGAGCGTTTTCCAGTCCAGTCTGTTGGGGCACCACGCCCTGGCCCCAAAGTCCACTTTCAGCATTCCCTGGGGATCTTGCCACTCCATTCCCTTGCTGTTCCGCGGCACTCCCCCAGTGATTTGCCTCGGTGTGGTGGGATCAGGTCAGGTGCAATTCTCACACTGTGTCTCCGGTGCAGTCCCCTGTATCGCCCTTAGTCACTGATTGGCATCATTACTCATAATGGGGCCAGCCATGTTGTTCTAAGGGTACAGAGGGGGAAGTGGCAGGCCTGGTGGGAAATGATCAAGGGTAAGGTTGCTTAGAGAAGAGGTATACTCTAGCCCAGGTGGTGACGAAGCATGGTAGTAGGGCAGGAGGAAAGTCAAGGGAGATGGAGGAAAGAGCTAGGAGTCAAAGGGCATTTATGGAGGTCTAGACAAAGACATGTACATGCAAATATATATAGGAGGATGGGGAAATAGATCTATGTGTCTATATTTATAGGTTAAGTGTTAAGGTGGCGGAAGGACCTTGGGCCTCTACTCAAACACTCCCTCAATGCATGAATACTTTCTTTTATTAAATTGGAATTCTATGATACTCACTCTCCCGACACAACTGCTGGAACCAAAGTGGGTGAACAAGTAAATGTGGTGAAGAAAGCTGATGGTGCCCGGCTATCAAAAGAGATAGTGACTGGGGTCTTAAAGGCTTGAAGATAAACAAGCGGCCATCTAGCTCAGAAGCAACAAAGTCCACATGGAAGAACACACCAGCCTGTGTGATCGAGTGGTCCCGAAGGGATCAGTTACCAGGCATCAAAGAACAAAAAATCATATCATTGACTGCACACCTCCATGATAGGATCGCTGAAGACAAATGGGTGCATAAGCAAATGTGGTGAAGAAAGCTGATGGTGCCCGGCTATCAAAAGAGATAGTGTCTGGGGTCTTAAAGGCTTGAAGGTGAACAAGCGGCCATCTAGCTCAGAAGCAAAAGAGCCCACATGGAAGAAGCACACTGGCCAGTGAGATCACGAGGTGCCAAGGTACCAGGTATAAGGCATCATGCAAAAAAAAAAAGATATGTGTGTATATGTATGTGTATATGTGTGTGTATGTATATATATATGTGTGTGTATATATATACCATATTAAATGAAGTGGGAAGTGCAGAGTGGAGACCCAAGACCCAAGTGTCGGCCAATGGAGATCCCCTCATAGAGGGGTTTAGGAGAGGAGATGGGTTAATTAGGGTGCGAGGTAGTACCGATGAAGAACACAGCTTTCCCCCAGATCCTGGATGCTTCCTCCCCCCAACTACCATGATCCGAATTCTACCTTGCAGGGCTGGATAGGGCAGAGGCTGTACACTGGTACATATGAGGGCTGGAGGCACAGGGAATCAGGGTGGATGATACCTTCAGGACCAAGGGTGTGAGGGGCGATTCTGGGAGAGTGGAGGGTGAGTGGGTTGGAAAGGGGGAACTGATTACAAGGATCCACATGTGACCTCTTCCCTGGGAGAGGGACAGCAGAGAAGGGGGGGAAGGGAGACTCCGGATAGGGCAAGATATGACAAAATAACGATGTATAAATTACCAGGGGCACATGAGGGAGGGGGGAAAGGGGAGGGAGGGGAAAAAAAAGGAGGACCTGATGCAGGGGGCTTAAGTGGAGAGCAAATGCTTTGAGAATGATTGGGGCAGGGAATGTATGGATGTGCTTTATACAATTGATGTATGTATATGTATGGATGGTGATAAGAGTTGTATGAGTCCCTAATAAAATGTAAAAAAAGAAAAGAGGAAAAAAATGATTAGGGCAAAGACTGTACAGATGTGCTTTATACAATTGATGTATGTATATGTATGAACTGTGATAAGAGTTGTATGAGCCCCAATAAATTGTTAAAAAAAAAAAAGAAGCTGGTCTACGATCTATTGGTTGAGTTTCTTAAATCCTCTGTAATGGGGCGGGTCTACTAATTATGTAATGTTTACTAGCATAGGTCTACTGTGAGGATTAAATGAGATCAGGTGTATGAGATGCCTGATAAAAGCCTGGAATATATTGAATATTCAGGAAAAAAAGCTCACAGCAGAGGGGCCAGGTGGTTCTCACAAAAGAGACGAACCTGGAGCCATGGCCACCGGCAATAATACTGCAGGGCAGAAGTTGGGGTCAGTTTCTTTTAAATATCTTCTGCCTGGATTAGGGTTGCTTTCATGGATTGGTGCAGGGCTGGGCTTTTACATGAGGGTCAAGGAGAGGGATGCCACATCTGGAACATGACAGGTACACAGTAAAAAGAAGAGCCCCGGGAGGCGAAGAGGCACATAACAGACCAGGAAACCAGATACAAGGCTGAAAGGTGAGCAGGTTAACTAGGGGTCAAGTCAGTGATCTGACTGCCTTTTAGGCAAGAAATCCTGATGTGAAATTCCAGAGAGTTGGAGATCGGCTCTAAGGGTGTGGAAGATTGTGAGAGAACTCTTCAGACATTGGGGATACTTGAATGTATGACCAGTTTATGAATAAATGTCAGTGGTGAAGGGACAAGGCGCCCTGGTGGTCCACTGGCTAAGCACTTCTCTACTAACTGAAAGGTTAGTGGTTTGGACCCACTTCTGGGCTGCACAGGAGAAAGACTTGATGTTGGTTCTGTTTCCAAGAAAATCCTGTTGGTCACTCTTAGTCTGCTACACGGGGTTGTTAGAAGCCCCCATGAACTCTATGGCACTAAATAACCACGAGGGAGGAAAGGCATACACCCAGCTACTGGAGTAAGCTTAAGGAGAAGATATGAAGAGAGGATCAAGTGCTTAGGTGGCTACTTTTAGAATGAAGGAGCCATTCCTAACCTAATGTAAAAGCAAACCAAGGAGAATGGAGGTGTAGGAAACAGTGAGGTGGATCAGAGAGACGGGGACCCTTTATCTGATGGCCTCAATCTTGGTAAATAAAGAAACAGTCATCTCGGAGAGAGAGGGGTGGGTGCCTGGGGAGTCTTGAGGAAAGGGTGTCAAGTAGTGAAGGTGGGGAATTCAGTAGGGAACCAGTGGGAGGTGAATCACTACCATAATGATGTCTGGGTTTCTGGAAGGCACCTACCTCAGGCTTGGGGCTTAAATGAAAACTGAAAGTCGCACTCCCCGATGGCTTGAGATAACAAAACCAAGCTCATCCTCCTCCACTCCAGCTCAAACAAATGTCTGCCCCTATTTTTCCCACTTCCTGCCACAAACTATCGCCTACAGTCAGCTTTCCATCCACTCCCCTGAACAGACACCAAAGCGTCAGAAGGCTCTGGTGGCCATCAGAAGACCTGTTGTGCTTCCCCAGTTCTCATTCTTAGCAAAGTCTCCGGAGAACATATGCCCGCGTCATCTTGAAACATTCTCCCATACTTTCTCCCCTAGCTTTGCACAGTAGAATCCGTCCCTGTCTCCACATCTCATTTGAAAAGTCACTGAGAGCAATCATTCTCAATATTGCTTTGCTGTTATTATTGTATCCGTGAATAGATTTTAAGTCCTGAAACCCTAGCACTAGGTTAGTTCCTGGCCTATGTCCTCATACAGAGTTGGTTGGTTAGATAAAAGGCTGATAACTGCAAGGTAGGTGGTTCAGATCCACCAGCCACTCCACAGGAGAGACATGAGACTATCTCATCCTATGGTCTCAGAAACCTAACATAGTGTTGCTACAACTCACAATCCACTCAATTCCCTGATAGCATTCTCCATCCTCATCCACTCCAACACTGTGGAGAGAACTGGACCTGTTACTTCCTTCATTTTCTCCATCTTCATAGCATCTGTAAGCTCCTTTACAAAGACACATTTAACCTGAAACCCCAGCATCTCTCTGTCACTTTGTTGTCCTGGGGTTGCTTATATGTTGGAATCTGTGCCACCAGTGATCCAAATCCCACCAGGGTTGCCCATGATCGATGGTCTCAGCAGAGCTTCCAGGCTAAAAAGAGCCTAGGGAGAAAGACCTGACTGTAAAAGGCATTGAGTTTTATCCTCTTCATGGTCTGAGTGAAATAAATCCTCAGAAGGGAGGATTTAAAATCTATGCACCTGCTACACTTAGAACACCTGGGTTGCCATGTGTTGGCATCGATGACAACTAACAAGAGTACTTAGAGACACGTGCTCCACTCCTGTCTGCTGCAGTTAGTTGGACCTTTTGATCATTGACTGGGCTTGTCCGGGGTAGTCAGCTCTCGAGCCATAAAACAAATTGTGATACTGGGGAGAAGAGGGACATTCACTCCAATCAGGAGGCCATTTTTCTATCATCTGAACTGGAGGGTCTTTCTGCCCCTCCCCCCCCCCTTAGCGCTTCTTTCACTCAGTAGTCTGTCAGCTCACTCCGTCCTCCAGCCCATGCCCCTCTCTGTGGTATATGCCTCTATCCTAGACAAGTAAAGGAGCTGAACTCACATGTGAGGTTCCAGACCATGTAATTCATCAGTTGTTAAGACATCTGAATGGAGGGGTCTTTTCAGATCTTGAACCCACCCGTGTAGTCCATATTTAACTACATATAGGTCTCAGTTGCATTGTGACAAGATGAGGCCATCCAACTGAATGACTCATAATTTTGAGATCTACTTTGGCATGGTAGATTAATGTAACCAGCTGTCATGGTATTGATTTCAAATTATGCATGTTAGAGTAGAACTGTGCTCCATGGATTTTCCGTGGCTGATTTTGGGGGGTACATTTTTTCTGAGGTGGCTCTGGGAAGACTCAAACCTCCAAATTCTGACTAGCAGATGGGCACTCGAGCACAAGGCAGGCATAGTGAAACTTCTGAACGTGGCTGTTTTTTCTGGCTGCTGACAGCTTCTTATTTTCTGTTCCTTTTTCATCATTTTATTGAGAGCTCTTACAGCTCTTATAACAACCCATGCATCCATTGTGTCAAGCACATTTGTGCAGACGTTGCCATCCTTTTCAAAACATTTACTTTCTACTTCAGCCCTTATTACCAACTCCTCATTTTTTCCACTCCCTCCCCCTCCTTCCCACCTTCATGAACCCTTGATAAATTATAAATTATTATTATTTTCCTATCTTACACCATCCACTGTCTCCCTTCACCCATGTTTCTGTTATTTGTCACCCTGGGTGGGGTGGGGGCCTGAGGGTGTTATATGTCGATCTTTATGATCTGTACCCCTTTGCTTCCCCCCACCTTCCCCTACTCTCATGGTATTGCTACTCCCATTATTGTTCCTGAGGGCTTCATCTGTCCTGGATTCTGTGTGTTGAGAGTTCTTATCTGTACCCATGTACATGCCCTGGTCTAGCCAGATTTGTAAGGTAGAATGGGTCATGATAGTGGGGCAGGAGGACAGCTTCCCCTTTTCAACTGCAGATATTTAGATCTACCTGCGATGTGGCCTGCAGGGTGTTTTGAAGTTAGGATTTCACAGATTGAGTTAGATTGGCCTTTAGTAGCCTCTTCTTTAGCAAGTCCCTGCTCATCTCCTTAGTTCATATTCTGGGCACCTGAGTGCACATCTCTAGTTGCCCCTGCACCACCAAGTGTGTATGTAAACCTGGCGGGTGGATGGGTCAACATCATACCCCTTGCTCTTTCGTGGGGGAGAGTGAGGTTGTCACTGATAGCCACTTAACATGACCTGCCTTCATAAAGAACATGTACCGGATGTGTCTGACGGTTCATTTGAGACTCCAGGCATACTGCGTAAATACAATCTCACAGCCTGTTTGCAGGAGGCCTCCCTGAGGTAATTATTAAGAGTCTGAAACAGTACCTATTAGGTAAGCTGCTTCAGAAATTAACTTCGTGTGAAAACAGAGGTCATCTAACGTCCTTCAGTGTAAGGGCAGGTACTGCACAGCCCACATTTGGCTGCGATTTCCCTTTGAAGCTGGAAGGTGCTGCGGGCACTTATCTAAGCATGGCATTTGGACCAGTATGTTTTGCACATTCAGGACTTTGTAATGAGATGCAGTGTTTATTTATGTCCCCTGCTCTCCTCACAGACTGACAGACTTTGCTCAATTCTGTTTAATCATTGCAAGTGTCAACAACCCAAGCTGGTGAGGGAAGGTAGGTTTATGGGGCAGTAACCCTGCCCAGGGAGCATAAGTGATCCATGCCCATTTAATCAATCACACGGACTTCCATCTGACTGCGGGAGGATTAGTCAGTGGGTGATTCCAAAATAAGGATTTTGTTTTTGTTTTTGCTCAGCTTAGTATTCAAAATAAGAGTGTATGGCAAGTGGGAAAGGAGAGCTATTTAATACCTAAAACCTGACTCATATATCTTTCAAGGTCAAGCTTAAATCCCTAAGTCCTCTGTACACAAAATAGGGCACCAGTTGCTCCCAAAATTAGACATTTACCTAATACCCAAGGAGCTCAATGGAGTAAATGGTGGACTGATAACCAAAAGGCAGACCCATCGTTGTACAAAGAAAGACGAGGGTGCTTGTGCTTGTGAAGATTTACAGTCTCGAGAACCCTGTGGAGCAGTTCTTTCCTGTTGTATCACTATCGATCCGCATCTACTCAGGGCTGGATTAGGCGATAAGCCTGTAAAACTTCATGGATGTCTTGCCTTTTGGAGTTCTCGATCTAATTCTGAATCTCTACCGTCACACTTTGTCCTGAGTGTCGTTCCTAAACTGGGTTACTCAATGGAATCACCATGGTAACATTACATAAAAGATTGAAAAAGAGATACTCAGCCCTTTCCCCAGATATATGACATCAGAGTCTCTGTGGAAGAAGCTCCTGACCCTGTGCCTTTAGCAGGCTCTCCCATGGTTTGGAGAGCCAGCTCTGCAGCCATGCGCAGCACTAAGTGTTGTCCTTGTTGCTGCCGATGCCATGAGTCTCAGGGCCACAGCTAGCTTGCCTGGAATAAGCATGTCACTTTAGACTACTCCTTCTCTCTGCAAGATCATTTTCCATCTTCAAAATGCTTTCATGGTGTTTTCAGTGGGCTTGTATGCATGTGAAAACAGGATGGTGAATAAGGAAGACCATAGAATTGTTGATGCTTTTGAATAGTAGTGAATAAACCCTGGCGTGCCAGAAAAATGAACACATTCCAAAATCTGTCTTGAACAATGCTAGCTCATGTGCACCTTACAAGCAAGGATTGTGAGGCTTCGTCTCCTGTGCTTTGGACATGTTATCAGGAGGACTTGTCGCTGGAAAAAGACATCATGCTTGCTAAACTAGAGGATCAGAAAAAAAGAGGGGGCACCTCAGCAATATGGGTTGACACAGTATCGGCAAATGTGGGTTCAAACATAACAACAGTTGTGAGGCTGGTGGAGGACTGAGAGGCGTTTGTTCTCTTATACATGGGATTACAGAAACACCCAGCCAAATCATCAGGCTATCAGGAACCTGGTGGGGGAGTGGCAAAGTACTAAACTGCTAACTTAAAGGTGGGGGGTTGAACACACTAGCCACTGTGTGCATGGAAAGATTACAGCCTTAGAAACCCTACAGGCAATTCAGTTTTGTCCTTGAGACTTGCTATGAGTCAAAATCCACTGGACAATTGTAATACAGCTTAAGTTGTAAACACTAAGTTTGTGGACAGCTCTGAGGGTTCAGTGGATGGTGAGCTGGGCTGCTAGCCACAAGGTCAGCAATTGGGAAACACTAACTGCTTCACTGGAAAACAAGGAGGCTGTCTACTCCCATAGAGAGATGTGGGAGCAGTCTCAGAAACCCACAGGGGCAAATCTACCCTGCCCTACAGGGTCACTATAAGTCAGAATCAACTTTATGGCCCTGAGTTTGTGTTTTTCTTTCTTTCTTTCTTCATGGGTGGTTTATGGTAAAAGCCCTGACTCTGTTTTTGCATCTCCTTACCCCTCTTGAATTCATCTTTGACATTTAAACTGTTTTATTGCCACATAGCTCACATATACAATTCAACAGTTGGTCCTATCAAGAGGACTTGTGCAATCATTACACAATCAGTGTTTTCTTATTTCTTGTGCTCATTGTCATTATCTGAGATCCCGGCCCCCCATCCTCCTCTGATGTACCCACAAGAAGACAGTAATTCAGTTACTATTGCTATAGATTTGCCTAGCCTGCATTTCATATACAGAAAAACATATGCCCCCCCCCCCACCAAAAAAAAACACAAACCAACAAAACCTATCCATCATTACAAAGGAAAGCAGAAAACCTCAATTGAAAAGAACAGAAAGTATTCAAAACTAGGACAAATTTTAAATGGGTCAAAAGGGAGATCAAACGATAAGGTGTTCAATTGTAGCATAACTACACCTGCAACAATCCATGTTCTGATGCACTTCGATGGCAGCAAGGGTGTGCACCTTCCGGCCTGTGGCCACAGGGCATTCACTGGAGCTTCCTCTGTATGCGGACCCTGCAAGCGGATTTGGGGCGTCTGCTGCTGTTCGCCGCCTTTTGTAAACCAGGTGTTCACAATTTAAGCTCTGATGCCTTTTTGAATTCTTTCTATTAACCAGCATTTTAAGTAGATTTGCATTCAGGCAGAGTGTATTTAGAAAGTGAATTACTACCCTGTTTCCCCGAAAATAAGACAGTGTCTTATATTAATTTTTGCTCCCAAAGATGCGCTAGGTCTTATTTTCAGGGGATGTCTTATTTTTCCATGAAGAAGAATACAGTACACATTTATTGCTCTGTTAAATGAGACCTTGCACTTCCTGTCTGCTCCGGCTGTGTTGTGGCCAACAGTGAGCTGCGTGGCGGTGCCTGCCGCTATGGTCCAGAGTCCAGAGTTACGGTAGCTTCGGGGGGCTTTATTTTGGGGGAGGTCTTATTTTCAGGGGGATGCCTTATAATTCAGCGAGAGGCAAAACTGTAAGTAGGTCTTATTTTCAGGGGATGTCTTACTTTTGGGGAAACAGGATAACACTCCACTAGCCAGTCCAGAGAGTGACGGACTAGTCTTTAGGTCAGAGATCCTAAACTAATCTTGTAAGGTTTTAAAATCTAAAATTGTACACATCCTAATCAAGATTGGTGTCTTTCTTACTTCTGTCGTCCTGATTGCTACTGTGTTGAGTTGATCTGCTACCAGTCATGCTTTTGTGACAGTTTCCCTTGGACTCTGCTATTAGAAATGGGTGGTTGTATTTCTGTGAATTCTGGGATGCCGTTATGGTTCGTGCTGATGGTCTCCCTCATCCACATGAATTGCCTTTGTCTTTGTCTTCCTTACGACATAATGTATGTGTCTCTATAAACTGTATGATCTCCCCTAGGACACAGCACACAAGGGCGTCATTGTGTTATGGGGCCCTCTGTGCATGCGCAGTCTCTCTGTCCGGACTGTATGATCCTAGAGACAGGATCTGCGCTGCTTCTGTACCATGTCCCCTCAGCCCTGGTGCAAAGCCAGTATGCAGTGCATGCCTTTTGACTTGAATGCATTTGAATCTTTGCATTTGGAACTTAGTTTCTTGTGTCTGAGTTGAGGAAACGCTGGGGCTAGCTAACTCATTGACTAACTTAACGACCTTTCCCTTCTTTCTTCTGTTTTTAAATATAAGCATTCTAGGCTGTGCTGATGTGCTTTTTAACTTCAAATAATATTTATATAACCATGGGGAAAATGTGTGACGGATCAGTAGTGGAGAAAAGCAAAAGCCACATAGTTGAGTTTCTAAAATTCACACAATATAATGGATGTAGTGAATGTCTCCCAATTATACAGGCAGAAATGGTTGAAATGGCATGTGCTTTGTTGGACATGTATGTTGTACAGATAGGAGGAACAAAGTCAACCTTCATGTTTTGTCAGAAAAAATAAGAGATCCAGATAGAACATGTTTTCTGTTGACTTTTTCCTCTGCCTGGGCTTGCAGAACAGTAGACAGCTGGCCCATTTCTCTCATTTGCTCCATCCAGAGAGTTCTCTACGTCCCCACTTGTCCCACCTCCTCACACCCCCAGCATGGTGCAACCTCTCCAGTTTGACTTTGGGAGGAACTATTTACAGTTGGGTGAACCTGGGACTCTCCCTTTTTTCTCCCAGCAAACTAGTGGGCGAGAAAAACTTGTAGAACCTGTTTAGCCATTTCAGACTACAAAGAGGCAATCCAGAGGAATTGGGGGTAGGTGTTAGCTTATGACTGCAATTAAAGTCTTCTCTCCCAAGTTGTCAACACATCAAGCTGCACAGTGGCCTGAGAAAGTTGCTCACTTCCCAGGCAGGTTTGGCGGTTGGCATATACGTAGCGCCATGCTGGGTGCTTCCTGGATGCCAGGTGTGTGCTTCCTGGATGCCATGTGTGATCGGCTGTCATTACTCCACAGGACCTTGCTCTGTCAGGACACTTCTATGTGCACATACCTGCATCCACAGTGATACACAATTGTTTATGCCATAGCATCGAAAAAGTGCAAGATGCAGTGTTATGATCTGAATTGGAAGAAAAGGGTTTTAAAGAACAATGCATTGTAGGGAAAGGCGGGCCAAAGGCTTGGGAAAGAAATGGGAACCTGTCACTGAAGACGCACAGGATGTGGTGATAATAACACGTGGCTCTCACATCCATGTTAGAGCAAGAGAGTTCTTCAGATCCTCTAATTTAAACATTTGTATCTTGATAAATAACGACTAACCATTTGATTTGCACCAACCCAGAAGGCTCGGGTTTGAATATCACACTCTATCAATGTGACCTGGGAGATGCAGCTTAATTTCCCTGAGCTTCAGCTTTCTTATCTGTAAGATGGGTCGCCAGCAGGTCTGTTGATTAGGGTTACTGTGAGCATTAAATGCAATCATGCTACGCAGCTCTCTGAATAACGTCTGGCTCACAGTCAGCACCCAAAAAGAATGCCCGAGATTATGACCATGAACGTCATGAGTGTCAGAGGGCATTGGAAATTCTCAGCCAGTACAGTCTTCATCCTTTCCAGGCATTTTCTTGGGACCTAAACCCCTCCTCTCAAGATGAACATTTATTTGCACTCCTGTTCCCAGTCCAAGTGAGACTTTCTTGGAAAGCCTCTCAATGGCTTTGAGGATTTGAGGCCACCAGGAGAATGAACATTATGAGGCCACCAGGAGACTGAACATTATGAGTCAGGACTTTGGAGTTCTAATCTCAGTGATAGGATAACGCATCTGTTGGGCTTTTGATGAACTTAAACTGTTTTTTCCCTGCTATAGAATGACCTCTGATGTAGCATAAGGAGGGAATCAATATCATCACACACTATTTCTCAGCTTTCTACCTGAAAGGTAGCAAGTCCTAAGTCAGAAGATGTTGCTTGTGCATTTGATACAGTGCATGCTGTGCTCAACTACGAAATGAAGAAACAAATAAGCGAGGGCGGAAGGACTCTGAAGACGTGGCCTTTGAAAAGAGTTTATGGAGGAAGAAGTTGAGGTCCAGAGGGAGAAAGTCACACTCTCCCAGTCGTATGGGCAGGGAGTCTCCTATGGACTGCACGGGAACCCTGGTGGCACAGAGGAGTTAGCATTAGACCACTAATGGCAAAGGTGGCGATTTGAATCTGCCTCGGGAGAAGATGAGGCTTTCTGCTCCTGTAAAGATTTATAGGATACCTGAAGGGGGCATTCTACTCTGTCCTGGAAGGTTGCTATGAGTCAGAATCAACCTGATGGCAGTGATTTTGATTTGGGGGTCGTTTTTGTTTTAACACTATACCAACCTTACCCAATGAATAATAGAAATATAACCTCTTTTTTTCCCCTAGTCTTTGGGGCTTCTGGTGAGTGAGTCTCATTATTGGTTCCAGAAAGAAATATGCCAAGAAAGATTCTGCATGGAGCGATTGTTGTGCAGTTTTGTTTTCCTTTGAGAGGGAAGCCCCTTGGCTTTTGTGGCTCCCTGCTCCTAACCCCCAAAGACTGCCAGTGTGTCTAAATGGCTGGAAGCCTGTCCCACCAGTCTCCACATCGGGGCTGTGCTTTCAGAGACCTGTCGTGACATTTGATAGGCGTGAAATATCATTCGTGAGTGAGGTTAGTGTCTTCTTGTTGTTGATCCTTCACCTTCCTGCAGCTTGAAGCCCCGATGGGGTCTGCTTGCATGCCGCTCTCACAGAAAGGCTGAGCTTTGAGGCTGCCTGCTAGGCCAGCGTGCTTCCCAGCACAGCCAGCAGGTCGCCTTCTTCATGGATGTGCTTGTGTGGGCTCCTCTGCTAGGCAGGACATCCGTGCCTCCCAAATCCATGCATCCCTCCTCTGCCCTTCCAGTGTTTGAGCCACTCACAGTTGATTTTTGAGGGATTTCAATGTGACCGCACCCCAGAGCATCCTCCTGAGAATGGCCGCTCTTCCTCTGCTGTTTGAGACGAGGCAGGTCCCTGGGGACGCTTGTCAGACGGCTAGACGTTGATGAGAATAACAGGAACCCCTTTCCCTCTGCCTGTCATTTTTGTTATCATCTCGACTGCCTGTTGTTTTGTTTTTATTGTAAGAAAAGCTATAAAACAAACACTCTCCTTTCCTCAGAAGCCTGGACTTTTGCCAGGGTGCTTTGAGGGAGCCTTGTGTAGCAGACACCCTTCTCACCCCACCCCACCCCCCACGCTGCAGTCACTTTGTTTGCTTTGGACCTGGGTGTATCCAATCGGTCTTCCAACTGCCCTGATGCCTTGCTCAATGATTGCCATTGAGTTGGTTGTGATTCTCAGAGACCATGTGTACATCAGAGGAGGATTGTGCTCCATAGCGTTCCCAAGACTGGTTTTTGTTTGTTTGTTTGCTTTGGTTTTTGTCAGAAGTAGATCACCAGGCCTTTCTAACAAGATGCCTCTGGGTGGACTTGAACCTCCAGTCTTTTGGTTAGCAGCTGAGTGTGACGACCCAGTGCATTCGCCGGGGATTCCGGTTCTAACCAATGTACCTCAAACATAAGCACAACCTGCCTGTGTGTGGACGCTTGCTTGTTAGGATGCTTACCAGGCTTTCCTGGAGCTTCCAGACAAGAAACGAAGGATGGATGATGCTTTTGGAAATCAGCTAAAGAAAGCCCTAGGAGTCACGGAGGTCTGATTCTTAAGAAACCCTGGGAATGGCACAGGACCAGGGAGTCTTTTCTTGTATTGTGCATGGGTTGGTCAGGAGTTGGGGGCTGACTTGCAAGCAGCTCCTAGCAGCAGCAGTAACAAATTTGCCTCGTCTATCTCAACCTTCTCTCTTATGCTCTGGGATGTTTCACTACCAGAGTGGACCAACAGTGTACCCTAGAATGGGGTGGACAGAGTGACCTTCTAAAAGTATCTGGACACCTAAACACCCTGCGCAGTCACAATGACCGTTTGTGGAGCAAGCGCTGAGAGAGAAGGACCAGGCGTGAGGTCTAGGAATTCTTGACCCAGTTAATAACCACACTAACATACACCGAGCACCTGCTGTGTGCCAGGCCCCATGCTGAATGCTTACTGGGATTGAGATAGTTTTACACAACAACAACACACCAAAATAGCTTTGGTTACTATTTTATAGATAAAATATTGGGTCTCAGAAAGGCTGGTGACTTGTCTGAAGCCACATAATTAGTAGGGGCCGAGCCAGGATTTCAGCCTCCAGGGTTACTGGACCCTGAACCGCTGTGTTAGACTGATTGCATTCTGAGGTAGAGTGACTATTGTAGTTTTAATAACAATCTTTACCTTGATAAACTACAAAGCACAGATGTGGCTTTACTTGTTGTTCCTATGTATCTTCCTTTTAAACGCCAAAGAAGAAGAGCTCATCCTTTTGCTTCAGTAGGAAACAGGCAACAGCTTGTGACGTTTCTTGGGTAATTCTAGGCATTGAAACACCTGCTCAGCTATTCTGGGATTCTGTGGTGGGGATGAGGAGCCACGGGTAGGGTGAGGTCATTGTTGCAAAAACCATTTCCTGAAAGCTCTACTTGAGGAAATGCTGGGGCAGTCACAATACCAGTTGTGTGGGAGAAGGGGGAGAAGCATGACTCATGTTCAGCCATTGTATCCACGGGTCACAAAGGATTTGGAGAACACAGGGGACATTCATAGGAGCTTGCGTTGGTGGGCAGTTCATTATGAACTGTTTAGGAGGCTGAGCTGCATGGTCAAATTACTAAGAGAGTGACATTTAAGATTCTTCATGGAAATTGTGAGACTGGACTCACCCAGCCATGCAGGAATAAACAAACATCGATTGTGTACCTACTAAGTGCAGGGGCGTGATGCAAGAAGAATGAACTGTGGCCCCTACCCTTCCAGTTTGTCCATTGCCATCAAATCGATTTCAGCTCAAAGCAACCCTGCAGGACTGCGTAGAACTACTCTGCAGGGTTTCCAAGCTGTAAATCTTTATGGAAGCACCTTTCTCCAGGGAAGTGAGTGTAGGTTTGGACTGCTGACTTTTCAGTGAGCAACCTAACGCTTAACTCACTGGGCCACTCTCCAACTGGTTACCAAACAGAGTGCACTGAAGAGCTGACTGTAGAAGATCCAAATGAGAAACCTGATGGATGGTTAAGACCTCGATCTCCCCTCCAATGCATGATGTGCCTGGTCTGGTTTTCAACATTTTCTGCATTGTTTTGTTTTTGTTTGTTCATATTGGGGTTTATCTCTGATGTAGTTTGTCATTGGGGTTGACCCGCTTGAATTTTTGTTACATGTTTTTCAGTCTATGAAATCCAGGCTTGCTGAACCTGGAAGGACAGCAAGGAGAAGTAGGGTCTCCAGAGCGGGACAGTGGTGGTGGGGATGGCAGGGGGAGGGGGTTGAGGGTGGAAAAAGGAGCTCATGCGAAGGAGTCAAAGAAAGAAGAGAATGTTTTGAAACTGATTTGGGTAGCAATTGTACAATACTGCTCGATATGTTTGAACTATGGACCATCTGACATCTATAGTAGCTCCCCAAAAATGGTTTTGGGAAAAACAAATTTTAAAAAGGACTTCTTCCCTTCAGAACTCACTGCCATCGAGTTGAAGCCAGCACATCGGGACCCTATGCAGCAGAGTCGAGCTGTCCCTGTGAATGTCTGAGGCTGTAAGTCCTTAGAGTTGTAGAAAGTCCTCTCTTTCTCTCCCAGAGAAGCTGGTCGTCTCTGGAACGTGCAGTTAGCAACCCAATTTGTCTGCTCATAGAAAGACTTACAGCATCAGAAACCCCGTACAGGATCAGTGTGGGTTAGAATTGACTCAATGCCAGTGGGGTGTGGATAGATTAAGTATACTGATATATTGTAATATGTAAATGGAGAGCCATATAGTTCATATATGATAAGAAGAGCACCACAAACCCCTGGAAAGGGGAATGAATGTGAAAAGTTGTCAAATCCTCTTTTACACAAGTGATATATTTGCCATATTTCACACTGGAATGCCAAAATTAATATTATGATTTATACTGTTACTGAAAAAAAATGTGTAAAGCCTTAAAAAATAAAAGGAGGATAGTTATTGTTTGATCTTGGACTGAAAACTAACTTTATATAGCAAACAATGCAATGAAGAACTGAGAGAAATCTGGGAATGTATTTAATTACATATCTCCTAACAAAGAATAAATAGATGAACACTAAAAATTAAAACTAATAAAGAGATCTGTTAAAATCAGTAAAAATAATTGATAACATCAAAATAGGGAAATATGTAAAGAGAAAAAAAAGAGGAAGAAAATTCAAGTTATGAAAGGAAAATCCCCAAACCCTCTGGTTCAGACTCATCATGACCCTATTGGACTTGAGTAGATGAGACCCAAACACCTCAAGACAAGAGCAAATAGAGACATGAGGATCTGACGCATGTTGCCGCATGGCATCGCCATGTAAAATGAACAAATCAGACACAAGAGGACGCATGGGATATGATCCTACTAACACAGGAGAGTGATTAGGTAAAGGCATACAGACCAAGGTTTACTAGTTGTCTAGTGGTTACAAAGGGTCACAGGAGTCAGCTTCGTCTCCATAGAGACAGTTTTGTGTGGTGGTGGTGTTTAAACCTGGAACTTTGGGGTGAGGATTGAGGGAGTCATTATTATTTTAGGACGACTGATGCTGGTTCCGGTGATGAAAATATTTTGGAACCGAATAGTGGTGAGGGTAGCACGGCCTAGTAAATTTAATTAATGACACTGAACTACACAGTTAAAATGAATTTAACAGAAAAATATTTGTTGCGTTTATTTCACCACATTGAAAGCATTCTAGCTTTTCCTTTGTAAAAGCAGATGAGCAGATATTTTCAAACAGAGTGCAGGAGTGTTGAGTCCAGCAGCTCATGGTGATTTTTAGGAGTGAGATACAATCTCAGCCGATGATGAACCCGAGAAAATGGGCAATGATACTTTTGAAAATATCACTATCCGGGTAATGTTGACCTTCCTGTTCACAAGCACATACCAGGCGCACACTGGGCGTCCGTCAGGTCTTCATGAAGGCAATGGGGTCACCCCGAGCTTCCACCTTCTAAAGTACATTTGGAGAAACTGAGCGGATTTCCCAGGAAGCACTGATAAATGATTACAGAGAAGGTGAACTCAGTGGGGCAAGACAAAGGGGAGTTGTGTTTATGTAGTCTGAAGAGGGAACAGCTTAAGGATGAGTAGTTACTTTCCATTATAGATGGGAGTGTATGAAAACCACACATCACCCTGAGGAAAGCTAAATTACTCTCCCTCTGAGCCAGACAAGAGAATATGGCTAAATCATGTAAAGATGCTCCCATTAACAACAAGCTTTGAAAAACCCTCGGGTAGAGAAACAAAGGCACGAAGAAATCTCTGTTTCTCGGTCTTTCTAAAGAATCTTGACAACCACCTACTATGTGGCTGTGTTAGGAACTAGCAGGTGACGGGGATCTTGATTAGAATGATAGGTTGGCAGCATCTTCGAGCTGACAAATACCTTCAGTGGAGTAAGAGTTTTTCATTTGCATGTTTTGTAGATTTCTGTTCTTCCCCACCAACCCCCAGAACATACAAAGGAAAACAGAGACGACAAATCTTGAGAGTTGGTAGGAAGTGGAACTTTTAAAAAGTTTCTGTTCAGAAAATGTGGACAGATTTTAGTTATCTGGTATGGAAACAACAAACTAAATTAGGACAGTGTGGTTTTGTGTTGTCCTGGGGTTTTTGAACTCTTTCAGATAACAGATGAAATTAATTTTTTCTCAAGAAAAATGCATAGAAGTACATTGACCCATACATGGTATCCAGGTCCAGAAGAGGTCATTTGGGTTAGTGGTTAAGAGCACAGAATTTGGCTTCATTTATCCTGGACTCTCCTTTTACCACTTACTAGCCTCAGAAGCTTGTGAATACTGGTTCAAATCTCAGTTTCTCATTTCTAAAACACAAATAAAATCTTCAGTATAAAGTTTCTTCAATGAACAGTAAGATATTTACAAGAGGAAATAAATAAGCAAGCAAACAAATAAATAGTAAACTTCCTGGCATATAACAGATAGGATTTTTCCATATTATAGTCCACTGGAAGAATTTGGTGGTAAAACTAGTTAAATAAATAAAAATTCATGTTAAAAATTAAATAAAATATAAACTATGTATTGTGTTTAGTAAGTTTTATTTTGAACACTTTTGTTCTGGTTATATTTATGTTTGTGTGCATGCAAACGTTGGTTACTCGTGCACTGGCTAGTGACATAGCATATTTCTTTGCGGATCATGTTCCAACCTTGTGATGATTATTGTTTTAGTTGTTTGTGATTAGATTCACCTAATTTTCTTCTTCTAGTAGTTCCTGTGGGACCACAGTACACATCCACACAGTCTACTCTGAATTGGAATGATATCACTTCACAGATAAGGCCGGGTAATCACACCAGTATGACACAATCTGCCCCCTCCAACCTTGAGTACCATGATCCTGATACCTTTCAAATTTTGAAATATATTGTTGCTGTCTTTCAACAATTAACTCTATGTCACATCAACTGAGCAAAAACCAAGACAATATCTTCATTCACATCGCAATGCTTTCCATGTGGATCTGAGTCTTTATTCTCACCATCCTCCCTGAACCTAAACTCCCTTTACTTTCATCCACAATGTGCATCTGCTAGCAATGACCTCTCTCCTCCTCATCAAGTGGACAACACGCCAGATCGTCTCCGTAACTAAAGGCCATTGTTGGTTTTAGAGCACCAGCGTGATGACATAGCCTCCTCCTTACCTCCATTGCTCTCTTACCTCCTTTGCTTCTGGTAAAAAGTCAGCTAATATTCCAGTCATTGTAATCTCTCCCCGTATGTAATCTCCCCCATTCACACATTACATATAAAACATTTTTCTTATCCTTGATTTTCAGTGATTTGGTCATAATATGCATTAGTATTTGTTTGCTTGTATTCATTCTGCTTGATACTTACTGAGATTCCTTTATCTAGGGGTGGCTATTTCTAATCAAATTTAAAAGTTGTTCATTCATTAGTTCTTCAAGTGTTTCATCCTTCCTGAAACTCCAATGACATGTTTGTTCGACCATTTGATTTGATCTCTCTAGGTCAGTAATGCTTTCTCTGTTCTTTTTTGCTGTTTAATTTTTTACCTCTTTGAGATTTAAACTGTAAAATCTGTACTGTACATATTTATTATATTTATTGTTGTTGTTTTTGTCAACTGGCTGGGCTAGGATTCTCAGTAGTTTGGCAGTAACTCCCATGATGGATCGAATAGGACATAATCAATGTTGTGAGCATTCACCACCTACGGTGGAATGCCATCTCGCTGATTAGGTCACCACCTTGGCCATCTAACCCATGGATTTAAACCAGACTGGACTTGTCCATTTCTTTTATTGTGTGAGCCACCTATTGCTATCAATCTCTTCCTGCAGACTTAATCATGTTAAGTGTCACTGGCTGGTTTTTCTTCTCTAGAGAATCCAGACTAGCACAGTATTCAAGTACATTGATTTTTTTTCTGATGTGCTGCAGCTTTCTTGTAGTAGGTTGAGTCCACCAGAAGGGAAATCCCACTAGAACACTAAACTTTTAAAGGCTTTATGGGGAAGATGTCCTTGAAGGATGGTAAGTAAAAAGTATTTCTACTTGAGTTCCAGTTCATACACGCATGCGTTTCCAAAATAAATCATTTAAAAAATATACTTCTGTTATTGGTGGGTGACAACAGACATGTTCTCTCAATACCATGCCTGACTTAATCTCGTTGATGTTGTTAGGTGCCTTCAGTTCACTTTGGTTCCAACTCACTGTGATCCTATCTATCTCCAACAAATAAAATGCCACCCAGCCATGCATCGTCCTCACGATGATTCTTATGCTTGAGCCCCGTGTTACAGCCACTGTGTTGGTCCATCTTGGTTTCACTGGCCCATGACTTGCTCCAGTCCAAACATGATGAGTGGCCTTTTCCAGGGACTGGCTTCTCTTGACGACACATTCAATGTATATGAGAAGAAATCTCACCATCCTTGATTCTAAGGACCATTCTGGCTGAACTTCTTCCAAGACAGATTTGCTTGTTCTACTAGTCTCAATAGGGTACTTTTTAAAAAATTCCCTATCAGAACAATGGCATCTGCTGGGCCAGTTAAATTCAAGGCAAAGAGATGAGATCAGAAGGTTATGGTGATATTTTATTATTATTATTATTATTATTATTATTATTCCAAAGAGGACATCTGGGTAGATTTTCTCGTGGGACACAGGTCGATTGTGAGAGGTTTCGATGATGCTTTAAGAAAATTAAAAATTGCATTGGTGAGGAAAAGGTCAGGAAAATTGTGCTGGGGGATGATATTTTCCACTATGGCAATGTACTAGCTCATCTTTTTAGGGTGTCAAGGGTTGTCCTAAGAGAATTTTGTTGAGAAACCACCAGTATTGAGCATGCCCTTTCACACTTCTTTGAGTTCCTGAAACTCAAGGGGGGCTGAAGAGGAACACGACTAGGAGTCTTCAAAGGTGTCGCTGCTGCTCTTCGGACGAGCACGGGAAGACCTGGGGAAGGAGTCGAGAGAAGGACAAACGGCACTCAGAAGTGTACAGTGTATGTTGAGAAACATATTTCATAAGTAATCTCAGCATCTTGATAGAAGTGTTCCCTGTTCACATCATAGTTCAATGTGCAACGGTGTGAGTCCAGTGGAATAAACTCTGTCTATTCAGTCGTTCAGCGACCCAGCAGACACACCTACACTTGGTCCTTAGCGTCTTCTCCATTTAGCTAGAAAAAGAAAGTAAGGATCACATGGGAGAAGCTGAGGGCCCATCACTTTTCCCCTCTTTCTGTTGGCAGGATTTCAATCAAAGGCACCACCCAAGGTCAAGGGAGGCTGGAACAGGTGTTCGATCTCTGTCTGGAAAGAAGAGAGGGGCAGGGATAGTGGTGAGCATTAGCAGAGTAGTTCAGCTTATGTTAGAAGAAGGCACTAGAAGGGAAAATCAATTTAGATGAGAAGGGAGTCACGATGACAATCCCATGGGAAGAAGCAGCATGTGCAGTGATGTCATACAGGTTCATCTTCCCAACAGAAGAGTACAACACTGGTAAATGTTCTCATTAGGAAACGCACTCATATCCCTAGATAAATATAATTGTGTGCTAATGTGGGAAAAGCAAAACAAAGCACCATGATTGGTCACACCCCAATATCCACTAAAATACGGTGGCAGGTGTATGTGCAGGTCCCTGCCCTCAGCCTAGGTGAGGTTACAGGCATACATTTGGTTATTTTAGGTAGAGGAAAAATTATCAATCTGCAGAAAAGAATTTTATCCAAAGTTAATCTTAATTATGTTGAATCTCTTTCTTAATAGCTACAATTATGTTCTTCAAAAATAATCCCATTGGACATTTCTCAGCTGTATTGAAAGAGGTTTCTTATCAGAGTCAGTGGGATCAGGGCTGGGGTGGGAAGGCAGAGACCTTGTTTACAAGAAAGCACTTAACTGCGCACTGCGTGAAAGAAAGGCATTGATCATGCAATGCTGTATGGTGGTTATCATCATCATCATTATTTCAGTTTATTGGCTGTAGTTGAATTGCTTGTGGAATGAAATATTTGAAATATTACTTGCCTAAGGGAAATTAATCTGAGATCTTTTCTTTATGAAGGGATAATAGAGAAGCTGTTTTCCTGGTAATGTCAAATAGGAATTTGGGTCCTGTTCAAAATCTTAGCTACTTTAAAAGTCTGGTTTTCAAATAGGCTTTCTGGTAGAGTAAGTGATTTGGATCTCTGGTGGCACAATGGTTAAATGCTCAGCTGCTACTGGCAGATTGGCAGTTGGAACCAACCAGTGGCTCTTCTGGAGAAAAGACCCCGCAATCTATTACCATAAAAATGACAGCCTAGGAAATCCCTTGGGACAGCTCTGCTCTGCTCTGTAGGGTCACCGTGAGTCAGACTCAGCTCAGTGGCACACAACAACTATTGAAGCAGGTCTTTTCAATGCCATCATCGATCCTTGGTTCTGGGCCATGATATGAGTTGTTCCTATAGTGTTTGGTGAAACAGCTGAGATCGTAGAGTTAGAAGCAGGCTCTTCAACTGTGACAGCTTAAGAAGGCCATCTAAGGGGTTGGAAGGAAACCACTGTCCTTTCATCTACCTATGGATGAGGCTTCTGATCCAAGGCATCTTCCCAAGCCTCTGTTCCCTCCAATAGTTCCATGCATGACAGCTGCCGAAGTCCTTAGCGCTCCCTTGCGTTCACCAGGAAGGTTGCCAACATTTCACAAATGCTGTCATGACTGTGGTCCAACGGTTGCTCTTTCTGCCATCAAGTTTAGCACATGTGTAGCTAACTCAGTAACCATGGTTAGAAACTGGGTAGGACGCACCGTCATTAGTTCTGCTTTGGGTCCTGTTTTCGTTTGTCTTTGAGGAGGTGAGTTGTCTTACGCAACACTGTAGAAGGAATAGAAGGCGTGTGTCATGGGAAAGAGTGAATGTAATCAATTTGTTTTCATGTGGGTTAACGTTACATTTTATATTTTCAAGAACTTCGGCGGTGCCCCCAAATATAAAGTGAACCATTACAAAAATTGTGAAAGACATTATTTTAATGTGTGCTGTCCACTCTTCATTACACTACATGCAGAAAGGAAATGCATCATAAAATGGTTAATTGAGATTTTATTTCATTTTGGAAAGCAGAATTTCACCAACAGAGTCCTAAGGAAGGTGGGTGCTACATTACTTGGGCAAGCAGGGACCCAGTAAGTGCTCAATAACTGATGGTCATAAGTAATAATATCGGAGTCCCTGACTGGTGCAGTGAATAGCTAGACTATTAACGGAAAGGTTGGCACCTCAGGATGTACCTTGGGAGACAGGCTTGATGATCTGATTCCCAAACACCATATCTTTGAAAACTGCACTCCATGCATGTGTGGTGATCATGAATTGGAATCAGCTCAATGGCAACAAACAATAAGGGTGATAATATTATTGAATCTTGACTGAATGCTCACCAGGTGTCAGACACTTTTCTAACTCTATGAGATAATAACTGTATAATGTTGTGGGGACCAGCCTCCCCACAACTGAATGGGTCCAAGGGGAGAGTTGTGTGAATGAGAGGTATGTTAAATAGACATGAGACAAGGAATACAGGAGCTCCTGTCTTTCAATGGAAACTGGAACCAGATTGAGGAGTAATGTGTTCTCTCACAGCCTTATTTAACCGCAGGCACGCAAGCCATGGTAAGCTCCTATATAACAGGAAGGGGTTGTATTAGAGGCATTCACTTAACAGGAGAGGGATGTGTTAAGGGTATACACACAATAGGAAGAAGAGGTACTATAGGCGTACAGGTGACAGGAAAGTACATGCATAACAAAATGGTGGATTCTAGAGTCAAAATGGCAGCCCAATCTTGGTCCTCTGAGCTGGCTTGACTTTAGGTGCCCCTGAGCCCCTCTCCAGGGGAACAATCTATGATCCTTATCAGAAGGGTGTGGGCCCACTTAGGGTAGGACAGACAATAAGGTCTGATTGCTCTTGATGGCTGACACCCTTCAGGCAAGTAGCCTTTAAGCAATTGACCTTTGAGCACAACTAATGGCAATCATGTGCTTATAAGTAGCACCTTAAAATTGGCATTATTATGGGACGTGGTGGTGGGGGACATATCGTGGGGAATAACTTTTACTGAGGAAACTGTGACTGGAAGGTATCTCCAACCTGTGAACATGGACGTGAAGGTCCACCCTCACGGGAGTCCTGGCCTCCCAGACTACTTAACGTATGAATGTAGAGAATTTGTCAGCATGCACTCTCTTCTAGTTCTGTTTCCCACATAATAGACTTTGTTATCTTCATAGACAAGATAACTAAGACATAGAAAGTTTATTGAATGTCCCCAGGTTAAAAAAGAAGTAGACTGAAATACAGCCAGCGTGGCGCCAGCAGGACCCCATCGTATTACTCCTCTTATATCCTGTTGCCCGCTAGTTCAGCACATGGGTCAAATTTTCCATATCCCTTTACTTTCCCCTGGATTTCAAAGGTATGTTGTTGCTATTTTTAGGCACCACAGTAAAACAGAATGAAACCCTGCCGAGTCCCCCCACAGGTTCATAATGTTACTGTGTTTGAGCCCTTGTTACAGCTGCTGTGTCAATCGGTCTCATTGCAGGTCTGCCTCCTTTTCCGCTGATGCCCTACTTTACCCAACATGATGTCCTTTCCAAGAATTGATCTCTCTTGGCAGTCTGTCCAAAGCATGTGACACAAACTGCCATCATCCTTCCTTCTAAGGAATATTCTGGTTGTGTTTCTGCCAAGACCGATGTGCCCATTATTCTGTCAATCTGTGGTATTTCAAATATTCTTTCCAACACCAGAATTTAAATACATCAACTCTTTGGACTTCCTTACTAATGGTTGTCCAACTTTCACCAACTTATGAGGTGATCAAAAATATCATGGAGTCAGGAGTACCGTAGTCCCAGGCGAGGGGGCAGGCACCTGAAAAAGTGAATGTCTCCCCACCAGCCCTGGGGCAGCTTCTCTTTGAAGAATATTAGAGGCATGTTTGCCCATCTTTGATAGGTAGCCGTCTATTGACTTTGGGGACTCCAGAGTTGAATTATCACTGTTCATCACCCCGAGACTGACAGCAAGCACAGACATAGACCCGAGGAAGGTCCTTCCCACCCTTTCAAAGGCAATCATCTCCCGTGCACCCCCTAGGGTGTACATCAGTCCTGTTTCATCAAGGCATCTTCTATTTCTTCTTCTCCAGAGGGCAATGAGAACGTAGTCATTTATCCTTTGACATCCTCTCTTGAGTTTCCTGAAGGTTCTGAGAATCTCAAGATGGGTAATTAATTAATTAGGAGTGTGGGTTGAGGAGTCATCCTACTTGGACTCAGATCTGGACTCTACTTTCTAGTTATGTAAGTTTGGGCGAGTTGCGTCACCTTTCTAATCCTGTTTCCTCATCTTTGAATTTAGAGAAATAATACTGACCTACAGGGTAGTTATGACTCTTAGCTGAGATGGTGCACATCATGTTTTTGGCACCATTTTAGCATATACATTTCATGGACTGTGTGGTATGCGTGTGGAAGAGAATGGAGACTAACCCTTGTGTGACCGACACAGAGCAGCTCCATTGGCGCACAGCTGAGGCTCTGGTGGCGGCTCTGGTACCTTGGGAGAGACTTCTACCCACTGCACTCATGTTCCATGTCCTTCCTTCGATTCTGTAACTATAAATACTTCAAAGATCAAAAAGGAAGGATTTCCAGGGTTTTCTAAAGAAAAATGGGATCATCCTTTCTTACATGATACCTACAGTTTTCCCTCTCCTGTCCAGATAATGGCCCTACTTCCCGAGGAAAGAACAAGGCTAGAAACCTTCGTGCTTGCTGGCGAAGCACCGATGTTTGCAGCCCGTGCCGAGGCAAGATTTTTGGAGGAGGTGAGGTAGCTAGCTCCAACCCAGTGGCCAAAGGTAAGATGAAGAAGGGTCTTATCTTCTTCTAGGAGAGCCCTGATAGCACAGCTCATTTCATGTCGGGCTAGGAACTGCAAGGTCAGCAGTATGAACCCAATCCACAGAGCAAGATGAAGCTTTCTGTTCCTACAAAGATTTGTGGCCTTGAAACTCACGGTGGTATTTTTCCCTTAGTCTTACAGGGTCCCTGGGAGTCAGAATCCACTCAATAGCAGTTTTTAAGGCCCCTCCCCTCAGAACCCCAATTTCCTAAAGGATTAGCTGGGATGATTTTCTTGGAGGGGAGTAAAGAAAGCTTTTCTACTGAAAATCATTACAGCTCTCAATGACAGACACACCCAGAGAGAGAGAGAAAGAGAGAGAGAGAGAAATATTTGCATTATTACAATTAAGCACTAACAAATTAACCTTTATTCATACTGTGGTTGTATTGATCAGATGAAAGCTTTTGGGGGCCTCAAAATTTTTGCCCTTTCATAGGAACCTTTGTTAAGCAAGCTATAAGAGAATTATACAGGGCATATAGCGAGCTTATTTCCACTTCAGCTTTAAACCACCTTATAAGAAATTTTAAGACATATACCCATGGAAGCATAAGTTATATGGTAATAGTGATTTAAGTAAAAAATGATAATTACTTAAATGAAAAAGATCAATGTTTTCGCATGTTGACAGCAAGTGTTTCTGCTGACGAAAGTCCTCCGCCTCTAATAAACACTGGAAGACCATGTGCTTCTTCCGAAGCTGTTTTCATGGCGAATCAAATCTATGCAATGTTTGAAAGAGCCTGATTAATATTCTTTCAACTGATCTTCAGTGGTAAAAGATTTGTGCCCTTCGAAGATAATCGTCGTCTTTTTTTTTTTAAACAATGAAGTAATCAGGAGCTGAGCTGGAAGATATCTGCCCCTTAAAGATACATTTCTTTTCTTCTCTTCCTCCTTTTCAACAATGAAGCAATCAGGAGCCCAGTCGGAAGAAAATGTAGGTGATGAAAAAGAAGGGCTAAGGCCTTTGCAGAGACATAGGGTGTGGAAATAAAAAAATTAAATTTACGCATTGCTCTGAAGACAATTTCCAAAAGGCAAATAAATACTAAAGAACAACAAAAACTGCAGGGAAATGTGCCTTTATTGGGTCTGTCTTCTCGCGATAAGGAAACGTGCGCTAATAGCCTTGTTTTGGGGTTTTTTGGTAGGTACAAATTCTCTTAGGGGTGTTTCGATGATGGACTTTCAGAGTCAAATGATATATGTGTTTAAGCAATATTCATGTATAATACAAACTTCATACTGTGAAGATTAATGTCCTAACACAGATAAGAAGGGCAGAAAATCGAGTTAGGACAGAATTTGTCCTCTTGTAGAAGTACTTTTACTATAAGTGCATGTCACATCCATCTGTGCCTCAGTTTTACTTCTTTGCGTTAAGGAGTACACAGAATGGGTGAGCATGATCCAGGGGAACTCTGAGGAGGAACTAATTTATGGAGTTCTCCTGGTAGCTTGATAATGGTTGAGGAGTAATTTCATTCACCCAGAACTAAGCACAAAACCAAAAAATAGCCCATGTGAAGCCTCTCTTGTAGGATCTTGTTTTTACGATTGCTCAAAAACTCTCAGTGCCATGGAGTTAATGTTGACCCATAGTGATGGCCACTCCCTTTAATTGTTAAAAGGATATTCCCTACATCTGAATCCTAATGGATTTACCTTCATAGTTGTTACTTCTGAATTCAGTTTTAGAAAACGATGGTTGGTTTTCAAAAGGAATAGCTTTCAGGACAGGCCTAGAGCAGGACTTGGCAGAGCAGGGCCTGCTCTGTCATTGCTAGCTTTATGATCTTGAGTAAGCTACCCTAGGTCATTTGGCCTCAGTCCTCACATCTTGAAGACAAAGAGAAACAGACAGTGACATTTTTTAAAGTTCTGCATCATTCTAACCTATAATGGTCGATGCTCTCAAAATCACAGGTTGGTGTCTTGTGAATTTTTATAGCACAGATATTCTGAGACACTGACTTTCCTTGGCATTTGACTTTCAAGAAAAGAGACAGCTAGGTGGTTACGTTCCGTCTTCCCTAAAAATTCAAGCCAGGAGAGCGAACGGGCAGCCCTAGCACTTGAGCAACTATTATTCTCATAGGGAGACAATTCAATGTCCGTTCCTTGCTTGAGATGCCCAGAAATTATCATCGCTGTATGCTTCATGCATGACGTACTTTACAGGCTGCTGTGGTTTTGGACTGTAGTGTTTTCTAATACTCCTCTTTCTTTTGATGATTTTAAACTAGTAGCATATTTTAAAAATTACATCCTCCCTCCTCTATATTGATGAAGTGGCATGAGGTACACATTGACTGGACCTGGCTGCACCAGGGGGAGGAGAATTCAGCTCCACACCAGCTCACTGCCTATGACCACATGGCAGAGGTCAGCCATGCCTCCACCCTCCATTCTTCTGTACTCTATTCTGACACCAACCGCCCCTTTCACCACATTCTACTTCTCGAGTGGATTTGACAATCCATCACCATGGCCACATGGAACTCTCAGACAGTACTCATGATCATGGCTTTATTAAGGAAGTTATTGGAACCCCAAGTGATGAGGATCTAGTTCCTTTGTTTGCAGCAGCATCTCTTCTAAGCCATACCCACAGTCACATTTGTCGCTGGTCTTCATCCTCTCGGGAAAACGGTCAGTCTCTGGCCCCATTGGCAAGTATTACAGGACGCCATTACTGCTTATAATGCCAAGAGGGCACTCTGCTCTACCAACCGGACTCGCGTCCTCAGGAACACCATTGTACTGGTCCTCTGACCAGGAAGCCTCGTGGTCTCACTGTGGCTCTTTGCTTTGACTCGTGGTCTCAGGGTTGCAGTCTCTTGTGTCTCTGCTGCCTCTGTCACTCCATTGAAAACCCTCTGCTGGTGGCGCTTGCTTCTTGATACAGTTGTTGTTAGGTCCCAGTGAGTTGGTGCTGACCCATAGCAACTTTATGCACAATGGAACAGAACACTTGCTGTCCTGCACTAGCTTCACCATTGTCCCTATGCTTTAGCTCAGTGTCACAGCCATGATGTTGATTCACCGCTTTGGGGGCCTTCCGCTCCTACACTGCCTCTCCACTTTACCAAATACCATGTCCTACTCCAGGGACTGATTGCTCCTGACAACATGTCCAAAATATGTCAGATAAAGTCCCTTTGCCCCTAAAGCACACTGTGGCCCTGCTTCGTCCAAGACAGGCCGTTTCGTCTTTGCAGAATTCCATGGCATTCCTCTCCAGCACGACAATTCAAATTCCTTCTTGATGGTCACGGGATTCTCGGTGCCTGTTTCTGAGGTGACTTTTACATCCAGCAGAATGGCGAAACTGTCCAGTTCCTCAATTCGTGTCTTTTATATATTGTCTGTCAGTCTGTCCTACTGTGGTGGCCTGCATGTTGCTCTGATGCTGAAAGCAATATCACCGATCTCATAAATATCAACAGAGCCACTCAGAGTGAACAGGCTTAAGCAGTTTCCAGACTAAGAAGAGAATGCACGGGAAGAAGAGGCTATCCATTTCTCAGGAATTAACAACCAAAACCCTATGACTACCAATGGACTGTAACAAAGTGCTCCACACTTCCAATTTAAGAATATTTAGATGGTTCACAGGAATTGATCTTGGAGTGGAAAGCTCATGACAAAAGATTCTTCAGAGATAATCCAAATTTTTTACACTACCAGTTCTATTGAACTTCAAGTTTCTGCAGTTTCTCAAGGAAAGTTGATGGGACAAGATTTTTTATACCCAGGACACTCTGAGGAAAAGGGGGATATACTTTTGCATATTTACAAATAACTTATCAAAATCCTGAAATTCTAATTGGTTTCTAGAGGAGTTTCAAGTTTTACAAGTTTACAGTTAAGTCAGTTATTCTCACAGTTGACTAATTGACAAATCTTTTAAATAAGTTAATAGTTAATTCATTTTTGCTTTTAATACAAAGATCCAACCATCTACCATCCACCCATCCTTTGTCTCCTTAGCAACCGAAGATATCCATAAGCACATTTCAGGCATGGATAAGGACAAAGGACAACGAGGAGAAATGGAGCAGAAACTTGGAAAGGAAGAGGCGAGAAGGAAGGGAGAATGTCAAGTAGAACTTAGCTACTTTCTAGAAACAGTTTTATATTTTCATGAGTTATTATTATTAATATTACGATGAGCTCTTACTACTTTTGGTTCGGTGTAAATTAACAGATAAAGCACACACTCTCTTTGTAAAATGGACTTTCTTTCCTAGAAAAGGAAACGCCCTTTTAGTCAATGGGAATCTGTGGCTCTTTTTCCTCCAGCTCCCAAATGCGGTTCTCAACACAGTCCACAGAGAACAATGGGGCATCTTCAGAATCAATACATGCCTAATGGTCTCCTGACTTCACTGGTCGGGAATTCTGTTTGTGCTTTCATGGCTGAATTTAAGCCTTGCTGAAGCTGTATATTTAAATAAAATGATGAGCCACCCAATGGGGAATGGCCATTCTTTTATTAGGAATATAGATCACAGCTCAGGCTGAATTGGACTTGAAGGGACTTCACAATGTATGTGGGAAAATGAAATTTTTCCACGAACTCTTTGAAGCACCCCTCAGAGAATTTTCAGGAAGGATGTCTGTCAGTCAATGCTAGGTGAGTTATACCGGGAAACCAATGATATTTAAAGCTCCGTGCTGCATAAAAGTACAAATTTATAGTTTGCTCATGTTGGTATTCTGTCAGTTGGCGGTTCTGTTTCTCATCCTCTGAGGACTCCTACATGGGGATATGACTGACCATGATACCTCACATGGAGAGATAGTGAGTATGTGAACAATAACAATATACCAGATAATAAATGGGGCACACATGTTTAAAGCCTTGAATTACTCTAAAGGTATAAAATGGAAATCTGAGTCTTTCTCATCACTTATAGGTTTATCATTATGCATGAAAAAAGAGAAGCAAGCTATATTGGCAAAGTCTTTTGTTGACCTTAAAGATGTCAAATTGATTTTCCCTCAAAATATTACAAAGAAAATTCAAGTTATAACCCAAAGACCATCTTTTCCAAGGAGCTTGCTTGGATTAAATAAATAGTCATATATATATATACATATATATATCTATAGTACATTATATATAATTTAATTTTTTGTCGTCATGCCTTTCTTTGCTTTTACTTCCTCAATGAGGCCTTCTCTTTGTGATAATTTAAAATAATGATGAACACATATTTTACTCTTTGTTTCTCCTACTGAACTTTAAGGTATCTCAAAGTAGAGGATGTTTTACGCCACAATAAAAGTTATTGTCTAACTGATAGATTCCTTTCGTTCAGATCAAACACTGATGGTTATACTAATCAATGCTTAGAATGAGGGTAATTTGGTTACAAGAACTTTGTCACATAGAGTTTGCCCCGCCCATCCCCAGCCTAAGATATAGAATTATAAATACAGGATTTATAACATCCATGTATTCATTAATCGATTCTAAAAATATTAATTATTTACTATATTCCAGAAACTTAGCCAGGGGCAGAGTTGTGGTGCCCACATTCAGTTTCTGTCTTCATGGACGTTTAGTGGCCAGGACTCAAACTAACCAAGTAATCACACAAATAGCTGTAGTAAACAATGGCAGGAACTTGCAGGTGCTTGCAGAACATATCGGAGACCTGGTTTACTTTGTCCCACTGCAAAAGTTTCCTAACAAAATGGCATCTGAGCTAAGATCTGGAAGGAGAAGTAACAGCAAGTGCAAAGGTCCTGAGGTTGGAAAAGTGAAAGAAACCCACTTGGGAGGGAACACAGTGAGCAAGTGGGCCCACAATGCAAGAAGCAACTGGAGTTAATGTTAGTAAATTGTATACCATCTAGAGATTTGGTGTTAGAGGCATGGCTAAATTAGACTTTTTAGATGCCATTCTGGTTGGCTTGTGAAATAGCTTGGAAAGTTGAAAAATGGATGGCAGGATTCCAACATAAAGTCTTTTGCATGGTGGAGATAAGAATTTCTGCACGAAGTGACATTGGCATCTGAAAGTTTAATGGCGCACTTCTTATATTCTAGATCTCTGCTTTCTAGTGATCATTATATTTTCATTTTAGGCCCCAATCTGGCAGATTAAAAGAATGTCTGGCAGATTACAAAATACCTATGGTCCATGATTTACAACATATCATAAAATATACCTCCCCTAGGTCAAGAACATAGCTTTCTGACCTTCTAATGTGCCCACTAAAGAGGAGTCACAGAATCCAGAAGTCCTTGAAATTCTATTGCTTGTGTTTTTCTAGGGAGAAAGTTCTTCCAGTTTATCAGAATTTTGACCCCCAAAATGTTAAGAACCCTTTATTTACATTATCATTTGATCACCCCATAGTTACTCCCTCACCAGAATATAGTCCTGAGTAATATGTCTTTGACTGGTAGAAGGTTAGCTGGCCACCCAAGGAACTTCCTTAGTGCAAAGAGGTTGCACTGGAAAGCAGCTACTTGGAGAGAAGGCATTTCCTAGCCCTTGCATCTCCTTGGGTCCATGTGACTGTTTCAGATCAATAGAATGTGAGCAGACTTTGTACTTCACACCTGTGTTTAGTTAAGTAAGTATCTGATGTGTTGGTTTTCCCCCCAGAGTTTTCTGACTTTCTCCGGGGACCTTGAAAGCCATGTTTAAAAATGGCTATAGTGCAAGATCAATAAACCTTGTTTCCCTAGCCACAGGGTTATCCAGGGGAACTGTCCAACTGTGAACATCTGCATTAAAGTTTGATAAGAAATACATTTTTAATGTTTTACAAAACTGAGATTGAGGGGCTATTTGTTACAGCAGTTAATCTTCCTTGACATGCACAAATCACATCTCAAACCGGAATCTATAGTAAAATGTATGTCTGTCCTGAAGAAATGTCCTCTCTGGAATTCTGTCTGGAACCAGGGAACACCACTACCTAGCAGGACATTGTGTTTTGGGTGGCAGTTTTCCATTTGTAAATTACTCTAAACTCAGATTTCTCACACGTCAAATTCTTGGTTGTCTGAAAGTACGATTATCAAAGATACCTAATGATCTTTAGCCACGTGAGAACAGTTTCAATGAGGTCAAAGGTTTTAAAAGAGAGACAGGTTTAAATAGGTGGAGAAATGAATTCACTAAACAAATACTTGTGTTCGTTAAGTTTCTTTGATGTAGCAAGTCTATCCCCTGAATAAGGCACGATGTCATGGCAATACCAAGTATGCCGAACAGACTGCTCGGTATGGTTCCCAATACTGGGACCTCTCAGAATGGGATCATCAGGCTTGTCTTTCAGAGCGCTTCTGCGTGAGTGCCAATGGCCCACTTTTTCTCTGGCTCTCAAGTGCTTAACTGCTTGCACCACCCAGGCCATGAGTCTGAATTCACTCAACAACAAATAACACCACCACCAAGGCTTATGTCAACCAAATTAAAAAGATAATCCCAAAGATGCAGACTGATCAAACCTTGAGTAGACACAGTTTTATCTCATCCCATAACATGAAAGTTTTTTTCTACTACATATTTCTATTAAAATTAGTTATATATATATATATATATGTACCTATCAAGTTTTTCAAGGTTAAATAAAGTCATGGGTATTTCAAATTACTAAGGATATTCTAAAATTATTTTCTCGGTGCTTCAGGGCTCAAATTAGAGTTTATATTGAACATATATCAACTGAATTATGAATGATAAAAGTAGATAGAGTGTATTGTGATTCTGTAACATAAATACAATCTCCCGACAGATACTTCTAGCTGCTCCTCTTTCCCCCACCTCAATTTTTAAAAAAGTGAACATTAACAACAGTATAGTTCAATGCTTAAAACGTTTTAGGATTCCACATTGCCAATGTTTTCAAGTTTCTGTTACTTAAGAGTATCTTCTCCATTTTTCCCTATCTATGTAAAACCTCTATTAATATTTTCCTAAGTTTTTCCATATATTTGATTTTTTCTGCATCTGAGATGGCACTATGGTGCTGCCTACTTTTGCTTCCTCTTAAGCTGTTTTCTTGTGAAAATTTAGAGTCAATATACTATTATGTTCTTTCCTAACTTGTATAAAAACAAATACAAAACTTAAAACACTTAAAAAATTATTTGTGTATCCATTCTACCTTTTGGGAAATCCAAGTTAGAAAGAAGGTGTTCAAACCACTAAACCCATTTTATAAGGCTTCTTATGATCTACCTCTGATCCCCTCTCTTCTACCCGCATCTTTAGTCATCTGAGCATCATGTTTCCCCAACAAAAATTTTACTTGCATGTGATCTCAATGATATACGCCTATAATTTGGGCATCCTGTAGGGTCACCTTTCTTTGGCATGTGCTCAAATATGAATCTCTTCCAGTCGGTTGACCAAATAGCTGTCTCCCAAATTCCCCAGTACAGATGACTTGTTGACACATTTCAATTGATATTCCATCAATCCTGGAGCCTTGCATTTGGCTGATGCTTTCAGTGCAGCTTGAATATCCTACTTCAGTACCATTACTTCTTGCTCAGGTGCTACCTCTTAAAATCCTTCAATGTTGCTTTGGGTTTTTATTTTATTGTTTTGTTTTTTGGGGCACAGGGATTCTATGTATTCTTTGTATCTTCTTTTGATGTTTTCTGCATCACTAAATATTTTGTCCATAGAATCTGTCAATATTGCAACTCGAAGCTTGATTTTCCTTTCCTTTAGTTTATTCAGTTTAAGATATCCGGAGCTTGCTTTTCCTTTATGGTTTTTGAACTCTAGGTCTTTGCACACATCATTATAATATTTTACTTTGTATTCTTGAGTTGCCCTTTGAAATGTTCAGTTAAGGTCTTTGGGCTTCATTTTTTATTTCATCTTCCCCCCCCGCCCCCATATACCTTAGCTATTCTATGATAAAAAGCAAGTTTCAGAGAGTCTTCTGACAGCCCCTTTGATTTTTGCTTCCTTTCCTGTATTTTTAATGACCTTTTCCTGTCTTCATGTATGATGTGCTTAATGTCCCCCCAAAACTCTTCAGGTCTTCTGCCCTTAGTGGTGAATGTGCCCAGTCTTCACTTGAGTTCTCTTAGACATTCAGGTGGACTAGAGTCAAGGATGTATTTTGGCTTTCGTAGACTTGTTTTAATTTTTCTCAACTTCAACCCGAACTTACATATGAGTAATTTATCATCTATTCTACAGCCAGCCAGTGCTCGACTTGTTTTCACTCCTGATCTTGAGCTTCTCCATAACCTCTTCCTGCAGATGTAGTTTGAGTTGTGTGTATTCCATCTGCAGAAGCCTTCTGTGTTCTTGAGAAAAGATATTTGATATAAACAGTTGTTGGTTTTGAAAAATTCTGCCATGTGATCTCTGGTTTTGTTTCCAGCACTAAGAGCATATTTTCTAGCGATTGTTCCTTCCTTTTTGTTTACAGCTTTTGCATTCCAATCACCAATAATTATCAATGCATCATGATAGAATGCTTCATCAATTTCAGACTGAAGAAGTTAGTAGAATTCTTCAAGTTCTTCATAGCATGCTTTGGTAGTGGATACATAAATTTGAATAATAGTTGTTTTGGTTCGATTTCTTTAACTGTGAATAGATAAATCCCCCTTACCAACAATGGTTGTAGCAGAATATTGGCAGGGAGCTGCTAGAGCTTTGGGCCAGGTTCAGAAGAAAATGTGGAATAAGGGATATCATTGCTAATGTCAGATTAATCTTGATGGAAATCAGAGAATACCAGAAAGATGTTTATTTTCTTTTATTGGCTATTTAAAAGCATTTAACTTTGGGGATCATCACAGACTATGCATATCCTTGAGAAGGACTGGACTCCCAGAACCCTTCATTGTGCTGATTCAGAACCTGCACTCGGGCCCTGAGGCAGTTGTGTGAAAAGAACAAGAGCATATTGCATGGTTTAAAATCAGGAAATTGACTTAAACAATCCCACTGAAAAAAAGGGGTCCAGACAAGGATGCCCTTGTTCCCACTCTTATTTAACATTGTTCCGGAGATCCTGGCTAACAACGTAAGGCAAAGAAAAGACATCAAAGGTATTCACCTGAGGAAGGAAGAGGTGAAACTATGGTTATTCACACATTATATGATTTTATATATGGAAAATCCCAAAAGCTCCACGAGGGGGATACTGGAAGCAATAGAAAAATATGGCAGAGTGACAGGACATGAGGTTAACAAACAGAAGTCTATTGGATTGTTATGCATATTGGGCAAGACCATGGAAGAAGGCATCAAAAAGGTAGTAGCCTTCACAATAGTCAACCACAAATTGAAATATTCAGGGATATACCTGACTTAAAAAATCAACAGATTTGTATGAGGAAAACAATAGAACACTATTACAAGAAACCAAGAGTGACCTCCAAAAATGGAAAAATAGCCCATGCTCATGGTTGGGAAGACTCAATACAGTAAAAATGTCAGTTCTTCCCAAGGCACTATGTAAGTTTAAAGCTATCCCGATGCAAATACCATCATCTTTCTTCAAAGATTTGGAAACACTGATTACCAACTTCATGTGGAGAGGGAAGGAGCCCAGAATCAGTAGAGAACTCCTCAAGAAGAAGGAGAGTGTGGGAGGGTTTGCTCTACTTGACTCTAACACCTATTATACAGACACAATGGTCAAAACAGCATGGTATTCGTATAATGACAGATACTCAGACCAATGGAAAAAAACTGAAAGCCTAGTAATAAAATATCAGCATACAGACAACAGATCTTTGATAAGGGCCCAAAAAATACCAAATGAGAAGTGGATACCCTATTTAACAAGTGGTGCTGGAAAAAAATGGATATCTACCTGCAGAAAAATGGAGCAAGACCCTTACCTCACTCCATGCACAAGAACAAACTAAAGGTGGATCACAGAGCTTGAGGTAAAACTCCAAACTATTTGGGTCATCAATGATGGAACTGGGACAAACCTGAGAACTTTGGTGCAGGGAATACTTAGGCTATCAGAAATAGGAAAGGGCACAAATACAGAGGAGGCACAAATTGACAAGTGATGTATTTTGAAGATAAAACATCTGTATACATCAAAAGGATTCACCAAGAGAGAAATAAGAGAGCCCATGAATGGGAAAATATTTTTAGCAATGACATAACAGACAAAGGTCTTATTACTATTATCTGTAGTACTCTGCTAGTTTACAAAAAGAAAAAAAACAACAACATCTATTTGCCCACATAGGAGGTAGGCAAAGAACCTGAACAGAAGTTTCACAAGGGCAGAAATCTGAATAGTCAATAAACATATGAAAAAATGTTCCCGATTTTTAGCCACAAGAGACATACAAATTATAAGAACAATGAGATACCACCTAACACACTCCAAGATAGCCCAATTAAAAAAATAAGAAAGCAACAAGTGTTGGAGGGACTGTGGGGAGACAGGAACTCTCACCCATTGCTGGTGGACCTGTAGGTATGTACAGCCACTATGAATATCGATTTGGTTATATCTAAAACAGATGGAAATAGAGTTACCATATGACCCAGCAGGCCCCCTACGGGGCATATACCCAGAAGAGGCAAGAAACAAACCATGGCCAGACATCTGTGCTCCAATGTTCATCGTGGCACAGTTCATAATTGCAAGGATTGGAAACAGCCCAAATTTCCAAAATGGGCTAATGGATTTATAAAGTGTGGTATATACATACAATGGAGTACTATGCATTCCTAAAAAGCAAGCAAATCGCCACATGGGAAGGTCTGGAGGAAATTATGCTAAGCAAAGTAAGCCAAGCACAAAGGACAAGTATAACATGAGTCCGCAGTGGTGAGCTTAAAAATGCAAAAGGGACATAGGGGAAAAGCTGCTATATACATACATTCCTGAGGTGTGGCCCAGGACTATGGCAGGGGTAAGATCCAATCCAGTGATACATATAGCAGCCAAACAAAGAGCAGGAGAAAAGAAAGGGGGGAAAAAGACTTGGGTAGCAGGGGGAACAAGGTACTAGCCCACCCAAGGGTGGGGGGTGCTGTTTATATTTCCACAGGAAAGGGAGAGAGGGACCAAACTTCAACCCGGCATGACAAGCTGTGAATGCAACATCCAGCATGAAGCAGGGAACCAGTAGAGAGGTCTGAGGGACCAACCCCAATCCCAACTCTGTGGACACCCCCCCCCCCCAGAAGAATGCACTACAGAGAACAGCACTGAAGCTACACACAGGGAGAGGGGCACATTTGAGAAGAGCACACAGGAGCAAATGAAGAGGGAAGGAGAGAGAGTGGAACACATCCTGGCCCATCAAGCCCCAAGGATGATATTCCTGCTCAAAGCAGCCAATGCACAGAGAGGACCATAGGGCTGGCCCCGCCGTGAGACACAATGTCCCTCACTGACCCATAGCACTACAGGGGACAACACTGGAGATAATGTGGGAAATGTGCCCAATCTGACCCCACCACACCGGGGTGAAATGCTAAGGGCATGCAGCACAGTAGCAAGGGGAGCAGAGCATTGAAGTCCCCAGGGAATACCAAACTAGACTTTGGGGCCAGGGCCTGGTAACCCGTATTACTCGACTGGAAAACACTCCTAAAGATCAACAATCAAGCCTGGAACTATAGGCTTTCCTCTCTTTTTTTGTCATTAGTTTTGTTGTTGTTGTTGTTGTTTGTTTGAGTTTTTTTGTTTTGTTTTGTTTTGGTGCTTATTATTGTCTCTGCATATTTATCTAGATACGATAGGTGGAAGAACCAATCAGGAGGAGATAAAAACATGACTGATGGTTCTGGGGGGCATGGGGGAGGGGGAGACAGGGGTGAGGAAGCGGGTGTTAACAAACCCAGGGACAAGGGAACAAAAAGTGATATAAAATTGACAGCAAGGAGGGCATAGGATGCCTAGCATGGCTTGATCAAGGACAGTGTAACAGAGAGAAATTACTGAAACCCAAATGAAGGTTGAACCTTATAGTGGGACAAGAAAAAAGTCAAAGGAAACAGAGTAAAGCACTAGAAGGCAAAGGGCATTTACAGAGGTCTAAATACAGGCATATACATATATAAATATATTTATATATAATGATAGGGATATGGATCCATGTACATATACTTATATGTTAGGTATTAAGGTAGCAGATGGACATTAGGCCTCTAATCAAGTATTCCCTCAACACAAGAACACTTCGTTCTAATAACCTGGAATTCTGTGATGCTCAACTTCCCGACAAGATTGTTGAAGACAAAGCAGGCGCATAAGCAAATGTGGTGAAAAAAGCTGAGGCTTTCTTCCCAGGTATCAAAAGATATAGCGTCTGGGGTCTTAAAGGCTTGAAGATAAAAAATCAGCCATCTAACAGAGAAGCAGCTAAGTCCACATGGAAGAAGCACACCAGCCTGTGTGATCATGAGGTGTCGATGGGATCAGGTACCAGGCATCAAAGACCCAGAACAAAAGCTCATATCAATGTGAATGAGGGGGGTGCAGAGTGGAGATGCAAAGCCCATCTGTAGACAATTGGACAACCCCTTACAGAAGGGTCACAAGGAAGAGATGAGCCAGTCAGGGTGCAGTATAGCAGCGATGAAACATATAAATTTCTTCTGCTTCTTTAATGCCCCCTCCACTATCATGATGACTAATCCAGCTAGACCAGAGCATATACACGGGGACAGATAAGAGCTGGAAACAAAGGGATTCCAGGACAGATAAATCCCTCAGGACCAATAATGAGAGTAGTGATATCAGGAGGACAAGGGGAAGGTGGGAAGAGAAAGGGGAAACCGATCACAATGATCTATATATAACCCCCTCCCAAGGGAATGGACAACAGAAAAGTGGGTGAAGGGACACATCAATCAGTATAAGACATGTAAAAAATGATAAATTATCAATGGTTCATGAGGGAGGGAGGATGGGGAGAGGGAAAAAATGAGGAGCTGATACCAAGATCTCAAGTAGAAAGAAAATGTTTTGAAAATGATGATGGCAAGAAATGTACAAATGTGCTTGACACACTGGATGAATGTAGGGATTGTGATAAGACATGTAAGAACCCCCAATAAAACTATTTGATAATATATATGAATAAATTAACAAACCCGAATGTATGGATTCATTTATGTACCTTGGATTGTTATTTTATTGTCATTAAGTCAATGTTGGACTCCTATCAGATAGAGTAAAACCACTCCATAGAACATCCAAAGTTGTAATTTCTATTGAGAAGCTCTGGTGACACTGTTTGGTAAGCACTGGGCTGCTAATCACAAGGTTGGCAGTTCAAACTATGAGCAGCTCTGTGGAGGAAATATATGGCTGTCTGCTCCTTAAAGATGTATGGGGCCAGGGCGTGGTACCCCAACAGACTACTGGAAAACAGTCCTAAAGGCCAACAAATGATCCTTGAACTGACTACAAGCTTTCTTTCTTGTGTTTTGTTTTGTTCTTTGTCAGTGGTTTGTTGTTGTTTTGTTGTATATTGTTGCTTAGTTTTGCTCTGTCTTGCTTTTGTGCATGTTATTATCCCTGAAGGTCTGTTTAAATAAGATAGGCTGGATGAACAATCTGGAGGAAAAACAACGGACCGACAGTTCCGGGAGGAAATGGGATAGGGGGAGGTGGGGAGAAAGGAAGTAGTGTTAACAAACCCAGGGACAAGGGATCAACAAGGGATCCAAATTGGTGGTGAGGTGGATCTGAGAGGCCTGGTAGGGCATGATCAAAGGTAATGTAATGAAGAGGTATTGCTGAAACCCAGGTGGGGCCAGAGCATGATAGTGGGACAGGAGGAAAGTCAAGGGAAATAGAGGAAAAAGCTGGGAGGCAAAGGGCATTTATAGAGGTCTAGAAAAAGACATGTACATATGCAAATATATTTATATATGAGGATGGCAAAATAGATCTATGTGCCTATATTTATAGGTTTAGTATTAAGGTGGAGGAAGGACATTGGGCCTCCACTCAAGTATTCCCTCAATGCAAGAATTCTTTCTTCTATTAAATTGGCATTCTATGATGCTCACCCTCCTGACACAACTGCTGAAGACAAAGTAGGTGAATAAGCAAATGTGGTAAAGAAAGCTGATGGTGTCCGGCTATCAAAAGATATAGCGTCTGGGGTCTTAAAGGCTTGAAGTTAAACAAGCGACCATCTAGCTCAGAAGCAACAAAGCCCACATGGAAGAAGCACACCAGCCTGTGTGATCACGAGGTTACGAAGGGATCAGTTATCAGGCATCAAAGAACAAAAAATCATATCATTGGGTGCATACCTCCATGATATAATCACCGAGGACAAACGGGTGCATAAGCAAATGTGGCAAAGAAAGTTGATGGTGCCCGGCTATTAAAAGGTATAGTGTCTAGGGGCTTAAAGCCTTGAAGGTAAACAAGCGGCCATCTAGCTCAGAAGCAACAAAGCCCACATGGGAGAAGCACACCAGCCTGTGCGATCACGAGGTGTCGAAGGGATCAGGTATAAGGCATCATCAGAACAAAAAAAATCTTACCATAGTGAGTGAAGGGGGAAGTGCAGAGTGGAGACCCAAAGCCCATTTGTCGGCCACTGGAGATCTCCTTGCAGAGGGGTTTAGGGGAGGAGATGAGTCAGCCACGGTGCGATGTAGGACCGCTGAAGAATACAGCTTTCATCTAGTTTCTAAATGATTCCACTCACGGGTCCCCCCCCCCCCCCACTACCATGATCCGAATTCTACCTTGCTAGTCTGGATAGAGCAGAGGTTGTACACTGGTGCAGATAGGAGCTGGAATCCAGGGTGGATGATCCCTTCGGGACCAGGGGTGTGAGGGGCGATGCTGGGAGGGTAGAGGGAGAGTGGGTTGGAAAGAGGAAACCGATTACAAGGATCTAGATGTGACCTCCTCCCTGGGGGATGGATAACAGAAAAGGGGGTGAAGGGAGACGTCGGACAGGGCAAGCTATGACAAAATAATTATTTATAAATTATAAGGCTCATGAAGGAGGGGGTAGTGGGAAGGGAGGGGGGGGGAAAGGACCTGATGCCAAGGGCTTAAGTGGAGAACAAATGCTTTGAAAATGATGAGGACAATGAATGTACAGATGTGCTTTACACAATTGATGTATGTATGGATTGTGATAAGAGTTGTATGAGCCCCTAATAAAATGTTAAAAAAAAAAGATGTATGGCCTTGTACGCAGGTATAGCAAGGGATGGAAGCTCACGACACACAGAATCCAGGAGTGGGAATGGTAATGCTGGAAGGGTAAGGGAGAGAAGGGGAGAGGAAGGGAGAAAGGGGGAACCAATCGCAATGACTGACACACAACCATACACCCCTCTATGGGGGAAAGAGCAACAGAAATCATAGGGGAAGGGAGACAGTGGTTGGTGTGAGAGATAAAAATAATAACAATGTACAATTTATCAAGGGATTATGAAGGGGGTAGGGAGGAAGAAAAGCTGGTACCGAAGGCTCAATAGAAAGTAAATGTCTAGAAGAGAATGAGGGCAACATATGTACAAACATGTCTGATTCAATTGATGTATGGATTGTGGTAAGAGTTGTACAAGCCCCCAATAAAATGATTTTTAAAAAAAGATTTATGGCCTTGGAAACCCTGTAGAGACTCAAAGCAATGAGTCAGAATTATGTCAAGTGTTTAGTCACTGTGCGAACCAAGGCACCGTTCACTTTGGCACAGAGCTTTCACATTTGGTTCTTGGATGTAATAGAAGAAAGGGAGAAGCAAGCGGCATTCCTGCTTGTGATCCTGTGGGGAATGAATAGTCCCTGGAGCTTTCTCTGCTCTTCCCATTAACCTACCCTCCCAGCTCCCAGCCTGGGGCAGGAGACTTCTGGAGCAGTTGGGACTTTGACTTCCAGCTGCTTGGAGCAAAAGTCAGCCAGCAACCTGGGTGAAGTGCATCGTGCTTCAGTGTGTAACCTGCTCCCGGGAAGCGTTTCCTTAGGGAAAGGAGTGGATACATTAAAAGTATAAAAGTATACTGCGCATGTCCCCTTAGTTTTAGCTGAAGGAAAAAAACAACAGCTCACTGTGTGTGTGTGAGGGGTGGGGGTGGGGGGGAGGAGCCAACATTAAATGAGGCAGCTGGTTTAACTTCTCTTTTTACATATTTTCCATTGCAATTCTCTCTTAATCATAAAGTCTTTCTCAACCACTTTACTGCTTTTCACTTGGCTGAAAACATTTTAGCCCTTCATATCATAATTCTTTTTTTTAAATGAACAGAATTAAGTTTGCATAGAGCATGATTTGGTACTCTCTTCTATTCTTCCCTCGCATGCTCTCTCTCTCTCTCTCTCTCTCTCTCTCTCTCTCTCTCTCTCTCTCTCTCACACACACACACACACACACACACACACACACACACACACACACACAGCCAGCTTCACGTTACTATCCAACTGAGTTTGCTTCAAAGCAGGTTCTGCTAACAGCAGCCTGAAACAGGATCCCTGCTCCCTGTTGAGCAACAAAGCCCATCTTTCTGGAGGTGCAAAAACTATCAAATGTGGCTTCTCTGCTGGCCCCCACTCGCCACCCACTGCCAGGGTCACCCTCCCTTCTCAGAGGTCTTCAGGCTGCTTCCTGAGAAGCAAAAGGATCAGCTGCTGAGCCACAATAGTTCCTCAAGGAGCCTGTAAATAGACAAGGCCAGCTTTTCTTGAACTTCCACCCCCCCCCCCCCCACCTATCCTCAGAAGAGTGTTTTGATTTTTGGTCTGTGAGCGGGAAGGGAAGGAGGATACTGGAGCCGCCTTTGTCAGTTGTCATTCTCTGTCCTTAAAAAGAAAAGAGGGAAGTGCCCATGGGGAACTGTTTGGCAATTTTGTTCCAGTCTTAGACAGCGATTGACAAACATGCAGAATGTGTTTTTGTGTGTCTGCCTCTTATGTGTGCATGCCTGGACACGTGTGAAAGTACACATGTGCGTGTCTGCATGGGGGTGAATGGGCACGTTGCGCGTCGGTGTATGCTGGTGTGGAAATGTGGTTAGCAATTCCCTGTGAACACTTTTTGCTCCATCAAAGAGGCCATACTATCTGTATGGGGCTGGACAATTTGTTCATCAGAGGAGCAGTGTCACCGGAGTAGTTGCGGCATGTCACTCTATTGAGACAAGCTGCTCAGCGAGGGGGGCTTTATCAGCCCTTTTAGTGGGCACAAATGCGCTAACACATTCAAACAAGCAGGTAACCATCCAGCCCATGTTCTGTTCAGTTCTCAGACAGGTACAACCCTTCCTTTCTACAAAGGCCCATCCAGTGTCAAAGTACTTTTGCTGCATAGAGATGGCTTGGTGACTGCAAATTGCATCCTGGAAACCTCAGTACCCCAAATTCATTGGCATACCGGCTTTCAACACAGACACGTGGTATGGCGCATCCTTTCTTCTTGAAAGAAGTCAGTCAGTGAGAACGCAGAAGATGAAAGCTTTGAGCCTTGCTTAGGAGGCAGGCGAGGCGGGCTGCCTGTGTGGAGCTCAAAGGAGTTGCTCATCATTCCCTCTCTCCCTCACCAGCAAAGGCTCTCTCATCCTGAATCCCCTGCACAAAAACAACGTGCAACACCAGGGACTACAAATAAACCAAATACTGCAAGAGCCGTTGGCACATTAATATCCCCCCAAAGCTCTAGCTGGTACTGTACCCAGAAATCCAATCCCCAACTCTTCAGGGGACAGGGAGGGAGGAGGAGAGCAGTAACGTCTAGTTGTGCAACAGCACCATGAGGAATATTTTTAAAAATAAACATAGTTTTGGCAGAGCCAGTAACTGGTTTTTGCCTTCCCTGACAATTCTCCCCTCCCCCTTCCCTCCTTCTATTCCCCGGTAATGAGTAAAAGCTGAGGGAAATCCCCCACGAATGCATTAAATCAGAAAAGCATGTCCGTGTCCCCACTGGACAACCAAATATCACCGCTTCTGATTAGCCACTGCCTAAATAAATCCTGATCGACTTCAGTTGTGGTTTTCCCCACGTCTTGCGTCTTGCCTAATAACTAACAATGACGCAATTGAATCACCATTTTTTCTGAACTCTGCCTCTTTTCTGTTTTACTTTTTTTTTTTTTTTTTGGTCAAGTACCCCCAGCCCAACCTCCTGGGAAATTGAAGCATTAGATCTCTGAGGCAGGTTTAAGGCAAGAGTTGTATTGTTTTCTTGGACTGTCTTGTCTCCCTGTCTGATTCTCTGGGACTGCAGAGAGACAAGGTATAGGAACACAGCCGGCTTGTTCCTGATACCGTGGCCAGTCCCATGCTGGGGATTCACAGCCGCTGTGTGGTGGCTTGGGCAGGTTTATTGGGAAAGACATGCAGCTTTCACCCAAGAGCTCTGTATGAGTTGGGGGAGAGATGATTGTGAGGGAGAAGTGAGAAGACTGTGCTGAAAGCAGGAGGAAGCCCCCCAGAAGAAAAAGAACATTGTCAAGGGGCTGGGGCTGCGAATAGGGGAAATCCCAGCAAAAGAATTCCTCCCCTTTCTCTGAATGCTACCCCAGCCCCCCATGGCTCCAGGCCTCTCATAATTGAGGTTTGAATTGGAGAGCTTCCCTGGGCTGCTGAGTGTGATCACACTTAATTTCAAGCACCAAAGTCCATTTTGACCCATCTGTTCACACTGACAGGGGAATCTAAATAATACCTATATTGAAACTAGCTTTTGAATGGCTTGCTCAACCAAGATGAACATTAGTTAAAATTTTAAAGCAGAAAGAAAGAAAAAGAAAGAAAGAAAGAAAGAGAGAGAGAGAGAAAGAAAGTGTGTTTACTAGTTCCGAAATAACCATTTGCTGACCCGAGGTTCACCTCAGGAATCCTGTCTTGAGCAGATCTTTGAATAGGTTGTCCAGAAAGGATAATTATCTCTAAATGTCTCCTCCTCAGTCTAGCTCATTCTATCAAAATTCTCTGCTTCTTTTTGACCCCTAATATCTTGGCTTCTGAGCCAAATTTGATTTTCTTTTGTTTCCCTGGCTTCTCACTGATCCTTTTTGTGTTTCATTGGTCTTCTATTCCACCCCCCACCCCCCCAGCTCCTGCAGGCCTCAAAATTTGAATAATTTTTCCAAAGTTTGGCTTCTGGTTGTATCACAGTTAGAAAGTTCATTTGGACCATGGAATCTGACTCCCCTTAGGCTTCATAATGGTGGAACAGTTGCTGGTCCATGTCCAGACCTCCATGGCAACCTCCAGAGGAGAAGTGGGGGCTGCCTGTCTCCTTTCATGCCTTTTTAAGGGCTTAATAACAGACTTCTCAATTAGCATTATTTAGATTTGTGTCCCAGTGAAGAAACTCACATGGTTATTATTGGCTCAGACTAATCAGGATCCACCTACTAGATCTAGAAACAACTTTTAATGGGGCCCTGGTGGTATAGTGGTTAAGCATTGGACTGTGATCCTCAAGGTTGGCAATTAAAATCTACCAGCAGCCTTGCAGGAGGAAGACTGGGCTTTCTATTCCAGTTACAAGACAGTTACAGTCTTGGAAACCCACAGGGTCATTAAGAGTCAGCACTGACTCACTGCAGTGAGTCTTGATTTTGATATAGATGGGGGGAGGTGGGGTGATAACTGAATCAAATGAAAATTTTCTAAGGAAGGTCAAGGTGGGGAATGTGTATTGGAAACCAACAGTAGTAATTATGCTGCACTTCTTCAAACCATGGATAGTCATTGACTTGGATGATTTCAATGTCTCTATTCAAATGAATACCAAATCCTTATCATTGGCCAAGACCTCTTCTGATCTCAAGCGACACATTCCTAGACAATACTGTTTATTATGATGCAATCTATAGAGTTGAAATTCATCTTCTCTTTCCTTTCATACACTTCCGTCACACTTCATTTTTTTGCTTGACCTCCTTACCTCTGTTTAGAAGGTAGCATATTTCTCCTTAGACAGCCCCTTTTCTCTTCATGTCCTCTAGTCTACAATCCATGCTAAATTACTCATCAACTCATATTGATTCTTCCTTGAGGGAATTTGTCTGTCTCCTTGCTGCCTTTCCATTTTTGCCGCTGTCACTCAAGTTAGTCCTCTACTGCCGCGTGCATACACTCATCTGACATTCTCCTCCCCCGCCCCCATCCACATGCAATGAGACAGCAATTTGATGGCGTCAAACAAAAACTACCATGATGTCACCTCATTGGTCAGAAGGGTTAGTTCTCCACCATCTCAAGATTCAGTACACATTTCTTCACCTCATATTCACAGTGATCTTCCTCAATCCAACTCTACGATGCAGTGATTTATGTGATATGGCTCTTCTAACGATCATCTTTCTAACTCTCACCAAGCCAGCTGGGGCGGGATCATGCAGACCCAGTGTATTTCTTCTTTTCTTAATAGGTGTGTGTGAGAGAAGGGGGAGGGAGATGCTGAAAGGATTGTATGATTCCATTGTGAGTAATTGTCAATAAGATTGTGATGGTCTAACCAGAGGATTGGTCAACTTTGCCATTCTGATGTTGAAAAAGTGAGCAACAGGACATCCCCTTACAGAAGAGTTGCAGGGCAGAGACGAGCCAGCGTGGAAAGGGGGAGCCAATCACAAAGATCTACATATAACCTCCTCCCTGGAGGATGGACAACAGAAAAGTGGGTGAATGGAGACATTGGACAGTGTTAGATATGACAAAATACTAATTTATAAATTATCAAGGGTTCCTGAGGGAGGGGGAGCGGGGAGGGAGGGGGAAAATGAGGAGCTGATGCCAGGGGCTTAGGTGAAGAGCAAATGTTCTGAGTGTTGAGGATAGCAAATGTACAAATGAGCTTTACACAATTTATGTATGCCTAGATTGTGATAAGAGTTCTATGAGCCCCCAATAAAATGATTTTTTTAAAATAATAAGAAGAACCCGTACCCAGAAAAAAAAAAAGAGCTATCATAGACCCCAGGAGTGGGGTTTTGGGATCTTGCTGTCATCAAGAAAGAGCATTAAAAATTTATAAATTATCAAGGCTTTATGAGGAAGAGGCCAGTGGGGAGGGAAGGGAGAAATGAGGAGTCAATGCCAGGGGCTTAAGTGGAGAGCAAATGTTTTGAGAATGATGAGGGCAATGAATGCATGTATGGATTGTGATAAGCGTTGTATGAGTCCCTAATAAAACAATTAAAAAAAAAGAATTCAGGGACAGAAAGCTTTGTCACCAGGGAAGTGGCAGCAGCAGAACCAGGAACCACCGCACAAGAGGGAGTTATGTGCGTTCCAGCCTGTGCCCTTGGAATGGAAGGTCTCCAAACACTTTGTTGAGGGAGCTTGGTTTACTGTCCATGGAGCTCGTGCTGAGCACCTTCCCGAGGAGGCCTTGTGCATTTATCAGCCGTGCTGAAAGGGCTCTGCAGCAATTCAATAGCAGGGCGGAGCAGAACACAGGACAAAGGCTTATGTGACAGAGAGGCCAAGGACATGCCGATTGGGTATGGCTGAGATGGGGCTGTCCTGAGAACTGAGTTCTGAGCATTTCTGACTGTGAACTTTAATCTGTAAATTTCCCTAAAATATCCCATAATTGTGAGTATTATCTGTGAGTTCTGTGTGATTATTTCAATGAATCATTTAACCCAGCAGAAAGGAGAGTACCAAGCGAGATGCGTTTGGTATGAGATTTGGTAAGGAAGGAAAGAGGGTGGTGGCATGTCGGACTCCTGGCTCATGGGACTTGGCTAGGGTTCTTGGTGATGTGCAGTTTGACTCTCCTCCCCTTTGTGAAGTCAGAGATCAGATGCCGCCCCCACAACCTTTTTTTACAAACTCCAGTGTAATATTTTAATCTACTTCTCCAACTGCTTTTATATGTCAACCCTTCATCATTTGCACTGGATTGAATTGTGCCTTCCCAAAAGATGTGTTGAAGTCCTAACCGTGGCACCTGTGAGTGTGACTTTGCTTGGGAATGGGTTCTTTGAAGATATTATAGGCCCTACTAAAGTAAGCCGGGTCTCATCTTAGAGGAGTGATGTTCTTAAAGAAGCAGATACACTTGTAGACAGGAAAGATCGCAATGTTGACTAGCTGTGAATTTGGGGGCATATTATCTTGCAAGTCTTGACCTACTTCTGAAGCTTTAACTCCCTCGTCTCACCTCCATGTAATTAATGCTCCTGTAATAGAGATTTACTCTCTAGTCCCTGGATGACGCAAGTTCAGCTTGTGCTCTCTAGAAGTACCTACCTTAGGAACTTCTGTTATTCTCTTGGAGACTCAGCTTAAAAATCTTCTTATCATGCCGTCTCCCACAATTCCCAAGGTGTAAATTAATAAATTCCACCCTTGTTGCTAGTGCCATCGAGTTGGATCTGACTCATAACAACCCTAAATGCAACAGATTGAAACAGTCCCAAGGCCTGCATCTCCTCCCAATTGTTCTTATGGGTAAGCATTGTTCTAGCCACTGTGTCGATCCATCTTGTCGAGGGCCGTACTGCCCGCTTACTTTACCAAGCATGATGTCCTTCTCCAGGAACTGGCCTCTCCTGTCTAAGCTATGAGATGAAGTCTTACCGTACTTTCCTCTAAGGAGCATTTTGGCTGTATTTCTTCCAAGATAGATTTGTTTGTTCTTTTGACAGTTCTATGATACTTTCAATATTCTTCCACAGCACCACCATTCTCTTTAGAAATCTCTGTATAAGGGAGGCAAGTTGCTGACTGTGGTTTAGGTCTTATTCACAGGATAGCAGAGCCACTTCCAAGCTTACACATGTGGTACTGGCAGGTCTAGATCTATGTGAGCCTCACCACACGTCTGCCTCACAACATGGATGTGACTTTTCCTGGGGGGGGGGGGGATAATCCGAAAGAGATCACGAGATAATACACCCAAGATGGAAGTCACACTCTTTTTAAAACCCAATTTGGGGAGCAATGTTTGTTTGTGTCTACTGCATTCTGTTCACGACAATGGATCAACAGGACTAACCCATACTCAAGGGCCGTAAAACGTCACGGGACATTATGCACCAGGTGGTATGGATTACTGCAGTCCTCCACAGTTAAGGACTCTCGGTTGCAGAACTCTAACACGAATTATTTTCAGAAAATACAAAAAATTATTCACAGAAAATATAGCCCACACAACACATAAAGAGTTACAGAAATAAACAGCTTCAGGGTCACTATTTGATGTGGTGGATCCATCATTTCTTCCCGGATATGCCTCGTGGCATTCCTTCTAGAAGAGCATAACCCATGTAACTCTTTTGACAACTTTCCCCTCTTTCTTCTGATCTTTAAATGTTGAAGAGCCAAAGGGTTAAAATTTCAAACCAATTCTATTCTCTTGCTAAACTTCCTTGCAGTTGTCATACAAGTTTAACTCCATGTTTGAAATCGTCTTTGTATCTTCAATACATGGAGAGTTGAGAAAATGCTCGCTGCTATTATAAAAATATCCAAAAAGGTATTCTGATTAAGCATGATAAATGCTTATTACTAGCTGACAAAAATTTAATGGGGCTACTCTAGATCATTAACAACTTTCTTACAGGGACGGACTTAGATATCTAACTTCCTTTTGGCTCTGCTATCGTCAATTCGGAAACTTCAAGTTTGCCATGGAGTGCCTAGTGGTTTTGAACTGTTGACTTTGAGGATCATAGCTCAACTCATAACCACTGACACCATAGGAATCTTGACGGTAAGTCTTAGATACTACCATAGGGAAGAGAAATAAAACTATGATTTCTGTCATTGTAGGAGTGAAAATAAAGTCATGTAAGTTGCCGGGCACTTTTCAATAAAAAGGAGCTGAAGAGACTTTTATTCCAAGCCAATGAGTGATGAACAAGCCCCACTTACTCACAATTGCTTGAAAGAGCATCTCCCGTGTTTCCACCTAGTTATCTCTGCAAAGCAGCTGTGTTGGAGTTGGTTGGTTGGAGGTCTGAATCTAGAGTTGATTGCAAATGCTCTCTTCCATAAGCATCCCAAAGGCATGGAACCGATGAAATCAAGGAGCTTATTTTCTCTTTCCAGTGATGCCTCAAGCAAACAGTCCTCAAGTGAGGTTCTCCCCGACCAATACCATTAATGGCACCTTGAAGCTTCTCGTAAATGAAGTTTTTGTGCAAGTGCAGGTATGCCGAAACAGAAACTCCGAGTCTGGAGCCTAGCCAATTGTTTTCAACAAGCTGCCTCGGTTGCAGTTAACTGTCAGGCCAGTTAATGTTTGAGAATCACTGATTTTAGGTGTTTTGTATTGGTGCGAATAGGCTTTGGGGGAGAGTCCTCAAGGTCAGCAGTCTGAAACCACTGATGAGGTGCTCCTCAGAAAAAGAGGGGCTTTCTACTCTAGTGTTTGTGTTGGCATCAACTTGAGAGCAGTGCCTTTTTTATTTTTGTGTTCTGTTGGTTTGTTTTATAGACGTGATTCCCCTGATGATGAGTCAAATTGGTACTTGGCCTTTTCTTGACTCTATTTCTGATGTCATTTTCTCAAAGGGGGAGAGTGGTTCTAGCTGAATCATTGTCTTAGTTTTGCTAATAATGCTCTACCTACATAAAGAAAAAAGGATTAGCACAGGATTTGGGTTACATTTTTGCCTGAATTATTCATTCTGATAAGACTATAGGTGTGGTTCTCAAATAAACTTATCAGGCTCAGTTGCATTGAGCCGGAGATAAACAAAATATCAGTTCCCCCCTCTTAACATTCCATCCATTTCCTCCCTAAACACATACTTTTGACTTCCGGAAACATACCCAAAGAGACATACCTTTTTCAAGGCAGGAGATACAACCAGATCGGGGTATGGAATTTAACTGTAATTCATATACAGTTGCTATTTCTGCATTTTAATTGAAGATTAACAATCCAAGTTTTGTAAATAAAGGAGAATGATAACTTTATATGAGTTCATTTTTCATTTTAGATAGGTGATGGATATGAAATTACATTAAGGAAAAGGATAATAGCAGTGTGAACATTTTAATTAACCTGCTGTTCTCAAATTTACTAATTTGCTAAGATTATTCAAAAACAGTTGCAGTGGTACATTGACAGTGTAGTAGTTACATAATTTCATGTCAATTTGATAAATAGACTATAGGGGTGGAGTCTGGCCTGTCAATTAGGCCACAGTCTGATTGATGCCTCCTTGTGGGAATGACCCTCTCATTAGGATTCTGGGAACCTTGTCTCTCTTGATTCTGCCATCAGAAAAGGCTGGCTGCACTCTCTCTCTGCTTCAGTTTCCTGTTAACAAGCCACATGGAACCATTCTGATATCAGCCAGAGGCCTAGAGATGCCTCTACCACAACTGAATCCACAAGACTTTCCACACACAGGCCTGTAATCTTCCTGCATCCAACATTATTGCATGTGTTGTGTACCTCTGAAGAGGAATTTATAGACTGGTATCAGACATATGAGCTAATATCAGACTTATGGACTTGATCTGGACTCGGCTGGGATGTTTTGTTAATATACCATTACTCTTTGATATAAAGCTCTCTCTTATACATATATGAGTGTCTCTGTATTTGTTTCTCTAGTTAACCTGGACTAACACAGATAAGGAGCTACCAGAATCTTGAGCAGGATTCAGAAGACACCTAACAAGGGATATCCTTATTAGCATCAGATCGATCTTAGCTGAGAGCATAGAATACCAAAAAAAAAAAAAGAAAAGAAAATGGTTTATTTGTATTTTATTTGACTATTTGTATCATAGCAAACAATGGATATCATTGCGAAAACATAAATTCCAGAACACTTCTTTATATCATGTGGAATCTGCACACAATCCAGGAGGCAGTCATATGAATAGAACAAGGGTTTAAAATCAGGGAAAGTATGTGTTAGTGTCATATTCTTTCACTATATTTATTCAATCTATATGATAAGCAAATACTTTGAGATGCTGGACTAGAAGAAGGCAGCATCAGGATTTAAAGTAGGTCCATTAACCACCTGCAATATGCAGATAACCCAACCTTGCTTACTGAAAGCCCACGGGACTTGAAGCACTTTTAAAAAATCATTTTATTAGGGGCTCATACAACTCTTATCACAATCCATACATACATCAATTGTGTAAAGCACATTTGTACATTTATTGCCCTCATCATTCTCAAAATTTGCTCTCCACTTAAGCCCTTGGTGGACTTGAAGCACTTGCTGATGAAGATCAAAACCTTTAGTATGAATCACAACTCAATGTGAAAAAAACAAAAATCCTCACAAGTGAACCAATAAGCAACACCATGATAGACAGGAAAAATATTGATGTTGTGAAGGATTTAATTGAATTATGGTGTTGGCAAAGATTATTAAAAACAGCATGGACTGCCAGAAGAACAAACAAATATACCTTGAAACAAGTATGGCTAGAATGCTTCTTAGAAGCAAGGATGGCAAGATTTCACCTCCCCTGCTTTGAACAAGTTATAGGACAGACCAGTCCCTGGAGAAGAACATCATTCGCTGTAAAGTCGAGAGTTAGTGCAATCATGAAGTGTTGATGGCATCAGGTAACAGGCACCAGAAGACTCAAAACAAAACAAAAGAAAACAAAAACATTGTTAGGAACAAGGGGGTTCAGAACCAAGACCCCAAACCCATCTGTATGAGTCAACCAGGGCACAGTATAGCACCAATGAAGCATACAACATTTCTCTAGTTCTTTAATGTTCCCTCTTCTCCACTATCATGACCCTGGTCCTGCCTTACAGTTCTGGCTAGACTGGAGCATGTACACTGGCACCGATAAGAGCTCAGGACACAGACCCAGGTCAGATAAACTCCTCAGGTCTCAAGAACAGAATTGGGAATCGCAATACCAGGAGGATAGATGGAAGGTGGGAGGAGGAGGAGAGGTAGGGGAAACCCATCACCTATCGCAGTGATCGATGCCCCTTAGCTCCCCACCCCCAGGGGGATGAATAACAGAAACATGAGTGAAGGGAGACAGCGGTCACTGCAAGACAGGAAAACAATAATTATTTATAATTTATGAAGGGTCAGGAGGGTGGGAGGTAAAGAAGTTGATTCTAAGGGCTCAAATAGAAAGTAAATGTTTAGAAAATGATGATGGCAACATATGTACAAAATGCTTGATACAATTGATGTGTGGATTATTATAAGCGCTGTAAGAGCCCCCAGTAAAATGATTGAGAGAGAGACAGAGACAGAGAGAGAGAGAGAGAGAGAGAGAGAGAGAGAGAGAGAGAGAGAGAGGACGGTCAAGGAGATAGGCAGCTATAAGAGGCTGCAACAGGAGGGCGAACAAAGCAACAATTAGGAGCGTGGCACAGGCCGGGGCGGCATTTTTTTCTGTTGTGCAGACAGCAGCTAAGAGTCAAAATCGATTTGAAGGCACCTAAGAACAACCATTTTAAGAATGGCATTTTCCCAAGGAACTGTAGATCTCAATGGTATAATATGCTTTCCCCTATATCGCCCTGAACTGGCTGTTGAATGATCAGATGACAAGATGGAGGAAAAATAACACTGACCAATTACTTTTCTTTCTGTTTCTTTTTCCAGGCACAAAGGGTTTACTGTGCAGCCCTCCTGACGACAAACTCGCTGACTACAAAGACAGGTTTGCAGCCGGTTGATGTTTCACTGTCGTTTTAAAGCCTTTTCCAAGCTTAGATTAACACCTCGATAATGGAGAACTGTTTGGGCGTGTTATAGGCTCTAGATTTCAATCGGAGGCTTTTATGAGTACCTATTGCTTGAGACCTTTCTACTAGCCAGGCTGTCTAAAAACCTTTCTGGAAGAAAGGCAGAAGACAAGTCAAGCCACTGGTTAAATTAAATTAATACAGTTCCATATTTGCTACGTTAGCGTTCCATCCAGAGGGTATCCGTGCTTATCTAATCAGCCCTGTGAGAGATGAAATCGCTCCCAATGAGCTTTATCAGAACTGCATGCTCTAGAGTGATTCACAGTAAATCGCTTAGTAGGGCAGTGTTAAGGAACTTCCAACTGCTTTTCCAACAAACGGGAATTTGCTTCATGTGGCTGTTGCCCTTTTCTGTTTAAAAAAGATGGAATTTGCTTTTCCTGGAGAGATGTTTCCCATAAGAAGGTCTGCTTACAGTTATTTTCATGTGAACATAAACATCTTCCAACCACAGGATTTTACACAGATTTCAAACCAAGCGAGGCTCTGCTATTCAGGCCAGGGTCTGTCATCACAAAAGTCCTGCAGAGCTCTTGATGATTTTCAACAGCAATGGGGTCTCTCAGATTTATACCCTTTTATTGACCCATCGATGCAGGGGTTAGTGCCTCCCAGTAAATTGGTGAGCAAGTCCTGGTGATGTAGTGTGTTCTGTGTTGGGCTGCTAACCAAAAGGTTGGCACTTTGAAAACCACCAGCTAATCTGATGGAGGAATGGGAGACTTGATACTTCCACAAGCTCTATAGTCTCAGAAACCCACCAGAACAATTCTACTCTGTTCTAGAGGGTTGGAAGGAATTAGAACTGACCATTGGGCATTGAGTTTGACCTTTTTTTTTTTTTTGAGTAATTCGGTGAACTGGGAATATATAATTGTCCTGAACACTTAATTGAGGATGGTGTAGCTCCTGGTAATTAAAATTTTTTTCTGAGGTTTAATACTACTGGACCAAGATCTTACAACCTCACCCTTCCAAGATGGGATATGTTTGATGAGAAGATGTAACCAAATTCAGGCTCATTTCCTTTTTCTTCTCCCACTTCATATTTTTAACCTTCCGTTGCTGCTTCTTTTCGTTTGCTTTATGATTCATATGGCTCCTGTCTTCAATCTAATTTTGAATTTCACGAAGGACTTGGATTGACAGTGGTTTTGTGATTTTCCCACATTTTGGCCTGGGTGGTGATAGTATTAACTCAGGCTTTTATGGAAGCACTATCATTAAAAATGTCTCATGGTCTCTAGAGGCAGGATTTGGAATCATGACACAGGCCTTTCTGATTAGGGGTATGAGAACGCCCACTCATCCACTGTGCTTCACAGTGCGTTTGTTTTGTTTGGGGTTTGCAATAACTGCCAGCTAAAGATTCCATTTTAGAGCTATTTAAGGAAATTTGAAGCCACGTTTGTAAGGAACCAGAAGTCTCAAAAAGAGTGTCGCAGTAAGCACGGTGTGTCCCTCCCGGAACCAGTAAATACTATAGCAAACGCTTGTCTTATTCTTCTACCCTTTCCTTTGATTTGACTTCCGACCTCCTGCTTTCCCTTCGATGAACAAGTGGTAATCAAGTTAATGCTGAGTTATCGTGACCTCATATGTGTCAGAATGGAATTTGGCTGATGTTTTGGGACTAGATCCCCTGGGTTTTCTTCCAAGGCACCTTTGGGTGGACTCTTGGGTTAGCAGCTGAGTGTGTGAACTGTTTGCACCACACAGACCCTCAATGGGCCTGGCTATTCAGCTGGGCTCTAAAATCTTGTTTATGATTCCTTCCACGATCCTTAAGGCCCCGATTCTGTTCTCCTATCCCCTTAATTTCTCTAAGTTTTCATTTGATCTTATTCCAGGTTTCTCTGCCATCTTGCTCCACCTGACAGCCCTTTCTCTTGCATCCTCAACCCTGTTGATCTTATCCCCCCACCCAGCACCTTGAAATCAATCCAGTGCTGGCTATATCATTCCCTGGAACTATCAGAATAGCAATTTCCGGGCCTAACAAAGCAATCATCCCAGAATAGCATCCTAAGAGCATCACAGAAACAGCAGGCTTGTTTTCAGGAGGATGACCCATCACCATTAGAAAACTGGATAGATACCAGAGGCAGATGGGAGAACAAGACAGTAACTTCACTATTGACAAAGAAAGCTCTGCTCATGCAGTGATTAAACACTTGACCACTAACTGAAAACTCAACAATTTAAACCTAGCAGCTGCTCCGAGGGAGAAAAGACCAGGTGATTTGCTTTGACTAAAATAATAAAGAGCCTAGAAACCCCTATGTGACAGTTCTGTTCTGCCCTGTAGAGTCACCATGGATTCAACTACAAACAACAGCAGCATTGTTGGAGACCCCAGCTTACTAACTCTCTGACCATAGCCAAGCTACCCCATTAAACTAGTCCCTCACTCCTTGGGCAGAACACCTGGAAACAAATATGAACCTGACCCGGGCGCCTCACAACTTGGAGGAGGGAAGAATGCTCCTAGGCTGAAAACTTTCATTTCTCACCTTCAGAGTTTGGAAGTGCTACTCTCCTTGGATTCCCTCCTGGGGACGTGATGGCTAATGCAAATACACAGTAATACTGATCCTCAATCTCTTATTTTATCCATTAGATCAAATCGCATGTTTGAATTGATTTAAACCCTTTATCTGATGCCTCAATATAGTTTGATAATACTTTGAACATTTGGCATGTTTGTAAGCACCAAGGACACAGAAAATGCATTGGACACGGGCACAGACTTTGATCTTCATGGGACAGGTGCATGAAAATTAATTATACATAATTATATGCACAAGTTTTATTATATAAAGCCTACAATGAAAAATCCCTGTGGGGGAGTGCCATCTTTGTTTGAAAGTGCTTTTATAAAACCCAGTTAGGAAGAATATGTGGGTTTTGCAATGTCTGAAACTTAAATAATCTTGAGGTTTGTTTTGGGGGAAAAGCAAACAAAGAATACATAATTATAAATTCAAAATTGAGTTCTACAGTGAATATCTGGAATAAGAAAGGAACCACAAAGAAGAAGATGACGAGAAGAAGAAGACGATTGGGTCTGAGAGAAGCAGGTCCCTTGATTCTGCAATCTCTTGAGGCTTTTTCTCAGAAATATTTTGTTTGCTAGCTGATTGCCAGTCCCAGAAACTCTTAGAACTCACAAGAACTGTGGGAAATAAGCCTGAAACTTAAGCCTTGTGGTATGATAGATCACTTTGATATGGTCTTCTTAAGCATGATCTTAAACTCCCATCAAATGTATGGATAGGATATGCAAATGAGGTACTATAACTGTGTTAGTCTGGGTAAATTAGGGAAACAAATCCACAGAAACTCATATGTATAAGAGAGAGTTTTATATGAAGGGTAAGTGCACATCAAGAAAGCATCCCAACCCAGTGCTGTCCAAGCCCATAAGTCCAACATTAGCCCATTTGTCAGACACCAATCCACAAAGTCCTCCTCAAGTCCGACTGCAGGAGGAATGCCAAATCAGTGAGCATGTAAGCATCTCAGCACTGGCAGGGGTCTCCACATGGTTGCTCCAGTACCCAGGGCTACATCAGGGTAGGCCCATGTGGCTTCTCAGGGATGTCTTACAGGAAGTGAGCCTTTCCAGCTGAAGCAGGGAACTGGCTAAGGCAGTTGCACCCTGGTCTGACCATCAGAGAGCAAGAGACCTGAGAACTAGAAAGGCGAGGCTTACTGAGCCATTTAGCTCTCCACCCTTCAATTAAGCCCATGTAGCCCCCTCATGCTGAGCAGGATTACCATGGCAACAACACATCATCAGTAGGGTAAAACTAATCTATCATTTCTCCTGGGCGGAATTCTGACCTAGAGGCATTCAGTCATAATCACACAGATGGTACCTTTGCCCCATGATGGTATTTGGGAGTGGAGTTCTGGGGAAACAAATTATAAGATGGAGAGTAGATTTTCGTTTGACCTCTCCTCGTGGTAGTTTTTTCTTCTTGGTCTAGCCAGAGGTCATATAAAGCCACACTATTTACTCGGTTGTTTTCTGGGAAAAACTGGGAAGTATGAAAATAGAAAGCTCATAAGCCCATTTGCTTTCAGCCATTAAAATTTCATCTTGGGTTTAGGTCATGCCTGTAAAGAAAATTTTGAAACAATATGCCCCACCCAATGCTTTGGAGTACTCAGGAAACAATGGTCTATGTCAGGAGCTGGAAAAAATCTGGAACCATGGAGAAAACTTCTCTCTGTGACTTAATATTAAAGGGAGCCTGTGGCAGCCTGAAATGCTTGCTAGGTGACCACCTGGATCTACTTGTTGAGTGGAAGTGGAAGAAATGCAGCAATAAAGAGATGGGTTGGGTTTGGCCATTGACACCTGTGGACTTGGTTTACGGGAAAAAGAGGAGAAGATGAGAGGGGGTTGACTGGTCTAAAGTTCATGACCTAACATGAGGGGGCTAGGCTTGTTGGGTATTGGTGAGGGCCCATGGTCTAAGGTCAAAATGACCAATGGGCATCCTAGGGAGACTGAGTGAGGCAGCCCACATTGAGTTAACTAGAACCTGACCAGATGAAGATATTTTTGAACCTGTGAACTGGTGTATATTGTTGCTGACTTTATGGGTGGCCTGTCCTGATTTGACTTTGCCTATGGATACAGACTTCACAAGGTTCCAACTTGAATGAAGATTCTTCATGTATAAAAATATGATTGTCTCCTCAGAGCACTGGATTGATATAAGTGGGCAATATAGACATTGGATACCCAAAATGGGAGGATAAAGGCATGAAGTGGTTGGCTTACAAACTTTCAGAGGTAGGGGGAATATATTCATAGCATTATAGGCTTAAGGTATAGGTGTTACTTGATTGCAACTAAGGTGTAGGTGTTGCTTAACTGTAAGTGTTACCCTGAAATTGTTAGGGTAAAGAATTGTGTATAGGTGCCAAGTTGGCAACGGGCAGATAGAGATAGTTAAGGTTTATTGTGCCAACCTGGCCAATAAACACATGTGGGATTAATTGAAGGGTGGAGCGCTAAATGGCTCAGTGAGTCTCACCTTTCTTGTTCTCAGGTCTCTTGCTCTCTGATGGTCAGACTAGGGTGCAGCTGCCTCAGCCAGTTCCCTGCTTCAGCTGGAAAGGCTCACTTCCTGCAAGATATACCTGAGGAGAAGCCACATGGGCCTACCCTGATGCATCCCTTGATGCTGGAGCAGCCATGTGGAGACCCCTGCCAGTGCTGAGATGCTTACATGCTCTCTGATTTGGTTTTCCTCCTGCAGTCGGCATCATTGTGTGTGTCTTGTGAGCGTGAGGAGGACTTTGTGGATTGGTGTCTGACATATGGGCTAATGCTGAACTTATGGGCTTGGACAGCACTGGGTTGGGATGCTTTCTTGATGCGCACTTACCCTTTATATAAAACTCTCTCTTATACATATGAGTTGCTGTGGATTTGTTTCCTTAGTTTACCCAGACTAACAGAATGACCCACTAAAGGGACTGGCAGCTTTTTCACAATACAAATAAGAACTGTGGTACTCTGTGGTAGTGCGGGAACAAGTGGAAAAGGATTATGGAGCTCACTTCAGTAGCAAATACACTAAAAGTGGAATGATACAAAGAATATTAGCATGACCCCTGCAAAAGGATGACATGCAAATATATAAAGCATTCCATATTTCTTGACAGTGTTTTTCTATTTTGTTTCTTTTGAGGGTTTTTTATTTTTGTTGGTTCTCATTGGTTTTGTTTTTGATTTCATCATAATATAACTGCCAAAGTAAACCAGATATTCATAACCTGTGGACAAGCAGATAGATACGGGGTCCCACTTAATTCTAACCCCAAACCAAGACCAGTTCTTATAACATGGCCCTGATTAATCCTTGCCTTCATGAAGAGATCACTAAAGAAAAGGATGCTACAGCAATGTGTGGTGAAGAAAGTCGATGGGGCCCAGCTATCAATCGGAATAGTGTCTAGGTTCTTCAAGGCTTACATTCAAACAAGTAGCCATCTGAGAGAGGGGTCAACCCAGTCCACATGGAAGAAGCACACCAGCCTGTGTGAGCCAAAGATGAAATAACAAAGTCCAAATATGATGCAGGGAGAAGTATCAGTGCTTACATCATGAACACTCGATTTGTAGTAGGGTGTGGAGGTTAGTGAGAGCCCCATCTGCAGAGCCCCTGGTCAGATTAAGCCTCTAGAAAATCCCTCTGGAACAGGTGGGGGACTCAAAGGGCTTTACTATCAGACGGAGATTACTATAAACTGATCATGGTAGATCAAATTATGGTATAAAAGGATACTTGGTCAGATGACCTACCTCTTGACCCAAGCTGAATTTGTTCTAAACTCAAGTACTTCGTGCTTGTTTCATGACAAGAGTTTTCTTCTGTGGCTTTTAAAATATTGATGGGGGTTTTCTTTCTCACTCTTTATTTTTACCTTTTAATTATTATTTTCTTGCTGTGTTGTTTGGTTTTTTATTGTTTCTGTTAAGTTCCCAAGTTTATGAAGCACAGACAAAGTGGATGCCTGCAGACAATACTGATGCAATGGCTCATCGGGAACGGGGGTGTGTGTGCAGGGTGAGGAGAACTGGGTAGCAAACACTGAATGCAGGAGGGGGGATGGAGCACTGCAGCTGATTGTAGTGATGTATATACAACTGTTTTCAAAGCCTACTGAACTGTGGAAGTCCATGATATGTGAATATTTTATCAAGAAAACTACTAAAAGAAGAAACAATTATCCAAACGGCCAATGGTTATCATGGATGGACAAGGGAGAGTTTTTACTTAGGGGGCATCGAGCTTATGTTAATGGTGGTGGAAGAGTGAAAAGGATATCACTAATGGTTGTACACCACGAAGAGTAGAATCCACTGCACTGAAATGTACATGTAGAAGTTGGTGAATCAGGAGCATGATTGTTGTGTATGTTTGAGCCACACTAAAAATATTAATGACATGAATAACAATGAGAACAAGGAAGAAGAAAATGCTATAAAATTGATTGTGGTAATGATTATACAACTCCTCTTGATATGATTAAACCATTGAATTATATGATATGTGAATTAAGTGTCAACATAACTGTTAAAAGAACAAAAGATTTACATTTTCTGAAATCCCATGGAGAATAAAAAGAAAGACTGTCATCTTTCTTATGTAGTCCTAAGGAAGAAATGGTCAATTTTTGCCATCCATCAAAGCTTAAACTGGGTCATCTAAGGGTTGGGAATTAGGGAACCCACTCCCACCCTAAACAAAGAGCTAGGATTAACTTAGGATCCCGGTGCTAAAAATATCCTAGACTGGAAACAGAGAGGGAGAACACTAACACTGTTGTTGGCAAGAGACAACAAAAAAGTGGGGTCGAGAAATGGTGGCAGCAGAGACAGAGAACTAGGAGACTGGTAAGAGATGTCTCTGTGGCTGAATGCCTTAGGGCAGGAGGATTACTGGCAGAGTCTGGTGTCACTAGGCACTTGGCAAGGCTATGTTCCTCTACCCATAGAGCAAGAGAGATTGCTGGCATAGTGGGGTGGCTCTGGGCACTTAATGGTGCATGTGAAGTGCTTTGAAACATTTGTCCTATCAGGGTGAAGACTGGAGGAGCCCAAGAGGACTGAAGGCTGAAGGCTTTCAGGGCTAGAGTAAAGCCTGTCTCTGGGCATGGTCAAGAAGCTGTCCTGATCAAAGAGCTATACTCTGAGTTCCTGATCCTGAAATGTACTTCCCCAGGAACTTCTCCTACAAAGATTGACAGCCTCAGAAGCCCTCTATAGGACTGCCCTCTATAGGACTCTATGGCAGTTGGGATTGACTGGATAGCAGTGGATTTTAATAACCCCCAGAAACATCAGTATTGTCTGTGAATTCTGTGTCCATTACAATGAACTATTGAATTTGGAAGAGAATGAAGGTGCGGTGGGAGTGATGGCTGGTGTCAAGTTGACAAAACAGTTGGAGAAAGCAAGTGTGTATGACCTTAATTTCATAGGAGCCAGCCCTGGTTTGATGCTGTTGGTGATTCTTTCTCCCCCTGTGAAGCTAGGCAGAGAAATCAGATGTTGAATTAAAAAAAAAGTTTTATTGACCTATACTTCACATCTCATACAATTTAATTGTTCAATTATATTAAGATTTGTGCAAATATAACCGCAATCAGTATTAGATCATTTTCTTCTCATGGTCATTATTTTTAGCTTTCCCAGCCCCTCCTCATGCACCCCTGCCCACAGATCTACTTATCAGGGGCTTCATAGACAGAAAAAAAATACAATCATAGAAAATCATACAAACCAACCAAACAACAACCAAAAATTCAACAACAACGACTAGACAAACTTCAATCAAAGAGAAGGCAGAAATGAAAAACTAAAACAATTTTAGAATGGGCCATAAAGGAGATCAGATGATAGGGCATTACCTTTTAGCCTAACTACACCCGCCATAATGGTCTCTACAATGCTCTCTGTGGGATAGCAAATCTATTCACATGTCTCAATTATGGTCAAAGGGGATTCATGGGAGACTTACTCCATGGGGGGACCCTGCAAATGAATTTTGATCTTGTACGGTTATCCATTGCCTTTGGCAAACAGGGTATTCACAATTTAAGCGCTGATATTATTCTTTCCTTCAGATTCTTTTTATTATTTGCAATCCTTGGATCACATAGGCTGGTGTGTTTCTTCCACGTGGACTTAAATGGCTGCTTGTTTGCAGACAAGCCTTTGACAACACAGACATTGTTCTCTATGATGGCTGGACACCATCGGACGTCCCCAGCACATTTTTCCCTAGCACTCATATTTTCAGTGATCTCTTCATGAGGGTGAGCACCGAGCTTCTGCTATTCTTACAAGTCTCACTGGCTTTAGGGTGAATCTACCTGTGTTCGTTGGAGAGAAAGCAACTTTCTAGAGGCCAAATGTTGGTGGGGCCACACCTTCAAAAACTTGAAACATTTCAAAAGGATGGACCCTATGTGTACATTGTACTATGGTCATTTCCCAGACTTTCACAAATCAGGAAAAACTACACATGTGACAGTCTTCTGGGATTATGCTTCTTACAGAAAAGGGTGAAGGAATTAGTTCTGCATCTTCTTTGATGTGTGATCAACAGAGTTGAAAAGTGAATTGACACTAAAGCTTGTTACCTTTATTGTAGTCTCTGCAATGCTATGGTTAGACATTTTCACAAGACAGTTCACCAAATCCAAACGCCTGTTGCCCATCAAATGAATTCCAATTCACCAAAGGCCTTTGTGTTACAGGATAGAACTACTTCATCCAGTGTGTTAGTCCAGGTAAACTAGAGAAACCAATTCATAGACACTTCTATGTGTACAAGAGCAATTGAATATTGAGCAGACATCCCAGCCCATTCCAGCTCAAGTCCATAAGTCTGATATTAACCCATATGTTAAATACCAATCTATAAATTCCTCTTTTCAGAATCATGCAAAACATGCAATGACTCAGAATTCAGGACAATCACAGGCCAGTGGGTGGAAGGTCTTGTGGATCTAGTGGCAGTAGCGGCATCTCAGAGCTGTCTGGGGTCTCCACGTGGGTCCTTCAGTTACAGGGCTCCAATGTCACTCCATGTGTCTTCTCAACAGGAATGTCTGGTAAGGAGTGAGTGTGTGTCCCACCTCCAGTGAGTTATTTATCTCCTTAGTGCCTCCAAATGAGGTCATCAAGCTGCAACCTGATTGACAGACTAACTCCCCCCCTTTCACTCTTAAGTCTCAAATTGATAACAGATTATGTAACTACCATAATCCGGTTTTTGTTTTGGTCAGTAATTTTTAAGGAAGTGATTACTGGACCTTTCTTTGATGGTGCCTCTGGGTGTGCTTGAACTGCCAAACTTTAGGTTAGCAGCTGAGAACTCTTCTCTGTTCAGAGTTTGCTGTTACTGTGTAATATACCAAACCTATAGGACAGGATAGAACTGCCCCTGTGGGTTTCCAAGATTGTAACTCTTTTTGGGAGTAGACAGCCTCACCTTCCCGGAGCAGCCGGTGGTTTCAAGCTGTTGACCTTATAATTAGAGTCCAGTGCATAACCACTATGCCACTAGGGATCCTAAAAATCACATTAGTTATATATAAAGTTTTAGGTGGTCCCCCCCTTTCATTATCTGTGATAACTTATATTAATGTCATTTAGTAAATTAAGGAAGTAGGTGTTCTGTACCTCTTTCCAAATGTGAAGATCTTCATCTGAACCATATTTGGTTAAAATTCATAATGGTACATATATCTAACTCTTGCAACATATAATAGGCGATTATTATTTTAAGGACAATTGTACTTGCATATATACTCTTTAAATGTATTTGTTCTCAAAATGTCTAAAGCTATACACAGTTATTTGTTCAAAGTCTCCTTGTGGATCCTTGATCTGGTTAGTAGCACTGACAACTCTGCTGCCTATCCAAACTAGAATCCAGATTCTCCACGTCTGATGCATTACACTAAAAAGACCTTGCATTTAGGTCATTTGTTCTTTTTGGCCCTATCTTGATCAATGTCCTTTAAAAAGTCCCATTGTTTGTTAATGTGCTGATGGGTGCCTATGGCTCTCCAAAGAAATCTATGTCCTAATCCCTGGATTATGCTACAAGGAAAAAGGGACACTGGGATATGATTAAGGCTACAGACTTTCAGATGAGGAAATGATCCTGGATTTTCAGGGTGAACCCAATGCAATCACAAGGGTCTGAAGAAAAAGAAAAGATACCACTAGAGATAAAAGTGAGAAAGAAAAGTGGAAAATATGAGAGAGAGAGAGAGATTTAAATACTACACTCCTGGCTTTGAACATGGAAGAAAGAGTGGGTTGTGACTCTTAGAAGCTGTCAAACAAGGAAGCAGATCTTCCCCCAAAGCCTCTAGAAGGAACACAGCTTTGTTGGTAACTTTATTTTAGCCTAGCTAAAGCCCTGGTGGTATATTGGCTACATGTTCAGCTGTGAATCAAATTGACAGTGTGAACCCCCACTGCAAAAAAGCCCCGTGGTCCACTCCAGGAGAGATTGTCGCCTGTCAACCCTTCAGGAGCAGTTCTACTTGCTCTTATAGGGTCTGTCCGATAGTGTCTGTGTGACAGCTTCGCTGGGCGCCAGAAAAATGTAATAACCCACAGCAAAAACACCCCCACACACCCTAGGTAAGACTTTTACATTTGTATTGTTCAAACCACTTGGTTTGAGACTGGGTATAGTAGCAATAACACAATGATTGTTGTGGTTAATTGTTCCCATTCATGAACTTGAAGGTTTAAAACACCCAAAGCTAACATTGCTGTTGTTTTTCTTTTAATATTTAAATGAGTCACTAAAACCTTCACTTTTCTTTCTTTCTCCCATTGTTTTGGGTCAGAATCAGGAGCTCATGCAGAACAAAGGGCACGCTAGTTGTTCTGTATTGAATTGTGTGTTCCCAAAATATGTATGGAAGTTCCAGCTCCTGCACCTGGGGAAGTGATTCTGTTTAGAATAAAAGATTTCTCTTGTTATGTTAATGAAGTCATATCAGGGTATAATGGTTCCTACACTTAATTACTTTGCAGAAATAGAAAGATGAGAATTGTGGTAGTTACATAACCTGATGTCAACTTGTGACGGGGTGGAGGCTAGTCTGTCAATCAGGTTGCAGCTTAATGACCTCTTTCGGAGGCACTACTGGGATAAATAGTTCACCGAGGGCCAGATAAACACACACTCTGTTTCGTCCTCTGGCTGACAAGACACATGGATAGCTAGAGTTCTGGAGCAAGAGGAGCCATGTGGAGACCCTTGGCAGCGCTGGGCTGCTCCCACTGTCCACTGGATCCACAAGACTTTTACACCCACTGGCCTGTGGTTTTCCTGCTTTCAGCATTATTGCATGTTTTGTGTGAGTCTGAAGAGGAATTTATAGATTAGTATTGGACCTATGGGCTAATATTGGACCTATGGGCTAATATTGGACTTATGGACTTGATCTGAAATGGGCTGGGATGTTTTCTTAATGTACAATTACTCTTTATATAAAGCTCTTTCTTATACACCTATGAGTGTCTATGGATTTGTTTCTCTAATCTACCATCTAGGCATAGAGGGAGGACACCCAGGGGTGGCACCCTGGGGGAAATGTCATTTGAAGACAGACCCACCAACCAGATAAAGGTACACATTCAAGAACCCAAGGGTTATAAGCAGCTACAAAGGATGGAAATAGCTAAAGAACTACTGCCTACTTAAGCTCTGTCCTGAATTTTGACTTCTAGTCTCCTACAGAGTGGGAAGATAAATTTCTCTTTCTTCAAGCCTCTCACTTATGCTATTTCTGTTAAGACTATAACTAAGACCCAAATCCTGCTGAGAAGCTACAGTTGGCCAGAAACGGGGTTCTGGTTTTCATAACTCTGGGCAAGGCTTCTGGGAAGTTGGCAGACATCTAGTACTGCTGTGAGGTTGACCTTGCTGATTATTTGTGTGAAGGTGATTTCAGGCCTTCATAAGCCCTGCCTCTTTTCTAATTCTGTCAGTGATATCAGGGAACACCCCCAATCATAGCCACGCGGTTCCAGGACACTCAAGTCCTGATGCTGGGCCTCCATCACCCGAGGGTGTCCCTTTTTGCAGGAAGCCCTCCATTGGGATTATCTTAATCCACTAAGGAAGTTTACATCCATTAACCTGGAAGGAAAGTGGGTGGGATTATAACCTCTTCCTTCCAAGGAGGTGATTTGGCCTCAATATAAATGTCCTTGTCTTCTGCCTGTGATCAGCTCTGTATTCCTAGGATGCTGGGGAGAGGGGGAAAGCTATGGTCCTCTCCTTTCTCAGAGAAACGTGCCACTCCCCTCATTTTACATAAGGAATTAGGGCAGCAAGTGACTCTGGAACCGATTTTCAACACTGTGGAAAGAAGCAACCCAATGGCTGCAGGTTGTCACTGCAGGTCCTGCCACAGCTGGCAGCTGTGTTGCATCTGTGCTTGTCTCCTCGATGGCTCCTCGGCTGCTTAAAGCAGTAAATTGGCAGAGCCACCTTGCAGTAAGTTGTCTCATTTGTGATGAGAAGGTGACTGCCAAGAGCTGTATTTTGAAGCAATCTTTCAGCAACCTGAAAACATCCCTTGGAACTTTTCCTTCTTTCCTGTTACCTTCTGCTTTTTAAGAAGCGTCTCAGCTGTCTGGGGCACACTGACTCCCCGCTGCCCTGGCTTATTTTGTTCTACAGATAGTCTATGTTGACACTCTAATGACGAGAAAGAGCAACTACTTTTCTTTTGCCTTTTTTTAATGTCATCGGTAACATTGACTTTGTCCCAGTTTCTATCTCAGGTTTTCATCCAGGCAAAAACAAAATAATTGTGCAAATAAACAGCAACAATGATGACAGAGGTCAGTAAAGTAGAGTTTCAAGGAAGAGGAGGGAAATTCTTCTTGAGACAAGTTGACACAGTAGCCAAAGCTATGGATTCAACCCAAGCACTGATCAGGAGGGTCATGCAGCAGTGCGCATCATTTCATTCTGCCACGACCAAGTTTGCCAGGAGGCCGAGCCAACTCAACACCCTGTCCACAAGGACGAAAGCAGGCTATTAGGCTGCAGTGAACGATGGCTGAGTGAAACATAACAGAAGCTACGTTTTACAATCTTAAGGGTAGATAAAGTTTTTCACAGATGAAGATATGTCAACATCTAGAATTGTTTAACTTAACAATAAAGTAATTATGCATGCTGGCACACATTGCTTCAGGCACTTTTCATTCAATAAATATTTAGTGAATTCTTAATATATATTGGCTCTTAGGGGGGCCCTGGGAATAAGCAGATGAATAAGGTGTTGTCTCTGGGTGTACACCAAGGAGTTTATAGAACGACAAGATGTGATGTGATGAAAGTAGAGAGGAGGGAATAATCCTGGGCCAATGTGATTTAAAGCAAAAGGTACAATTCCTATGCGGCTATTCTGAGACTTCTTGCCTCATCAAAGCATAAAATAACAAAGGAAACCCTTACTGACTACACTAATGGGAAGTACCGTGGACTGCAGTGGACCAACAAATCTGTCTTGGGAAAAGGATGTCCAGAGCGCTACTTAGAGGCACGGATGGAAAAACTTTGTGTTGCATACTACTTTGGACATGCTGCGAGGAGAGACCAGTCCCTGGAGACAGATAACATGGTTGGTAAAGTAGAAGGCCTGTTAAGGAGAGGAACACTCTCGACGAGATAGATGGGCGTGGTGACTACAATGCTGGTCATAATTGTAGAATTAATTGTGAGAATGACAGAGGAATGCTTTACTCTACAGTGCATGGAGTAACTGTGGGTCGCAACTCCCTTAATTGTACCTAACAACAGTGGTTCTCCACCTTCCTCATAGCGCGACCCTGTAATACAGTTCCTCACGGTGTGGTGACCCCCAACCATTAAATTATTGTTGTTGCTACTTCATCGCTGTCACTTTGCTACTGAGAACTGCTGCCTAACAACAACAACAACTGACTAAGGGAGTCATGTTGGCATTTTGGTGGTCTAGATTGCTGACCACAAGGTCAGCAGTTCAAAACTACAGCTGGGAAACCCTATGTTATTTCTCTGTGTGTCAGAATTGACTCAGCAGCAGTAGGTTACTGACTATGCAATTCCTATATGGTTATACATCAGAGTTTTTTTGGAGAATGCTTTAAAATACCGTGCCTGAATTTCTCCTCATATTTAGTACACTTGAACTTCTGGGAGCGTGAGACCCAAAGATGTAGCATTTTACAATGCAGGCTCACTACATTCTGAAAATCATTTGGGAGTTATCGAGGCAGAGCATGATATGTACCTGTGTAGCCGGGGTAGCGTTTAACCAAATGCGTGCTGCAGGCTGTGTAAAAGATGACATTAAATGAAGGAGATTGGACGATTCTGAAATAGATGCTAAAACAGATGCTTGTTTGTGGACCCCTCAGAGTCAGGGCTATGCTAATGTATTTCCCTATAAGGGATGACGTTAGCATCGTGTCCCCAGTGTGATGGGAGACCGCTTCCATTTTGCTCAGCATATTTCCCAAGACTGGGGCCTGTGGTTCTGTGGAAGCGTCAGGTTCATTTCTCTAATGGAAGTGGCCAGACTGTGGTTTCACCAGTCTGCAGAAAGGTCAGCCTTCTGGGACTCCCTGGTAACTTTCAGTAAATAAGGGTGTGAATGAAAAGGGTGAATGGACCAATTCAGTTCCATCATGACTGCTGGATAGGATTTACAGCTACAAGAGACTAGAGACATCATCAGGAACTGTTGTGGGTGGAATTGAGGCCCCTCCAAATATCATTGGGAATCCTAATCCCTGCAGCTAGATGTAAATCTAACTATAGATGTACTTCTGTTTGTAAAGAATTTTCTTTATTATATTGTTAGATCATACTGGAGTAGTGTGGGTTCGTAATCTAATCACTTCTGAGTTATAAAAATAGCAGACACACAAGGGAAGACAGACATCATGTGAGAATTGTCTATTAGCAACGGAGCCAATGGGTATCTGGTACAGTCTACAAAGAATTGACAAGAGCTGAGACCCTGATTTGGACTTGTCACCTCCAGAACTGTGAGAAAATACAGTTTGAGTCTTTCATTTGTGCTATGGTAGCATCAGAAAACTAAGACAAGAATCATCTTTACTGATTCATAATCCCAGTGCTCCTGATGATTTTCCATTAGTGAACCCGAAGCAGTCATTGGAAGGGGAAAGCAAATACAGGAAATGTTACATTCTTTCCCTTAGTGAGAGTAGTTAAAAACATGTATGTGGCAGTTATATAATCTTCTTCCAACTTGCAAAGGGGTGGAGTTTAGTCTGTCAATCAGGTCGCAGCTCGATGTCCTTAGCTGGGGCACTATGGAGACAAATAGCTCACTGGAGGCCAGACACACAGACTCTCTCTGAGACATTCCTGTTGACAAGCCACAGGGAGCTTCACTGATAGAGCCAGAGACCTGGAACTGGAGGAGCCACGTAGAGACCCACACCAGTGCTGAGATGTTTCTTTCACCACTGGATCCAAAAGACTTTCTACCCACTGCCCTGTGATCTTCCTCCACTCAGCGTCATTGTATGACTACATGATTCTAAAAGGAATTTATGGACTAGTATCGACATGGGGTAATATCAGAATTGTGAACTTGACCTGAACTGGAATGTTTTCTCAATGTATGATTGCTCTTTGATATAAAGTTCTCTCTTACACACATATGAGTGTCTATTAATTTGTCTCTCTAGTTTACCTGGACTCACTCAATGTTGGAAAGTAATTATTCAAGGGTGATTCTATCAAAGCGAGCACACTCATTACACATTTATCTTCGAAGGACTCTATTTTCCCTACTGTTGCTCACACATTCCTTGCCCAAACAGTGATATACTGCTTTTGTAATGGAACATGGGGAAATAAATAGACCAGAGTTCTTGTCCGTGGGGAAAAAAATCAGACCGACACCAACTCAACTTTTAATTCCTAGGTTCCTAGTTATTAGACACACGCACACATTCACACAAGAGTGAAAACAGACATGAACTCGATGAACCTAGGCTTTTAAACTTTTATCAAATTTCAGTTCTTCAACTTCTTACTTATCTGATGGGTTTCATATGATTTAACACTCATTATACATATAAGAGTTATAGTCTTGAGATTTATTCTAAAATTGTAAGAAGTATTTGAGACTACAGGTGCCAGGCATACAAAACATTCAGGAATCATTGGCTCCTATTCCTACGCACCCTTCCCAGCTCATTTCAGTTCCATCTCTTTCATGAGTCCCTCTCTAAGCCACACAGACCCCAGTGATCCCTTGTCCTGATAACAAGTACTCAAGCAACATTTGCTTCAAGGTTTAATGGTTCCCCACTTCTAGAGCCCATCACATGGACCATTTAAAATTATTTCCCCTAAAAAATCAGCTTGTTTGGCTATACTTGTAGAGTGCCTGATTTATCTAGATGTAATAGGTTGAGAAGTCTAAAATTTTAAATAAATATACCACTTGAGTCTAATCATCAACTCAATTTGAGAATCCGAAGAACTCATTTGACATTTACGATGTATGACCTCATATTGTGTGTGAGCCTTTTCCATCAGGAATCATCTGCACCTTCATGTAGTTAAAGGTTTTAAATTTATAAGCAATAAACTCTGAGAAGTTGTTTTTGTGCTATTTTCGAACAGTTGTAAGGCTTCCTTTTTCCTTAGAGTTGTTATTGGCTCCTTTGGTGGTTCTTTTTAACTAGACGATGGTGAATCTTGGTGTGCAAAGTATTCATCTCCGTTCTGCCATGGGTCCCTTTGGGGTATTTGTTATCTGCCTGGCTGACACAGGGTTCTGGAGTCCTTGGGTGATGCAAATGATTGGCAAATTTGGCTGTTAAGTAAAAGGTTGGCAGCTTGAATCCACTCAAAGGCACCTTGATAGAGAGTCTTGGTAATCTATTTCCAAAAAATACAGCTATTTAAAAACCCTGTAGAGCACAGTTATACTCTGACACACACAAAGTTTCCATGAACACAAGGCCAACTAGTTACTTAGTTACTCATGCCGCTAATTTTCTAGATTAGATGAAGGTTGCAGGAGGTAGAGGGAGATGCAGCAGTCTCAGTTCTTGGCATTCCAACTAAGGCATCACAATAAATTTATCTTCCTAGGCAGGAGCAAAGTGCTTGACCAGCTTCAAGTACAGAGAGGTCCTGAGCCTATCTGTTCAGCTCTATTCAAATTCCTCTCAAGCCAAGTAGAAAAGCGGGAGTCTGGGGTCTAGTGATCCCTTAAGCCATGATGTCTTCAGGAAGCCTAGAATTTAGATTTTTGCGCCCAGGTGTATGACTACTGGCACACAGAAATAATCTCCCCCACTGTCTCCATCTGGACCCCCACTGGTGCAAGGATTTGCATGAACTTTCCAGGGCCCACCTGCCACGGTCACTTGGGAGGTGCTCTACAGGCAACTGGAAGGTGACTAAAATGAGAATTGGAGGTTGGGGCACCAGGGCCGTTGTTGAAAAGTTGCCATTTCCCAGAATATTCACATTGATATTCAACTTTCCAGATAAGTATGCCATATTTCTTTAGCCAAGGAGCTTTGGACTTGTTAATAGGATGAATCGGTTCCTGGGGAATGACATCAAGCTTTGTAACTTAGCAGGTCACTGGAAAAAAGAAACGCCTTCAATGAGATGGATTGGCACAGGGGCTCAAACCAGGGCGCCACCGTATCAACTGAGGATGGTGCAGGCCTGGGCAGTATTTTGTTCAGTCGTGTGTGTAGAGTTGATGTGGGCTGGAGCTGACTCCATGGTACCTAGCAACAACAAATCTCATCAGGTCTCACTTCCATATATTGAACAGAGATAACAACCCCTACATAGAACTGGTATTTAAATTACAATAGCTACTTATTGTATGTTCTTTTTGTGCCAGGCACCTGGATAACTGCTTTATAAATGATGATGCCAAGTGAAATAATGGCGGGGGTTTGGGGGGGTGGGAACGAGTATATTGCCAGGAACAGGTGAGCATTGCTCTTAGATGCTGACCTTCCTGAATTTAGCTACAATCTTATATGTTTTTACAGCCACCACCCCCACCCACCCCTCTTCTTTTACACTCCTATAGTGGAGGCACTCACCACGTGTGGGTTTGCTAGTGGAATAGATCATATGGGCCTTGTGTTAGGCTGGGTTCTCTAGAGAAACCAAACCAGTGGCACTCATGTATGTATAAGAAAAAGCTTTATGTAAGAAGTAATCTTAAATCAGGAAGGCGTCTTGACCCAGTCCAACTTCAGTCCCTGCGTCCAATGCTGGCCTGAGCCCTCTTCAGGGTCATGTAGCTGCAGGCCAGTGACACGGAAAGGTGACATGGGATGCAGGGAGATCACAGCCTGATAGGTGCTGAGTCCGATGGAGCCCCGGCAGTGAAAGCATGGTCAGCCCCAGCAGCGCTTTCAGACTTTAAGGAGGGCTTCTGCTGAAGGTTTGTTCAATGCCGTTTACCATTTGATTTCTCAGTTGCTGCTTCTGTGAGCACTGATTGTGGATTCAAATAGCATGCAATTCTTGACCATTTCAATCTTTTCTCTGCTTCTCCTGATGTTGTCCATTGGTCCAGCTATGAAGATTGTGGTTTTCTTTACATTGAGCTACAATCCAAATTGAAGACTGCAGTCTGATTTTCATCAGTAATTGCTTCAAGTCCTCCTCACTTTCAACAAGAAAGATGGTGTCATATGTGTGTCATAAGTTGTTAATAAATGTTTCTCCAATCCTGACATAAGTTTTCTTTATATAGTCTGTCCAGGTTCTTGGACTATCTTTTTAGCCTATACATTTAACAAGTAAGGTGAAAGGATACAACCTTGATGCACATCTTTCTGGATTTTAAACCAGACTTCTCTTTATCTTAAACCAGATTATATTCCCTTCTCTGTTGGAACAAATGCCTCTCGGTCTATGTACAGGTTTCTTTCTTTTTTATATATAATTTAATCACTTTATTGGGGGCTCATACAACTCTTATCACAATCCATCCATCTACCCATCCATTGTGTCAAGCACATTTGTACATTTGTTGCCATCATCATTAGCAAAACATTCGCTTTCCACTTGAGCCCTTGGTATCAGCTCCTCATTTCCCCCCTTCCTTCCTCACCATCCCTCCCTCACAAACACTTGATAATTTATAAATTATTATTATTTTGACAGGTCTTACACTGTCTGATGTCTCCCTTCACCGACTTTTCTGTTGTCTGTCCTTTAGGGAGGGGGTTATATGTAGATCACAGTGATCGTGTCCTCCTTTCTCCTCAACCTTCCCCGGCCCCTCCTGTTTTCACTACTCTCATTATTGGTCCTGAGGGATTTATCTGTCCTGGATTCCCTGTGTTTCCTGCTTTTATCTGTACCCATGTACATCCTCTGGTCTAGCCAGATTTGTAATAGAATTTAGGAAGCATTAAAGAACTAGAGGAAAGTTGTATGTTTCATTGGTGCTACACTGCACCCTGACTGGCTCGTCTTCTCCCCGTGACCCTTCTGTAAGGGGATGTCCAGTTGCCTACAGATGGGCCTTGGGTCTCCACTCTGCACTCCCCCTCATTCACAATGATATGATTATTTTTGTTCTTCGATGCCTGATACCCGATCCCTTTGACACCTCATGTGCTTCTTCCATGTGGTCCTTGTTGCTTCTCAGCTAGATGGCCGCTTGTTGATCTTCAAGCCTTTAAGATCCCAGATGATATATCTTTTGATAGCTGGGAAGAAAGCATCAGCTTTCTTCACATTTGCTTATGCATCTGCTTTGTCTTTGGCGATCATGTCGGGAAGGTGAGCATCATGGAATGCCAGTTTAATAGAACAAAGTGTTCTTGCATTGAGCGAGTACTTGAGTAAAAGCTCAATGTCCATCTGCTTTAATACTAAACCTATAAACATATGCACTTAGTCTATTTTCCTATCATGATATAAATATATTTATATATGTAAATGCCTGTATTTAGAGCTCTATAAATGCCCTTTGCCTCCCAGTTCTTTCCTTTATTTCCTTTTACTTTCCTCCTGTCCCATTATCATGTTCAGGCTTCATTTAGTTTCAGTAATTCCTCTCAATTACATAGCCCTTAATCACGCCCTACCAGGCCTCTACACCCTCCTCCCCATTGATTTGGGTCACTTGTTGTTCCCTTGTCCCTGGGTTTGTTAACACCCAGTTCCTTTTCCCTGCCTTCCCCTTTCCCATGTCCTTCGGGATCCATTGGTCCCATTGTTTTCTCCTCCAAATAGTTTATCCTGCCTATCTTATCTAGATAGAGTTGCAGAGATAATAATATGTACAAAAAACACATTTGAAGGCTCGGTATTAAAATCAGGGAAAGAGCAAAACCATGCTCTGTCACTCTGGGGAGGGAGGGGGGTGTTCGTCCTTGTCGCCTTCATCTTCTGATACCTCTGTGTTCATGAGGCTTCTTTTGGCTTCTAGGTGTTTCTCCACCTGGTGGGGAGAAGAATCAAAGTTACTGTCCTAGAAGCCCACAGAGGAAATTCTAATCTGTCTTTTTGGGTCCCTCTGAGTTGGCATCCACTTGAGGGCCGTGAGTTTTCATACGGCAATCGGGTGACTCTGCTTCCCACTCTCTCCTTCTATAAGTCACCATTCAACAAGGTGGGTAAGAGCCCACCCTATTCTAGTACAATTCAATAGTGAAGTGAAATAAAACCTTACTTCCAAACAAGGTTACTTCCCTGGTGTCGGGTTAGGATGTGACACGGAGGAATAAAAGGACTACATACTAAATGATTTCTCAAACCATGTCATTGAATATATCATATGGATGTATAAAATACCCATTGATCTTATTTTATCACTTTTTTGATAACCTCATATTGAAATATTTAGAGTCAATCAGTCTTTCCAGAGGGCCAGAGTAGTCAGATGAAATAACTTTGAAACAATATAATGGTGTTCCCGGTTAAATTTTATTTTAATACATTGAACCATTATAAAAATAGAAGTTTGCCACTAAAGCGGGGGTGGCAAGCTTCTTGTAAATTTAGTGTTTCATTTTGGTAATCAATTGATGAATGAAACAGAAAGTATCTATATGTGGTTTGTTCATTCTAAGCCAAATTTGGGGTACTTTTAAAGTAACACGAGGGCATGTAAAGTACAGTCAATAATTCCCTTACTGAACTAAAGAGCATTAGGAAAGGCTGCTAAGAGCTTTTGCGCTCAGAAGTGGAATGTGTTCCAGTGAGCTATTTTATAGGTGAGGTGTCTGGAATTGCTTATGAATACCAAGCTTTAGATTTCACTGCCCCACCCCACCCCCTTTATCTTTTTCTTTCTCTCTCTTTTTTAACTAAGAGAACTTAAACATGATATAAAAAACATTTTATCTTGCAGTAGAAATGTCAGCCACATTTCAATTCACTCTTCGGCTGCCCTAAAAGGAATGACTTTTACACATAACAATAGTCTTGTTTTTATAAGTGGTTGGTAATAACTGCAAATGTGTAAGGCATTCATTTTCCAAGAGTGCTTTTCTCCCTGGTAACACACCAGGAAATATCAGAGTGTTGTTATTTGAATTCTTTCTTATGCTCTGACTCCCTGATGGATTGAAATTCAACTTCACAGTCAGATGAGTAGGCATTTGAAGCTCAGGTGTGCATTTCTCCAGACCCACTCAGAGGATATAGAAATACTTATGTTTTTCCTAAAGACAGAAAACTGAATTTTAATTGGATTGTGTTTCTCCCAAGAGATCATTCTACCTCAACTTCAATGGCATGTATTGTAAAGCTTCAGTATGAAATGGAACATGGCATCCTTGTTTGGGTTTCACATTTAAAGTTGAACTTATACCAACTGATACACAAGTTATTTAGCAATTCTCCACTCTAGATTCTATTAAACTTGGGTATGGGCAATCATCATATTATGAATGTATAACTTACATACAAACTCTAGTTACAAGTCAATCCCTAAAATGTCTATTTTATTAAAAAATTCAAGGTACATACAGTGGCGCTTCGTAACAAATAGGTACTACTTTGCAATAAGCACAAAATAGCATTATTTTTACTATTATATATTATTATGCTAATGATGTTTTGGTGTATCTGGAAATGTTTGCTTTTTTACATATAGAAAGTATGTTTTATACTCTACACTAAAATAAACATTTAAATAATTGACATTAGATGTGACCCTATCTACCTGTTCTGACATCCATACAAATTCAATTTAAAGACAGACTTAGGCATAGAATTCTTGAGTAATCAGAGACTGATTCTACCTCAAAAAATGAATTCCCACACACTAAAAACTTGCATGCTAAAATTGCATAACCTTTCAGATTATGAAAGCAATTTGTTTTCTCAGGAAACGACTCTAGTGGAAATAGTTTCAAGTTCTTCTAGTCCCAACTCACTTTGATCCTGTCAGAGGGATTTAAAAAAAAAAGAAAAAGAAGCAGTGGAAAAGTTTATATACATACTCAGGAGCTGCTGACTCAGAACTAGGCCTGGGGGGTGCGCTCCTGACCCAGAATGAATCTCATCAGAATAATAGGCACGAAAGGGAAGACCATTACCTTGTGACGGAGTGTCCCTAGCACTCGTCCCTCTCTGGTCTTAGAAACTCAGAAGACAGACGTCTGAAAGGAAACCAGAAGACTAGTGGGACCTGCCCCTACTTCATCACCATGAACATGTTCATAAGAAGCCTTGGTGTCTCAGTGAGTTAGACATTGAGCTGCTAAAAGAAAGACTGGTGGTTTGAACCGATCAACTCCTCTAAGGGGGGAAGATAAGGCAGTCTGGTTGTCCGTAGGTTCACAACCCTGTAAACACTATGAAGTAATCCTGCTCTGTGCTATAGAGTTGCTCTGAGTTGGAATCAACTCAGTGGCAATGAGTCTTGTGTACCGTGTTCATATGCTTCTTTTTTCTTCATGGTTTAGGGAATCTGTGTATGTTTTCTGGAGTCTCAAGGTTAAAACATACTGTGAAAACATCCCACAGCAAGTTGAAGAGTGGTGTTCATATGTTAACAATTCCTATGGGACAGCGTTATGGTTTTGCCTTACACCATAATAAAATGAGCCTTTGTATATTAGATGTAGTTAAGACTAGTGGTTTTCTTTTCTCCTTTTGCTGGAAATTTTAGGTTGTATCTTTATCGCTGGTTTGAATGTAGTAAATATCTAGGTCTTTTCCTGTCTTTATTTTTGTGCACTGAACTTTGGATTGACAGCCAGGGGACTTTATTCTGCTGCTCACTAGAGAATATATCCCTTCGTTTGTCTGAGATGATTTCTTCCATTGAAAAAATGGACTCAGTCATCCCTAACCGGGTACAGTGATTCTATTTTAGGATACTAAGTTTGAGAATCCTGGCCCAGCCAGGTTGACACAAAATCTAACTATCACAGTTGCCATTGAGTTGATTTTGACTCGTATCAACCTAATGTGCAACAGAACAAATTACTACCCAGTATTGTGCCATCTTCACAGCCATTGCTACTGGAGCCCATTTTTGGTAGCCCCTCTGTCATTCCATCTCATTGAGGGCCCAATTGACTAACTTTTACAAGAGTAGCCCAGTAAAAATCTTATGGTTCACAAAATTCTAATCCTGTTGAACATAGAGTCACCAAGGTCTGACTCAAAGGCAGCTAACAACAGCATGCGGGTGGAGTTTCTACAAAGGCAGAGTTGCATTCAGTAATGGCTTTCAGCTTCTCTGTGATGTTTTCAAGTCAGGTTCAGAGCTGTTTCTTCCCTTGTAGCTGGGAAAACGTGTGTTTTTGGAAAATTTTGGGTTAAAATATGTTTGCTGTAGCTTCTAGGGTACGAAGGTTTCACTGGGGCCACAAATGGTGACGAGCTCAACAGCTAGCCCAAAGGTGGGCAGCTTAAAGAGGACTGGCGATCGGCTTCCTAAAGGTCACAGGCTTGAAAATACAGTGGAGTTGTTAGACAGTGTACACAAAGGGGGAGCCAAGAGCCAGAATCAACATGACAATGACAACAACCCACATGTCCCTATATCTTACATTTGTCATTTTAACTATTTGCCATTTTCTTAATTGTGCCTTTTAATATATGGCTTCTAGAATTTTTACTACTCTCATCCCCTTTTCTAGTCCCTTTCTCTAGATACCCCTTAACTTAATTTTGGTTCCTTGAGATGAATAACATTCTTTCTATGTTATATGGATAACCAATGAAAAGTTATGTGGAAAATCTCCTTCATTAATAGCACAGAGAGAGAGATTTTGAAGCTACTCAACTTTGGTTAAAATTTCATCTCTGCTATTTGCTAACTATTTTCATCATATGTTGGTTATTTAACTTCTTTGAAACACACTTTTCTCATATGTTAAATATGAACAGTTATACTTCCATTCTAAATTATCTTAACATATACAGGATACTCAAGAAGTAACATATTATTTTTATTACAGATGTATTATTTTTATTACAGATGCAGCTTACAATAACTTGACATATTTTGGAAATTATATCATATCGAAGGTGCACACACTAAATCTCCAAATAATTTTTAACCAATGTGAAACTTGATCTGTCCTACCCTGAAGTTATAATAACAAATATATTTTGCTTAAATTGGTAAATTTCATAAGTATTTATTACTGCTGCATTTCATCTTATGGGATTTGGCCCGCGTTGGGATATTACTAAGTCCTGATCTTGTCATTTAATCTTCTACTTGTCCTTCACAATTTGGTGATCTCTAGTCGGGCTTACGGAGCCCTGGTGGCAAAGCGAATTAAGCATTATGCTGACAGTAATAATGGCAGGGGTTCAAACCCATCAGCTGTTCCACAGGAAAAAGATGAGGTTGCCTGTTCTTCTAGATATTTATGCTTTGACAATTTTATGGAGCAGTTCTACTCCATGTTACAGGGTCACTATGAATTAGAATCATCTCCATAGCAGTGGGCTTGGTTTCGTTTTAGTCAGAGGTCAGATCAAAGACTAAGCTCCAAAGCACATTGCTTACACTTTCCCAAGCTGACTCCCACGCTTTAAACAGCCATTAGGGAAGTTTGACAACTACCGTGCTGCGTACTGGACACAGCAATTTTTTTTATCTAACTAGAGGAACCGAGCGGAGGGTGGAAGGGGGAAGAAAGGAGGAAAGAAATAAATTCATAAAAGGAAGGAAGGCAAAGACAGCAAGAGAAGCAGGAGAGATAGACGAAAAGAAAGACCGAAAAAAGCATCGATGGGAGATGAGCTGTGCCACGTGAATTCATGCTGACTCAGTGGTGGGGAGCATTTCTAAGTCATAACAAAACCATATAAAGAAGACAAGGAAAGTACCTCGGCTGCACAGAGTTCAACTGTGACGGAGGTGCTTCCCTAAATGTACAACAGGTCATTTTGTTGACACACAGGTCAGAGCATGAAGGCGGGACTATTTCCAACGCAAGTCTAGGAAGAAACCTTGAGCCTTCTAGTCCCGGCCAAGGCTGCTCGCACCTGTGGTGGCTCTCTCAGGGCCTGGCAGTGGAGAATCTCTTGACAGAGGTGTGCGTGGCTTACAGTGAGGCATCTCACTCTCTAGTCCTTCCAAGTTTGTAGACAGAAAGAAGAAAAAATAATAAGAACCTGGACATCCATTCCCTCCAAAAGACCTGCTAAACAATGGAAACACTGAGAAATCCTTCAGCAATATTTATGAATGACGCTTAAAGTTTTTTTTTAAAAGTCTTTAGATGATTGCCTCAAACATCCTTTCATAAGAAAGAAAGAAGAAAAGAAACTCCATGTAACGCCCTTTGCTCAGACAGTGAGGCTCTTGCCTCCAGCTGTTGAGAGAGTTAATGTCATGTTTGATGGGACAGCTCATTCCACTCGTTCCACTGGTCAGGCAATGTCAGGGAGCATGGATGAGGAGGCCCATAGAAATACCAGACAGGCGGAGAGCCAGCAGACACACATACGGACAGGGCTGCCCCAGCTCTTCTTGCTCTTGGAGTGTCACTGCCTAAAATGGAATCTGAAGATGAGACTTGGGGAGTAGAGGGTGGGCCTGAACTTACTCTGAACCTGACAGTGAATGATCCTGAAAAGTGCTCTTGCTTACCCACTCTGCCTCTCCCAGCGGCCTTTGTCTTGAGTTTAGATTAATTTAGTTCTGTTCATGTAATTTAGTGAACCTCCCCACTCCTGCCATCTACAAATCAGAAGCCTTTAAACAGTTCTTCCACTTTTATTAGAGTATGTTCCAAGGTTATAAGACGTGACAATGTATAGGAGATAAATGGTTTCAACAGAAAAAGACATAATACTCAATCAATTTATTTTCTTCATTTTGACTCGAGATTTTACGACTGTCCACAAACATCTGGATCTCATTTCCTGGGTAAACTTAAGAAATAGGTTAAATTTCCCTCCAATATATGATATTATCCTTACAAATAGGTAGATGATATAAGGTAAGAATGCTTTCAGATCAATATTTAGTACATAAAATGCGACTGACCCATATTAGAACTTTCATAAAGAGAAGGAAATAAAAAGGAGTTAATTCAGCTGCCCAAAGCCCCTTACTCCCAGGAACGCTTTCACTTATAGAAGAATTGAGCTATGATTCCTTTGAAAAGGTAGCCCTTTCTATATCATCTATATAAGGATAAAAATATTATACTTCACAGTTAGATGGCCTAGGTTGGCTCATCTTCCATTCTTATGCTATACAAAGGTGAAATGCTGAGCTACGAACTTGCAAGACTTATTGTTAAAACCCACCAATCTCTCTGAGAGAGAAGGACCAGGAGTTCAAGTCTGGGACACTCTATGTGACGATGTGTCGGAGTCAATTCTACGCAGCGGGTTTGGTGTGGGGTTTCGTTTCTTCTCTGCACAGCTGGGAAGGTGAGAGCCTTGAATAAAGCAGTTCTCCAGGGCAGCATCTGGCGCTGCAAATGGCAGCTGGGATGGTCTGTGTCCTGGCTGAAAGGGTGGTGGCTCCAGCTGTCAGCAGCTCTGGCAACCTGACCCCATTGAGATCAGCGCCTGGGAGACCCCAAGGGGCAGTTCCACGTTGTGCAGGAGGGCTGCTATGACACTGGGCCTTGGACATTGGGCCTTGGACACAGGCTTTGTGGCCTCAGTGAAAGTGTACCGCAGAAGTCCTCTTGGGGCGTCCCCCATCAGGTCCAACGATCTTGGAGTGAGTGTCTTTTGGTACTTCAGTCATTGATTCTGTTTGAGTTGGTCCCACGCTGAACTTGCCATATGCTGACTTCTGTAACGTGAGGAAATTATTGAACTTGGGAGATCCAGGAAATCATCGGTTGAATGTTGCTTTCCTCCTGTTACACCTGGGATTTATAAAAAAAATGCCGTTACTCCTGAAGGTCACCAAAGGGTCTGACAGGGAGTAACTTAGAAAGTTCTTTGCCTGGGGAATGGCTTTGAGGATTCCGGAGATGGGTCAGGAGAAGGGTTTGTAGGAGACGTCAGGGTCTGCCTCCTGCTCAGGTGACTGCCTCTGCGGATGGGATCTCCAGACCACGTGATGGTTCTTTTCCCGCCAGACCCACTTCACCAACGAGAGATGAGCCGACTTGAAAACCGAGACAGAGGAGCCAGGCCAACTCCTGGTCCTTCGACGCACTTTGAACAGCAGGTCGCGGTAATGGAGGAGGCAGGGCAAGAAGATGGCGGCAGTCATTTTCCTTCCCGCATCTTTTATTTATAGAAATGAAGCGGGGAGGGGAGGATAAAAAAGATAAAGCAAACATTTCCATTTCAATTTGTACCCCCTTCACTTGGACCTCCTTCTTCAAGTTTTCAAATATCAACAGATGGCCTCTATGTCTCACTTGACACGTTTCTCTAGACATCTGCATCCATCCGTCTTAATCAACAAGGCATAGAGGGTTTGTACAAGGCCGTTGCCCAAGGGCGTGTGCGGAGGCAACAGAAGACAGAAGAGGCTTCCCTACACATTCCCTCTCAGACCTTCGAACCCTGGCCTATGTTTGAGTAGCTTCGGTAAGAAAGCAATTGCAACGGATCGATGTACCCTCTGAATGCTTGGAAGTCAATGTCCAAAATCATTTCCACCACTCTTTCGATGGCGCTCGCGTGTCATGCAAGCGGTTCCGAAGGATGCACATGAAAAACAAAGACCGCTAATTTCAGATTGAACCAACGTGGTACAAAATTTAATCACGAAAAGCATCGCAAGTCCCATGCATTCTTAAAGAACGTGCCCAGGGCACTGGCGTCACATCACGGTCATGCGGCTGTGCAGGCGTTCCTGCTCGCTGTTCAGAGTGCAGCCTTGCGACTGGGGACTTGGGGTAAAACTCTAACAAAAGCATTCTTTCTTCCGGTTTAAAAAAGTGGAACTCATTCAGAGTAAACACGAGGGGAACTGTCTTCCTCATCGTGAGCGTCCCCTGGACTGACAACTGTGCCCCAAACATGGTTTCACATGCGCGGTGGCCGGGTGGTTCTGAATGCAGGGGCCTGGAGTGGCATCCCTGGGGACACTGTTCGCTGTGTAAGCAGATGAGAAGGCAGCCCCATCAGAGGAGCGAGCCGCCCATGGGGGGATCCGAGAGAGACTCCCACCGCGCACCTCGCCGCTTCCCTGACTCCCCCATTTGTCAGATGCGTCCATGCTGCTGAGCCCCAGTGTGCTTGCCCTCAGAGATAAACACGGCAATTGGGCCTGGAGCGCACAGACAATGCCTGGAATGCTGAAAGAGCCCGGGAACTTGAACCACACCGTTTCCGCCTTCGGGTGGAATTGCACTTGGGGGACAGTGCGTGGCCCAGTGAACAGAGAGTGCAAAGAGCCACCTTTCTCTGGGCGCTGTGAGAAACTGAGCTTGGGGTGCTGGGGTGCTGACCTTGCTGGGGGGAATGCCCTTGGCATGTTTGCTGCTGCTGAGAGGTGGTGGGCAGCCAAACAGTTTTGTTGACTTTGGGTGAAGACCGCAGCTGCTGGGTTCAGTAACAAGCAGCAGGAGAACAAACGCAGCCAGCTACCTCCATTTCCCCTCCACCCAGTGTGGTGGCGCCCAGCAGCTGTCTTTGCAAATCCTGTCGCTCGGCATTGGAATGGGTTTTACATCACTCGAATGGAGTGGTGAAGCTCAAGTTGTTGGCTGGCGAAAGGTGGCAGGTGGGAATGAAGTGTTCTCTTAATGGGCTCACATGATCTGCCCTGCAGGGATTGACTCAAAAAGGGGGAGGAAAACCCCCCAAACACGTGAAAGAGTCTATGAAGGAAGGCTGAACACACCCATTCTGGCCTTTTAGACTTACTGATCTGAAGGACTGGGAAGCATGAATTGACTAACTGTCGGAGCTGGAAGGGAGTTTAAAAGGCCCTCTTGTCCAAGAGTTTCCCATCTATTTTTAGCATGAGAACCTCCCTCCCCCCTCCAAAAAAAAAAAACCATCTTAGACCAGGTGGATCATGTCATAAATGAAAATACTGCCAGAGGACAAGCAGGCTTATAAATGGGGAACTGTTTGCACTGGGTGGCAGAAAGTCTACTTCAATACCAAAGGGACTCAGTGCTGGGAACACGGCACGAGCGAGCGGCAGAGACTGGGTTTGGAGGGACGGCCTACGTCTCCTTTCTAGAACAGTGATGCCCGTGCCAAGGGAAGGTCCACCTATCTAGTTCTTTCCTCATTTAAGAAAGGTGTGTTAAGGACTTGCTGCACAGCAGGTCCTGTTAAAAATGTAACAAAAGAGATGAAATCCCTGCTGTCGTGGAGCTTCCAGTCTAGGGAACAATACAGCAAATAAAAAGGGGCCAATTTTACAAAGGGACATATGTAGAAGCAGGGAGAAGTTCAGGGAGAAAAGCAAAGGCGGGTAAGAGGCTGAGGAGTCACGGAGAAGGGAGACGTGAGAGAGCGTTGTCTGGGATGAGCCTTGCAAGGCTTTCCTTGTGTCCAAGAAGGAAACCATGGGTATGAGTCTTGGGCAGTCCAGGGAGCGGAGAAGTGAGTCTGAGCAGTCTTGAACACGTGGTGTATTCAAGACAGAAGCGCTATTATATTATCCAAAGTTTCAAGAGAAGCTGGCAACCTTTATTTTCTGAAGTAAAATCTCATTTGCGACTATTGACAACTATTTCGAATTGTAAGATGTGGGTTCCCTGGCTTGGTTGGCCTCAGGAATCCTGTAGAGCATCATTCCATCCTTAACTACATAAGGAGATCCCGCGGTGACTCCTCCTCCTCCTCCTTCTCCTCCTCCTCCTCCTCTTCTATCAGCCTGCCAAACCCAAGGAAAGGTGGGGGCAGAGGAGGGTGGGAAGAAGTCTAAGTTACAGAGGACCCAAACACCAGAGAAGTCTGACATGTTTCATAAGGCATGGAAGTTTTCTTGTCGTTTCTTAATATGTGCTGCGCCTCCTCTTATGTGACATTCTCAGCCATTCTCCACTGGAAAGTTAGGTCCGCAGGTTCTGAGATGGCAGCTCTCGATCCCCTCTGGGTTTCAAAGCCAGAACAGAGCAGATCGCTTCTGTTCTTCTTTTCCAGCATCAACTTCATGTGGAGACAGTACGTCTACATGGCAGGGTAGCTGTACTCTGATGCCAGTGGTAGGCAGGCCCTGCCTCCTGCCTCGCTCCTCCCACCCACGGGGCGGGACCTAAATCAGTGTGGGCACAGTCACTGTGGAAGAGGCCTGACTGGAAGACTGCTTCCTGGAAGGACGATGCCTGTTTATTCTCTGGAGTGGGTACAGTCGGCCCCGAATATTACCACCTGCAGGGCCTCTCTTCTCGTGTCTGGCATACAAATTTGTCATTCATACATACTGTAGTGTTGTTGTTTAATGAAACACTTAGGGCCGAAGAATGACAGAGAGAATTTTACTCAGAAGAATCTTTTTGTATTTAAGTCTTCTTTCTATTCAGTAGATAATGAAAGGCAGAAATATGTCCCACTCATTGACATCTTTTGAAATGCCACTAGACATTCCTAAATCTTCTGGATAATGGAAATCAATACAGATCTTCCCAGGTGGAAAGAGTTTAACCAGCTAATGTATTAATCATTTTGTTTAACCAATTCGAAGAAAGGCACTTATTAAATATTTTCTATAATTCATTCTCCAGTGTTTATATATAATTCAGTGGAAGATTTTACTTAATAAACATCAATGGCAGTACCAAAGGTAGAAAAACAAAAACATGAAAGGTAGAAAAAACATGAAAGTATAATTCAGGTGTCTCTTTTGTTTATAAGCATAGTGGGAAGTTGTCTGTAAATAAACATGAATCATGTGGTTAGAAAAGTCTCAGAAATATGTTTTTTATATATGTGCTTTGGGATGGTTTCCATTTAATTTAATATATTAGTTATTATATAAATCATTTACCCTAATTTAGTAGGTGTCCGCAGTGAGTTGCCAGGGAAATGTGGGTAAAATTGAAAGTGTAATGTTTGGTTGCCTATCGTCTGCCTCTGATGGACCCAGAAAATAAAACAAATGTCATCAAGCACAAAATTTGTGTTATGAACAATCTAAAGGCCTAAACACTACTGGGGGAAAATTCTGGAAAATATTCTGGGTGAGGGTCTGAAATTGCAGCTAAGGATTTGGCTGTGTGAAACCAAATGTGTCAGCTAGGTGAGCACTGACAGAGTCACAAGGCATCACCAAGCAAGTTGAAGGAAAGGACACTGCAGAGGGGGGACACGACCTCAGCATAGGGGGATGCAAATAGGTATTAATAGACATGCCTGTATTCTGGAGACATTTCTGTTATTGGAACTGACATTTGGCCTTGTTCAGGGGGGCACTGTAAATTTGTTGATGGTTCTATGCAGAATAAATTTGAGATAGTATCAAATTTTCTAAATTTATATAGAACTTTATCACAATATCTATATGTAGCTCCCAAATTGTAATAACATAAGAAGATTTAAAAACATAACTTACTACCATCAAGTCAATTTTGACTCAGAGTAACCCTACAGGACAGGATGGAACTGCCCCTCTGGAGTTCCCAAACTGTAACTACAGAAAGAGAAATATTTCGTTTTCTCTTGAGAGGTGTCTGTTGGTTTCAAACTGCTGGCCTTGTGGTTAGAAGCCCAATCCATAATGACTAGATTTGTTAAATCTTGTAAGGTCTAAAGAAAAAGAACAAAGAGAGGTTCTTGGCTAAACCAGGCCTTTGTGAACAGAATCAATCAGATGCCTCTATCTGTGCCACGGGACAAGGCCTAATGCACCTCTGTCTTCATGATGCACACTAGGAGAACATCAACAGATTTGAGACCTGTGTGTGCATTCTTAATAAAACAAACGAAAAGGGATTCTTGCAGGAATGGGCCGGAGCCCGGGATAGTCAATTAATGCACTCAACAACCATTTACAAAATACAAACACAAAACAGTTCACTCCTTTTGAGTGGATTCTGACTCATAGCAACATGATAGGACAATGTAGAACTCTCCTGTGGGTTTCTGAGACTGTAACTCCTTAATGGAATAAAAAGCCACATATTTCTCCAATGCAGGAGCTAGTAGTTTTGAACTATTGACCTTACTGTTAGTAGCCCAATGCATAGACTGCCCTCATATTCTCAGTGAGCTTGGTCAGCATGGAGTAAAAACGAGAATAAGAGTATAGTCAGTGTGCCCGTGACAGCAGTAATAGTATTGGCTGAAGATTGACTTCTGGAATTCCAAAGTTTCCTTTGAAGGGCCTCGTCATCTTTTCAACGTCAAAATGATGAGAAAAGGCTGGGGACCAGTAGTTGTATAGCCTCTGATTTGAGGCTACCCTGCCGCTTACATAAAATGATTTGGGAAGATACTTAAAGTCTCTGACTCTCCATCCATTTATTTACTATACAACGAGCCTAATATTACTTGCGTGACAAATTTTAGAAGATTAACATGAGGATCAAATTAGAAAATAAATACCCAAACTGCTAGGGTATAAATAATGATGGTGGGTGGAGAAGAATGATGAACTTGACCTGACTGTTTGCCTTTTCCTAGTTACTAGGATATGATTCTTTAAAAAACACACACAAGAAGCATGCTCATGTGAGACATTTCAAATCTTTATCTAATTCAGAAGCTCAGAGCTAGTAAAGAATTAGAAATGCTTTTTGTTGGAGAAAATCTTTTAAAGTCAAATGATAGCTTACATGTACCCTCAACATGTAAAAAAGAGAAAAAACATGGGCCATTTTTACTTCACAAGTAGTTTATAATTTATAAAAGTTATGTATTTTGAAGTTTATCAATGGAAGAATGAAGGTTTCTATTTTGATTAACAACAAAAATGGAAATAAGTTTTTAAAATCATTTTATAGGGGGCTTATACAACTCTTATCACAATCCATTCATCCATCCATCCATTGTGTCCAGCACATTTGTACAGTTGTTTCCATCATCATTCTCCAAACATTTGCTTTCTACTTAGGGGAAAAAGAGAGGACCTGATACCAAGGGAAATAAGATTCTTATACCTACTTCTTCCACTTGTTTCAGTTCAAGTGCATGGTGTCAAAGCAAGCCTCTTGGTTCATACAAATAAATAGATCCAAATGCTGAAAGTTAAAAATATATATATTTTTGATCAATTTACCATAAATTCTCAGCAAACTCTCTAAGTAAATCAAGGGACCAGAAAAGTTTTGCTCCAGTGTCTGAGCCTGGGCGCTGAGGGTAGGGGAAGTTAACTGGGAGGACATGTTCTGCTATAATGTGTTAAACATCACTTCAGAGTGTGTGTTTTTATTAAAGTTGCTTAAATGGGGGAAATAGTCTAACAGCATTATTTGAATCAAACAGTTCTGGGCCTCTGAAAAAAAATTTGGAACCTAAAGTTACTACAGAATAGTGTTTGAAGTTAGACATGTGTATTGTGTATCAAACACCATCCTGATCGTTGCATGTGTCCTTATGTTGTTTTCTCTCGTATTCCTCTCAATCCCTCAGTGGGGTGGGTGCTTTTCTTAGCCTCATTTTACAGACGAAGACTGCGAGCACACAGAAGTCAGTGTTTTCTCATGCAGCACACCGTTGGAAAATAGCCAGGGCAAGTTTTAAATCCAGGTTGTTTGAGCCCACAGCCTGGCTTGGACTTGAAGGAAGAGAATGGGTTTGAGGCTGACGGTACAAATTAGAAATCAGGCGGTTTCTATCTTCACACCTACAAAATGAAGATCCATTGTGAAGCTAAGTTATAACACTATATCTGAAAATCATGGCATTCACTAAGCACTGAGTAATTGCTTGTTGATTTTGAATCTATCCTATGGCCAACATATTCTCACAGAACCAGCTATGTCAGTTCATCTAAACACAGAGATTGGCAAACAATAGGTTGTCTGCCAAAGCTGGGCCACAGGCTGTTTTTATAAATAAAATTTATTGGAACATACCTGTACACATTCCTTACGTATTACCTACTGGTGTTTTCCTACTAGAATTGGTGTAGTATAGACCAACATGGTGTGATCTGTAAGACTAAAGCACACACTATCTGGCACTTTGCAGAAAACGTTTGCCCAAAGTAGATCTAAAATGAGCCCCGACTAAACTCAATCCCAATCCATTACCATTGAAAATATTCCAACTCATAGCAACCCATTAGGACTGACACATTAGAGCTGACCCTTTGAGTTTCTGAGACTCTAAATCGATACAGAAGTAGAGAGCATCATTTTGCTCCCATGATCTAATATGAGAACCATATTTTCAATCTGCCAACTTCTCTTAATATAGAACCATCTAAAATGGCAATCAAAGTATTACACAGCTGAAAGAGAGGCAAGTTCTAATGCTCCCACCCCTCTCCTACATTCATTGCTTGCTCCACAAATCCCTTCACCCTCCTCACCCCTACTGCCTTCCTCCCCACCCCAAGTATCCCATAAACCATTTTATCAGTTATTGTCTGCATGCATCTACTCCTGCTGTGCTTCACAAACTGGGAAACTCATCAGAACCAATTTTTAATAGCAAATAATAACAATCATATAAAGATAAAAATAAAAACACATCGGTACTAGCTGTTGTAGCACATTCCATCCAAAACAGACATCTGGGATGATAGCTGCCCTGATGTGGCTGGGGAAGACAGAAAAGAAGTAATAATTTTTCCCTAAGTTGTGGTAAACAGCATATAAGAACTGAACAAAGCGAAGTGATAAAAAAAAGATTTAGAGGGATGGACTCAAATGAACCAAGCTGGTAGTAGAGGGTGGGCAGGAAGAAGAATCTGGATGTACAAAGGTCCTGAGGCAAGATTGGACTTAGGATATCCAACAGCAACAAAAGAGAGAGCAGTGTCGTTGGAGGAGGAGAGAGAAAGTGAGATAAGAGAACTCAAAGAAGTCCTTCTAGACCAGTGGTGCTCACCCTTCCTCGTGCCGGAACCCTTTCATACAGTTCCTCGTGTGGTGGTGACCCCAACCATAACATTATTTTTGTTGCTACTTCATCACTGTCATTTTGCTACTGTTATGAATTGGGCGACCCCAAAGTGATGACGGCCTGCTGGTTAAGAACCGCTGTTCTAGACTGAGGCAAGAGAGTGGAATAAATTAAGATTTTAGGTATTGTTAAATGAAAATGTTACATTCATCTACTGAGGGATGTTCATTTACTCTGAGGGAGACTAATACAAGGAAGCATGCGTGGATGACCTCAGATGCGTCATAGGAGGGATATGGTTTTGCATCTCTTTGTCTCTGGACTCTCCAATGAAAGGAAAGAGAGATAGTGACTGTGTCACAAAGTTACTCGGGCAAAAGCATATATATAGAGAGGAGGCAGTTGACTCTTTTTAACCTGGAAATTTTTGGGGGTAAATAAGACCTTTCAAGCTTCTCCAAATATATTACAGAAATATAGATCTCTGTAGAAATGTAGATTATTTTTCTTTCTCCCTTCTACAAAAATTCCCATAGAATTCATTCCACACTAAAGACAAACTTTTCTATAAACATTATGCTTTGCATTCCTGAGTAACAGTAGCCTTAAGAATAAAAAGAAAGTAGTTGATGTAGGATTGCGATATATATATAAATATATATAAAGCATATTTATGCCTTAATTATATAATTAAATATGCTAATTATTTGCATTTCTAAGGTGCCACGTCTCTAGTCTCTTTTTTTTTTTCATGTCTCTATTCTCAGCTCACTGCTATTCAGTCAATTCTGATACAGCGTGTCCATGTAGGGCAGGTGGAACCGCCCCTGTGAGTTTCTGACACTGTAACTCCACAGAATAGAAAGCCCTGTCTTTCTCCTGAAGAGTGGCTGGTGGTTTCAAACTGCTGACCTTGTGGTTCCCAGTCCATTGCAAAACCCACTACGCTACTAGGGCTCAAAGCACCATATAATGTGGATTTTTATAATGTGGCAATAGTGAAGTGGATGGAAAATGATAGCTTCTCAAATATTAGTTATTTTTCAAATGGCAATTTATGACACTTTCACTTGGTATATTTAAGAATATGGTTCAGCAGATATTTAGAATACATTTAAATTAAGGACATTCTTAATAGAACTGATAAATAATAATGATAATTGGCAGAAGGAAAGCCAGAGTCCTATGTAACTTGGGGGTGGGGGAGGGAGAGGTCAGGATTTAGTGACTCTTAATAAGTAAGAAGGTAACTGAGCCCCTTTTGCGTGGAGGGCTCCTCCACTGTGAAGGACTTGGTTTTGAAACACTAGATGATTGATATGTAACCTCTTATATCACTGACCATCAAATCGGATCAATACAGAAAAGTGAAAGGTAGAGTTTCAAGTTCTATAGTTTCCATGTGTAATTTCCCTGGTAAGTGGAAAAGCCTGGTTGATTACTCAGATTAAATTGCTATTACAGTAAAGCTGTCATGGGGTACAGATTAGATGTCCTTGCAAAGTGTCCTCTTTAAAAGGACATCTAATCTAGGGAACCTAGTGATGTCTTGACAAGAGCAAGATGAAAAGTGAGCCAATCACAAAAGGACAAACACTGTATGACCCCAAAGGAAAGGTGAATGTAAAGAGTCCAGAGTCTATCCATGGTGACCAGGAGCAGGAGAGAGGGGAAAGTGGAGTTTGAATGTAACGGAGGAATTGATTAAGGGTAGGCCTGAACCAGAAATGACTGTGACTGCTGTCAATAAGTTGTATAATTGTAAAAAGTTCAATTAGAAAAAGCTGTGTGATAGATATATTTACAATAGTGACCCCACAAAAAGACAGACAGAGAGAGAGAGAGAGACGCTGCTGAAGCTGCTATGTAAAAGGAACAGCTTATGAGATTTGGGTTCCTTGATTTGGACATTGAGGGTCGTGATTTCCTGGGATATTGCAATTAATTTGTGTATTAATGGCTTAGTGCTTCTTTTCTGCCTCCTAGTTTGCTGCATGGTGCCAGGGGTATTAAAAACTTTCAACGGGCATCCAAAGTACAATAATTGGTTTCTATTCAACTGGAATAGCAAAGGAAGAAGGGGAGTCAGGAAAGGGAAGAATATACAGAATGTGTGGCTAATGGCTTCCAAAAATAGTTGCTGCCTTTATCACGACTCCAGAAGACGTGGATGATGCCTGACTTCCAACTCAAGAACTAGATTATACACAACTCCCATTGCTAAACATTTTGGTCAACCATTATATAGGAGAATCCTGAACAAAAAGGAGAAAATGAAGAACAGAATTGAAAATTCTCATTGATTCCAGACTTTCTGGAGCCACAAAAAAATAGATAAACCCCAGAAATTGTTGCTTTAAAATAATCATTAAACTTCAAACCAAAAACATCTCCTGAAATCTTGCTAAAATTGAATAATAGTTTATCTAAACTAGTAAGGAAAAGTCAGCCTTGAGCATTATGCTCTTTGAAGAACTACCTATGTGAGATCAAATGAAAAGAACCACTCAGAAGATAAGCAGTTTAGGGGACGGTGGGTTTATGTTAAAGAGGAAGAACAACTAAGGAAAGGGCAGTGAGAAAGGTTTCTCAACTTGAAGAATTGAATCGTCATATACAAAATTGTATATGTAAAAACTGTTGAGTTGGTATATGCTTTGCTGTGTGTATTCTCAACAACAAAATAAATGAGTAAATAATCAGACTAATGGTTTTTGCTTTAGATTTTGTATCAACCCCAGCCTCTACCCCGTGGATTCCTAGTCATAGCAAACATCTAGAGAATTTCCAAAACTGAATCTGTATGGCAGCAGGCAGCCTCATCTTTCTTCCTCAGAACAGCTAGTGGGCTTCACCAGTAGTTCCTCCTGCCAACCCCAGTCTCTGCTTTAATTATGTATTTATAGGTAAGAAAGAAGTATATGACAATGTCCTATTCCTGTCTGTCATATTCCTCCTTCTTCTACCCAACGTAGCAGAGACAACGCCGCGTACTCAGATTTATTGAGCCAAGGTATACACGCACCCGGCATTAGAGTACAGAGTTCATAAAGCAGTGTCCCTACCTTGGCGATGTTTGAGATCTAGTAAGAATGAGATCTGTACCCAGATAAGTAACAGCAAGCGTGTTGCTTCCATGGTTGCTGCTGTTGTGAGGCACCATTGAGTCTGTTTTGCTGCGTAGACACTCTCTGCACAGCGAAAGAAACACTGCTCAGTCCTGCGCCATCATCACAGATTTTCCTAGGCTTGAGCCCATTGCTTCTGCCACTGTCAGTCCATCTTGTTGAGAGGCTTCCTCTCATTCTCTGTCCCTCTTCTCTACCAAGCATGTCATCCTTATCCTGGGACTAGCCTCCCCTGACAACATGCCCCAAGTACATGAGACAGAGTTTGGCGAACACTATGATTAGCAAACGTAGTCACTCTTACAAAGATAAGTATTTGGTGACACCATTATGATCAGGACAAGAAACATGATTTTTACACCGTAAGAGAAGACATTGCTGATTTTGAAGAAGCCAGGGACAGAGGCAAGAATGGGGAGAGGGGTGAGATAAGATATTGAAGAAGGATGAGCCAGGGGAAAGAGAACCACATTTTTGGAGGGCTTAATGGGATATTGTTGATTTCATTTGTTGAAATTGGCTGTGTAACTGTACAGTGTGTTTCCTTAACAAACAAATCCCTCCAGATTCCATATCACGTAGACCTAAATATTGGTCGGATAGGCTTAAATATAAGGAGGAAAAGTAAAACTGAAATGAACCTGGAGTTTTTAGAAACAAAGTTCATTTCAAACATAGGGAAAAAAATTCTGGCCAACCTTGCCTCTAAGGAGCATTTGGCCGTACTTCTTCCAAGGCAGATCTGTTTGTCCCTTTAGCAGTCCGTGGTACTTTCAACATTCTTTGCCAGCAGCACCATTCAAATACATCCATTTGTGGTTGGTCTTGCTAATTCAGTGTCCAACTTTCAAATGTATATGAGGCAATTGAAAACAGCAAGACTTGGACCAGGGGCACCGAAGTCCACAAGGTAAGAGCTTTGCTTTTCAATATTCTATTGTTTCAATAGATTTGGAAGGGTAGAAAAAAGATCTGGAAGCACAGAGATTTGGAATTATGATTTCTCTGTGAGGAAGGGATGAAAGCCTGTGTTCGTCTGGGTTGACCAGAGAAGTAAATTCACAGACACTCATATATGTATAGGAAAGAGCTTTATATAGAGTATTTGTACATTAAGAAAACATCCCAGCCCAGTTCAGATCAAGTCCATAAGTCTGATATTAGCCTCTATGGCCAGTACCAATCTGTAAATTCTTCATCAGACTCACGCAAAACGTGCACTGACGCCGAGTGCAGGAAGATCACAAGCCAGTCGTTCGAGGGTCTTGTAGATCCAGTAGCGGTGGAAATATCTTAGTGCTGGCGTGGGTCTCTTCTCTACGTGGCTCCTCCCGCTATGGCTTGTCAACAGGAATGTCTCGCAGGTAGTGAGTGTGTGTTTCGCCTACAGTGAGCTATTTATCTCCTCAGTGCCTCCAAATGAGATTATCAAGCTGCAACCTGATTGACAGACTAGACTCCACCCCTTCATTCTGAATAATCTTAAATTGACAACAGATTATGTACTCTAGATCACCCCTTGTCAGTCTGACACTTTCACACAACTCTTTAGCCATGTATAATTTTTAAACAAACAATAATAAAATCATATCTGTGCCTAACAGGATAAAACTAAAATGGGTACAATTCAGTATGTGTCGCCCTCATTTAAACATAACATTGTATAAGTGAACAAAACACAAATATCCCATACTTATGTGAAAACCTCCACCATAGTCCTATGAACATATTCCCCCACCTACGAAAGTTGGTAAACCAGCCACTTCACTCCTTTATCCACCCCATGTTGGGTATCCAATTTCTCTTTGGCGCGCTTCCATCAGCTCAGTGCTCTGAGGAGACAATCATATTGTTTTTATGTGAAGAATTTTCATCCCAGTTTGAACTTTGTGAAATCCACATCTATAAGCAAAGTTAAATCAGGACAGGCCATCCATAAAGTCAGCAGCAATGTGCTCCAGTTCACAGGCTCAAATATCTTCTCTTCATCTGGTTCAGTTCTGGTCAACTCAATGTGGGCTGGCTCACTTAACCTTACTAGGGTGCCCATTGGTCATCTCGCCTGTAGACCATGGGCACTGTCACAAAATCTCATTAACCCTAGACCCCTTGTGCTAGGTCATGAGCTTAGACCAGTCAACCTGCACTCATCTTCTCTAGTCTCTGTGAGCCAGCTCCATGGGTGTCAGTGGCCAGACTCAACCCATCTCTTTATTGCTGCATTTTTCCCACTTCCACTCAACAAGTGGAGACTAGTGGTCACCAAGCAAGCATTTCAGGCTGGCAAAGGCTCCCTTTAACATTCAGTCCTAGAGAGGAGTTTTCTTCATCGTTCCAGATTTTTTCCAGCTTCTGACAAAAATTACTAGTTCAAACAAATCCAAAGGGTTCCTTTCAGTCTGTGAACAGCCCCCTAGGCAAGGCTCTTCACCTTCGAATGTCCTGAGAACTCAAGACACTGGGTGGGGCTTATCTTTTCAGACCCTTCTTTGTAGGTCTGTCCTAAACCCATTTAGAGATCAAATTTTAATGGTTCAAGGCAAGTGGGCTCACAAGCTCCCTATTTTAATACTTCCCAATAATCATTTCTATCAATTATGACACCAATAATAATAAGCAGAAGAAATTAATATAAACAACGTAGAATCAGATCCTAAACTCAATTCTTAAAACTGTGAAGTTCAATTCCTATCTAACTTATCTTAATCCTCATCTAAATTATTCCAGTGATATAAAATATTGCCATAGGCCTCTGGATTGATTGCCTCAAGCCAAGGCAGCTTTCTGTCAGCCTTTTGACCTTCTGTCAGCCATTTTTTCACTAACTAGCTCTGAGAAACTCATTGGGCAATTTCTACCCCTGAGCTCAAAATATACATTAACAACACTCATTTTCATCATTTCAAACAGGAATAACCAAAGACTACAACCAAACAAAATAATCAAAACTTTAACTTCCCGTTTTCTTTCTAGAAAAAAACCCAGTAAGCTGCATGGCCATAACTGACTTCTGGATGGCCCAAGAAGAAACACTACCATGGGGCAGAGATCAAACAAACATCCACTCTCCATCTTATTGATTTGTTTCTCTAGTACCCTACTCCTGGTACCATAAAGTGTTAGTCTGGGTAGACTAGAGAAACAAATTCTTAGACACTCATATGTGTATAGGAAAGAGCTTTATATAAAGAGTAATTGTACATTAAGAAACCAACCCACCCAAGTCCAGATCAAGTCCATAAGTCCAATATTAGCCCCTATGTCCAATACTAATCTATAAATTCCTCTTCAGACTCACACAAAACATGCAATGATGTCAAGTACAGGAAGATCACAGGTCAGTAGGTAAAACATCTTGTGGATCCAGTGGCCATGTAAGCATCTTAGTGCTGGCGTGGGTCTCCTTGGCTCTGGCTGCCATCCCGCTCCAAGGCTCTGGCTGCCCTCAGCATAGTTCCATGTGGCTTGTCAACAGGAATGTCTTGCAGGTGGTGAGTGTGTGTTCTACCTTCAGTGATCTATTTATTTCCTTAGCACCTCCATAAAAGGTCATCAATCTGCAACCTCTTTGACAGGTTAAACTCTACCCCCACATTCATAATCCTCTCAGATTGACAACAGATTATGTAACTACCACAAAGCACAACCCATTAATGGAGTTGGTGGTAAGGTTAGATTTTTGAGTCAATGTTCTACTTATAGCAACAAAATGTGACAGAGTGGACCTATCTACAGGGTTTTCCTAGGTTGTGGTCCTTGCACGCACAGATCACTGTATCTTTCTCTTATGGAGCCACTAGATGAGTTAGAACTGCCAACCTTTCAGTTAGCAGCCAAGACTCAATCTTTATGATACTAGTCTAATACATTAGTGCTGAGTGGTTGAAAATGTAAATCCTCCCTCTTCCACCATTAAGAATCAGAGATGCAATGTGCCATCAATAGCTCATATCCCTTTGTGTGTTTGGGGTCCTCAAATATAATATGGCCTTTAGAGGTTTTAAAATAAATTATATATTTATACACATATATACTGTGCAAATCTGGGTGGACTAGAGAAACAAATTCAGAGATACTCATATGTGAATATGAAAGAAATTTATACACAAGAGCAATTGAATATTGAGAAAATATCCCAGCCCAGTCCAGATCAAGTCCATAAGTCTGATATTAGCCCATATAGCTGATACCAATGTATAAAGTCCTCTTCAAACTCATGAAACACGATGATGCCGAATGCAGGAAGATCACAGACCAGTGGGTGGGAAGTCTTGTGGATCCAGTGGAATTGTAAGCATCCAGTGCTGGCGGGGGTCTCCATGTGGTTTTGCTAACTCCCAGGGCTCTGGCTGAATCAGAGTAGCTTCCTGTGGCTTCTTGTCAGAAAATGTCTCGCAGGGATTGAGCAGAGAGAGAGTGTGTGTCTCCTCTTTCCACAGAAGAATACCAGAGGTCCCAGAATCCTCAGGAGAAGACCATGCCCACACAGAGGCCTCATGGGCTAACACCTGATTGACAGGCTAGACTTCAGCCCTTCACTCTTAATCCTCTCAAATTGACAAATGGTTACCATATATACCAAACCAAAAACAAACTCAATGTTTATGGAAGCAGCAGTCAAGAGATCAAATGACACATTTTATTGGGTAACTCTGCTACTCAAAATCACAAAATCAAAACTTTCTGCCATTGGATTAATTCTTATCTATAGTGACCCAACAGGACAGGGTAGACCTGCCCCCCATGAGTTTCTGAGATTGTGACTCTTTATAGTAGTAGCAAGCATGATATTTCTCCCAAAAAGCAGTCGATCATTTTGAACTGATGATTTTGCAGGTAGTGTTCAACTATAACCACTACTACACCAGGGCTCTAAATACATAATGTTATTTTACACACACACACACACACACACACACACAAGTATTTTCCAATTTTACAACTGTGTTGATGAAAAGGTAGACAATTATTTGACTCCAAAAAGCATTTTTTTCTCTTCTGATTTTGAAAAAAATGTATTTTCATGAGCCTCAAAAGGATTATAGACCCTCGGTACTACAATTACGGTGTCTGCTCCATAATTTAGCATCAGACACTGGAACAAATGATGAGAAACTGAGAATCCAAGACCTAGTCTAACCCTCTTATAAATAAGTGAAGAAAAACATCCAGAGAGATAAGAAAGTTGGACAATATCTATAGAATTGGAATCTAGGTCAGTTAATATTAGCCCAGTTTTTTTTCCTACTGTCTTTTCTCTGCCATGCTATGTTTTTGGCTTCCTTACAACCATTGGTGGCACTCTTGTTCCACCAGATGACAACCAGATTGAACAAGGTACTAAAGGGTCTGGAAGGAGTCATCCTGTCCAGACACCCATATTTAACTTTTCCAGCCCTTCAATCACACTACTGGGGCCCAAGAGGAGAAGGAAGGAGGAAGAAAGTTGGAGTTAATCACGTGTTTATGGAGGAACTGTTGCCCAGATTCTGTACCCCAGGTGTCGTAAGAAGTGATCTTCAAGGTTGAAATCATTTAACAGTTAGGCATTCAAGTCTAGACCAGGACTAGAATCAAGACAAAAGCAATACAAGTGAAATGGATCGTGAGGCTATATCATATATTAATGGAATCCAATCTAGTGTTTGGTTGAGATGTGGAAGTTGACTCAGAAGAAAAATCTCAAAGAACTCCTATTTTTCTGGATTTGGAAATAAAAGAGATGGTGACAGGATTCATTCTGAAAAGGAGGGACACATTCAGTTGTAGACACATTGAAGGGGGCCAAAAGAAGTTTTGGATAGACCTTGCATTCTGACTGAAGCTTGATTTACCCACTAGATTGTAAAACATTCTTATAGCTGAATAATTGCAGCAGATAGTGGAGAACTGCCCAGGATTCCAGGGATCCGGAATCGCCTGTGTGAAAGGCCACAATTCACTCGAAGAATTCCTAAGTCCGTGCGGCTAGAGCAGAGTGAAGGGGAACGCATACAGGCAGGAAATAGCCTAAGGAACTGGAGCCAGTGGGATGGACAGGGTTAAGCGGTGGGGCTTCCCAGATCCGTGCGAGAATATGACCTTTTCTCTGGGGCAGTGGGAAACCACTGGAGGGTTTGAGGCAGGTAAATAGCACAGGCTAACTTTTACGCACTCTGGAAACTGATTAAGCAAACGCTATGCTAATTGCTGCTATTACTAATTTCAGTTGAGTGCATTATGACTCCCAGAGACATCCATGTACAATGGAAAAAAACTTACCTTCTGTCTCTGCCATCTTCATGCCCATTGGTATCCTAGAATCCGTTCTAACTTCTACATCTTTTGAGTGTTTTCCAACCTAGATGCTCATCATCCAGGACAATGTTGTGATACAGATCATTGTTATCGCCTGAGTTTGGGCAGTCGTTAGCGATGCTTTTCTTCCTGGACAGAAAACTCAACTGAAAGCCCAATCAGTCAAAATTGTCACCCGGAGTCAAAGGAGTAGAGAAGGCATAAAGGAGTAGAAAACAATAGGAGGAAATCGCATTAGAGATGTTTTCTCCCTTCCATTTTCCACCAAAGAAAACCGAAGCACCAGAAAATTAGCACTGTCATGTTCTAGATGCAGTAACTATCTGAGAGGCCACAGCAATTTTATAGCAGCTTCCAGACTGAAAACCAGGACTCCAGTACACGGATGCACTTGGCTTCTTGCGTAAAGAAAACAAGTATGATTGTCTAATGTTTGGCGAGGCAGGATTTATGCCCGTGAACAGATATTTACACTTGCATGAGTTACAGTAACCATGGAGAACACTGTGACACTCTCAGCTGCTCTTCTGTGTCTCTGTGACTCCAGGACATGCAGCTTGAAAGACTGGCAGGAGCAAGTGGAAATTGTCCATGGGCACGAGCCACACACCGTGTTTCCACAGATGTCCTTCATGGTAGCTCATTCTGTTGATAGGGCGATTTCCAGAGATGATGACAGCATTGGCCATTCTCTAAGCTATTCTCGAACATATTGGCAATAGGACCTCTGGTTCTGGGTTAACAGGGAATTCTTTCATGTCTGTTTAAAATATAAAACTTGAGGAAGGTAATAGATGCTTAACAGTATACATGTGCTTACCAAAATCTGTAGGGTGTTGAAATTGTACTATAAAATGGGGATCTGAGCTCAAATCACGGACCTGACCCTTATTATTTGAACTTGGGAAAGTTGCTGAATTTCTGTAGGACTCAGTATCCTTATCCAGAAAATTAATGATAATGATCACTATTTCATAAGGTTATGAACTTCACAGGACACCCAAACATACTCAAATGACTCAGTCAGATCTTACTCTGGGTGAGCAGAGGGGACACAGTGTTGGCATTTATCCCACTTCCTCTTTATCCCCTTGCTATATCTCTGGAGAGGCCAGAAACCATAGCTAGAGAGACATACAGAAGGGGAAAACAGCAAGCTAACTTCCAGTCCTGGATTTCTATCTAGTCACACCATAACTGAATTTAAATTCTGTTTGAATTGATACTTCTACTGATGTGAACAGTTTAGTATCATGAATTAAAAATAAATAAATGTTCTACTTGGTGTTCCAGGAGAATGATGGGCTTTGCGGTCTTGTGAACACAGGAGTAGTTCTACCCTGTCCTATAGGTTTTCTATGAGTTGGCACTTTCTCAATAGCAGTGAGATTGGCTTTTGTTTTGTTTTGTTTGGGGAGGTGGGGGGATTACTATGGTGTTAGAAAAGCTAACCAAAAACTGCCCAGATTTTCTGTGGTTAGTGCAGTCTAGATGGGGTGAGAGTGAGTAATCACATATGAGACTTGGAGAGGAAGTCTCCAAATAAAAATTGTTTCCCATTTGTATCCTACCAAATTCAGCTTTTCCAGTAAGCCAGTTTAACTGGAACCCACGGCATGTTTTTGTGCTGTGAATCCGACACCGCAAGGGTACAGTGTGATGTTCCAGTTGTCTTTCCAAATTCTCATCTTTAAGAACAAATTTCCTACCTCACAGAACTATGAGGGGACATCAACAATTTCATGTAAAAATCGATTATTTTAATTCCTTTTCTTTCTTTTCTTTCCTATGAATTTTTGTGGAAGCCCCTTCGTTTATCTAACACCATTTCCATAGGCAGTTAGGAAGTAAGCCGTGGGCAGCACAGTGGGTTGTACAGGGGTGGGCTTGAAGGGATGAGTTCTAAGGTCAATAATGTTGATGAAAAGCTTATTTACTGAAAAGTCAAGGGAGTTTCATCTCTTAGTGGGTCCTATACTGAAGGGCTACTGCTTTACTCTAGAAAATGGGGCAACTTGACGGCTGCTGTGTTGGGCCTCCTCTGGAGCACAGACATGAAAGGAGGCGTCCCCTGAACAGCCCAGTGTGCAGGGTCTGATGTCCTAAATCCACTCGAGCACTTTGTCGCATGAGAAATATAGCAAGAAGACCGACATTGAAATGATAAGAACAAGTCATATGTATCACCCCCGAGATGGAGTTATGATACGTATAATGCACTGGGCCTAGAAAATGAGGAAGAACATGTTTTGGAAAGTATTATTTTATGTATCATTTATTAGCTTTACAAGGCGAGTTTCACAGCTCCTCAAACATGTGCAGAGACTGAGTTTCACTTGGCTCTTCTGCCCATTCACAGCTCTCTCGCAACAAAGTAATCCCCGCGGTATATACTTATCTGTGTTTAGGCTTGCACCTGTCCTTTGGCTGTTGTTGTGTTTACCTTTATCATAGCCCTGTTTTCCAGAAATCGGCTGCTCTCAGCACTGGTTCCTAATAAGCCCAAAGACAGTAAGGCCAGCAACAAAGTGATTTAATTGTCTCTGTTAAGAAAGAAAGGACTTCATATTGAATGACAATTCATTGACCCATATTCAGTGAATAGCTTCGTGTTTTATAAAGGAAAACTCATAAAGTTCTAAAATTCTTAAATGCAATATTATGTAAAGCCCTGGGAGTGTAGTGGGTTACACATTGGGCTGCAAACTAGGTCAACAGTTCAAAACCACCAGCCACTCTGAGGGAGAAAGATGAGACTTTCGACTCCTGTAAAGAGTGCAAGTACAAGGGTGAGTCTCATCTGTCTTGATGACAGACCCACTCAAACTCACTCAATGACAGTGAGTTTGTCTGTTTTTGTTTTGTTTTGCTTATGAAACAATTAAGAATACCTAATGGTAATGTTTGGTAGGTTTTTGACTATTAGCCACATGATCAGCAGTTCAAACCCACTAACTCTTCCTCAAGAGGTAGACAAGGCTGTTTGCTCCTGTTGAGATTTGCAAATCTTGAAAACCCAATGCTCTTGGAAACCCGATGCACTGCTCCCCAAAAGGGCAATGCAGTCACCGAGGCTTGTTGGGATGAGCCTGGAGTGCAGCCAAACAGGACACTTATACTTTATCCTCGGCTACAGACAATAGCACGTTTTCAGTTGCCAGGGGGCACAGGATTTCCCCTCCCCCTGAAGATGGGGTGGTAGGGCAAATAAGTTTTGAAACCCAACCTTTAGAAGTCTTTAGGTTTCCTCTCCCATTCTCTGCCAGGCCCTTCTTGACCTTCCACCCCTAGAGAGTTTGCTGTGTTATTTTGCTTTAAAAGGAGAAGAAAGTGTGACTACACATCTATTCTGCAAATACCAGAGCTCCTCAGGGCTGGGAGCCAGATGCCTGATTTGTTTTCTACATTGAGCTGTACGTTCAGAGGCAGCCGTCGGCACAAGGGTATTTGGCTTTTGACCTTCCCAGGGCTGACTGCACAGGCAGTCAGCAGCACAGCTGAAAATAGAACCCAGGACTTTCAAATCATTGTTCTGCACACTGAGCCGTGCTTCCTCCCAGAAGGTCTTGGTTAGACAATGTCCTGTTTTGAAAAAGCAGAACTCATAATATATGTGTGAGAGACTGGGCACGGAAGAAGCACAGGTCCCCACCCTCAGGAAAGATGTCAAGGGCCCCTAAAAGGAGTGTGAATTTGATTTTATCACTGTAGCGGATAGGTTAGATACACTCAAAAACTGTGTGTTGAATCATCAGCTTTGTAATGTATGGCATTTTGAGCAAGGAGCTCTTGTTCAAAAGGAAATTTAGAACAGTGGGAAGGTTATCATGACAAAAACAGGAGTTGGATACACGGGTGCTTACGGACGTGACGTCTAGGTGCTGCACTGTTGGGAAGTAAGGGTCTCAGAGAGGAGCCAGAGGCTTGGCGTGTGTGTGTTTTGTCTATGGAATGGGCAGGACGCAGATCTGAACAATAGAAACTTTGTGAATAACTAACACTTTCCCAAGCCCAAGAAAGCTTTCAGAGCTCTCTCTTTGGCGTCATCGCTTAGCAAAGGGTCTCTCTCCACAACCCCCTCTTGCGCATGCATTTTCACTTACTCTCCATCCGACTCTCGCTCTCTGCCTAAGAAGCACTGTTGGCATTGTTGGGTAAGCATTGGCCTGCTCACTACAAGCTCCTGGGTTGAAACCCACCAGCCACTCCACGGAAAGTTTTTTTATCCTCACAAACCCTGCGCAGGGTCACTGTGAGCCTGAATTGACTTGATGGCAGTGAGTGCGCTTTGGTTTATCACCTCTCTGCAGGGCTTGCCACACTGCCTTGACTTCAGAGAGCTCTCCTGGGGCAGGAGGAGTGTGGTCCTCTTTGCTCTGGCCTTGGTGCCTAGGAAACGGCTGACAGAGCAAACACTAGAGCTAGACTTCCTGAGTTTGAATACAACCCTATAAACCTCCAGCTGCAAGACTTTGGACAGCTGCTTTACCATTCTATGTGTGTCTCAATTTCCTCCTTGGAAGCACAGAATGATAATAATGTACTTAATGAGTTAATTGACAAGTTAAATGAGTTACTACTTGTCCAGTATTTACCATGGTAGCCAGGTGCCATTGGATCCTTCTGACATCCTGATTCTATAACCATCGAAGCAGAATTGTGCTTCACAGTGGTTTAAATGGCTGATTTTTTCAGAGGTGGATTGCCAGGTCTTTATTCTGAGGAGCCTCTGGCTGGACTCAAACTGTGTGTTAGCTGTTTACACCACTCAGGGACACTTGTTAAATAATTAGCATTCATTAAGTTATAATTATTATAGGCAATCAATAATTAAGTTATGAATGGATAATTATTCTAACTAATGCTATAGAGGCTCGTACACACCTGTCAGTACCAAAGTGTCGCCTTGTAGGAAAGAGGCCAAGCCATCTGGTTGGGACAGTAGATTCTGCTCACAAGCAAAGTGCCAGAGACTGCAGCCTGGGTTCCGTGGACCAGGCTCAGCCCGTGTGTCCATACGGATCTGGGTATCTGTCTGCATCACCCACTGCAGTGCTAGAGACCCCACTGAAGCCCACGCAGAATACTCCAGGCTGCTTATGAAACACTTTGTGTCAATTACTTCCTTAATCCTAAAAATAGGCTTATGAGATAGTGAATCCTATGACCCCATAGTACAGATGAGGCAAATGGGTACAAAAGGAAGAAGTAATTTACTCAAAGTCACATGGCTGGCAAGTAACAGAGAATATATTTGAAATTATATGCTCTGACACCATGCCTTAAGTTAGTAAGCAGACATTTTCTAAAAGGGCTACTAAGGCAAATTACTCTTTATGGAGTTCAAATATAATCGTTTTTTGACACTTATTTTTCCCTGAAAAGTCGTCACTTTACTGTCTTAGAATTAAAGAAAAATCAAAAACAATAATCACAAACAATAGCAGAAGCTATTCTAAACACTTGGGTGGTGTGTGAATGGCTTAGCTCACTGAATATTAAAGAAAGATTGTTTTACACTGCATACTGTCTAAAGTCTAAGACCTTCTTTGAGGATATGAATTATATTTTATCTGTACCAGCTATGAACTCTGGACTTACCCTATCAGTCATTATTGTACTATATCTGAGACAAAATATTTACATTTTTTAAGTTGTAAAATAGTGTAGTATATTTGAGTATGTAATTATTTGTATGTACCAATGACTAATAGATTACCTCTGCATAAAGAGATGATAGACACCAGAGCCAGTCCAATAGGTGGCTGCAGAACATACTGTCATTTACTCACATGTAAGTTCAAGTTCAAGTTGAAGAAGATTAAAAATAGCTCCATGAAAGCCAACATACGAGCTTGCACATATCTCACCAGAATTTAGCTATCATCTCAAGTATGCACTTAATGCATTTAACACTAGTGACCAAAGACAAGAAAAACAGTGGGAAACATTAGGGTTATCATACACAAGGAAAGACAAAAGGTCATTACAAAGACAGGAAAGACCAAAATGTATGTCAGAAGTGACTGTAAAACTCTCTCTTGAACGTAGAGCAGCTCAAGCTAATGGAAGAAATAAAGGAGGAAAAGAGCTGAACAGGAGATTCCAAAGGGTGGCTCAAAGAACACACAACACAATCTGATGATAAAATGTGAAAAAGACCTAGAATTAGAAAATCAAGATGGAAGAACAGGCTGCAGAGTTCTTTTTTCTTTCTTCCTCACAAGTAGGGCTGTTTATTAGGGAAGTCAGCAGATTGCTGCAAGTCAGGATCGGTAAACACTAAGGATATAGCCGCTGGTCCAGAGCAACATCTCTCCTTAGCCAGCAGCCAAGTCTTTCCTTGCTCCTCAGACTCTCTGGCCAAGTGGTCCCTTGGCCTCTGTCTTCATGGACCACAAAGCCTGCCTGTGGCTCGGTCCCATAGTCCCATAGTTTTCATACTGCTTCTCTGTTCTGTCGCATGGTTTCATTGCCTTGGCCTCTGGTCTGGGTCTAGCTTCTTTGCTCTATCTCACTGTCTCTGTGCCACAAATTTGATGCCTTGGGTCTCAGCCTGTCACTTCATACAGATATCTCAAACAGGCTCTTCTTCCAATGGTCGTGAGGCTTCTCTCTCTTCCTATCAAGATGGCTCCTTCTTATAGCCAGCGGAGTGGCAACTAAAATGGATCAATCCCCTCTGTTTGTGTTAAACATGTCGTAAAGTATAGGCCCACCAGCCATTTGGAGGGAGTTACATAGTCATGGATAGATATTTAAGAAATATCAAGACATTTCACTCTACTACAAGAATGTTCTCCAGGGGGCCGTATATGTGCTAAACCAGCATGCAAGGCTTGGTGGTATTTCACCCAAAGCCAGGCTTCATGGCCTAGGAACCACGGTGTGCAAATAGGTGGCATGCCACGAGTGCCCCAAATGACCCACTCACATTTGGTGTCTCATCACTCCGACCTTTTGCTCTTTGGGTCTGGAGGTTTTAATTCCAAAAGGAAGAATACTCCCACCTAGATACACAACTTAGATTCCTTTGAACTGGACATCTTTGTTTGTTTGAGATGAGCTTGTCTCTAAAGATTCCCAGTCTTTAGGGAGGAATTAGCAGCAAGTCTCTAAGAGGAGGAAAAATAAAAAATAGGGATAGCATTGCTGGACTCCAGCAAATCCTGCTTAAAGCAGAGAGAACTAGAACCATGTCTGCTTGTCTTTCATTGATTATGACTCTGAGGCTCTTAGCAAGTTATGGACAACATTCTAGAGTACTTAATTATGCAGATGCAAAATCTGTACACAGATCAAGAGACAGACATTCTAAAAGAATAAGACAATACTGCATGGTTTAAAATTAGTAAAAATGTGTGTCAGCGTTAGATCCTTTCACCGTACTTAGTCTGTAGGCTGGACAAATAATCTGAGAATCCAAACTCTATGAAGAAGAATATAGCAATAGGCTTGGAAGAAAACAGATGATACAACCTTGCTTCCTGTCAGTGAAAAGGACATACTGATGAAGGACCAAGAATGCAATCTTCAATATGAATTACTCTTCAATATGAAACAAAAATCTTCACAACTATACCAATAGGAAACATTATGGTAAGTGAAGAAAAAAATTGAAGTTGTCAAAGGTTTTATTTTACTTAAATCCACAATCAATGCTCATGAAAGCAGCCCTCAAGAAACTAAATGGAATTGCCTGGGTAAATCTGTTGTCAAAATGTTAAGAAGTAGAAGTGCCACTTTACGGACTATAGTATGTTTGACACAAGCCCTGGCATTTTCAAACACGTCCTATGGTAGGTTTCTCTAGAGAAACAAAACCAGGACACTTACAATTATATATATATATAAAACAAATGAAATAAACAGCTAATTAGTCTATAGAGTGGTACAGCTTATATACTGGCAGTCCTTCAAGTCTTGACGGTCACTGGTTTCAAGTGAAGGAAGCAGACAGCTGAGTCCTCTGTAGAGCAATTCAGGCAATCCAGCCACAGGCAGCAAACAGCAAGGCAGGTCACCAACAGTCAGTCAGATGACAGGGTCCAACAGTCCCCAGATCAAGCAATGAATACTCCAGTAACATGGTCAAGAAGGTCTTGAAGGAACCTCAAACTACAGAGACACGACTCATGGGTTATGTGTCCCACAGGTAGCATAGCTTGCAAGTTGAGGCAGAGAATCAGCTATGGCAACCACATACTGGTCTGATCATCATAGAGCAAAAGATAAGAAAGGTGAGGCTTGCTGAGCCATTTATCTCTCTGCCCTTCAATTAATTCTACATGTGGCCATTGAGCTGGTTGGCACAATAAAACCTACCTATCACACTACCCCTGCATGCAAAACCTAGACAATGATAAGAATTGATTCAATGGTATTAGTGAATAATATTGACTATACTATAGACTACCAAATAAACAAATTTGTCTTAGAAGAAGTAGGGCTAAAATACTCCTTAGAATATAGAATGATGAGATTTTGTGTCATGTACTTTGGGCGTATCAGCAAGAGGGACCAACCCTGAAGAAGGATATCTTTCTTAGTAGAGGGATGGAGGAAGAGTAAGACCCTTAAAGAGATGAATTGATACAGTGGCTAAAACAATATTCTTAAACATAATTACTTTGACCACTGCATGGTCCTGCACTACCCCCACAATTACACCCATCGATTGAAGCAGCACTTTGTCAATCTGTCTTGTTGAGAGCCTTCCTCTTTTGCTGTTTCCACTTTACTAAGCATGATGTCCTTCTCCAGGAACTTGTATCACCTGACAACATGCCCAAAGTGTGTAAGATGAAATCCTGCCATCCTCGTTTCTTAGGAGCACTCTGGCCTTGCTTCCTCCAGTACAGATCTGTTTGTCCTCTCAGTGGTCCATGGTACTTTCAATATTCTTCTCCAGCACCACCATTCAAATGCATCAATTCTTGTACAGTCTTCCTTATTCAATGTCCAACTTTCACATGCATGGGATGCAATGGAGAATACCATGGCTTGAGTTGGATTATGCAGTAGATTTACCTAATGCAACTCATCTTTTGATGTCTTGCCTGCTGCTTCTAGGAGCATTGATTATGGATTGAAACAAGACAAAATCCTTGACCATTTCAAACTTTTCTCTATTTAATATGATGTTACCTATTGGTCTGGTTGTGAAGATTTTGGTCTTCCTTACATTGAGTTGTAATCCATATCAAAGGCTACAGTCTTTGGTTTTCCTCAGCAAGTGCTTCAAGTCCTCCTTACTTTAAGCAAGCATGATTGTGTCATCTTCATATCGCAGGTTGTTAATAAACCTTCCTCCAATCATGACGCCACACTCTTCATTTAACATAGCTTCTCTGAGTATTTGCTAAGTATACAGATAGAACAAGTTTGGTGAGAGGATACAACCCTGACACATTGCTTTCCTGGTATTAAACCATGCAGTATTCCCTTGTTCTGTTTGCACAACTTCCTCTTGATCCATGAAAAATTCCAAAGGAGCACAATGAAGTGTTCTTGAATCACCACTCTTCTCATAATTACCCACAGTTTATTATGGTCCACACAGTCAATTTGCTTTGCATAGTCAATGAAACAAAAGTAAACATCTTTCTGGTATTCTCAGCTTTGAGCCAACATCCATCTGACTTCATGGCATCTGAAAAAAAAAACAGTAAAATTGTGAAGCCAGATGATTCTTTGCAGGGATCTAAGAATAGCAGTGGGCCCCTCACCAGTCACAGATAAGTAGGGGAACAACTTTCTTTTGTTTGAGAGAAGGACAGGATGAAGGTTAACGCTTGGGTAGAGTTTCCTCTCTGTAATATTTGAAACCAACGGAGGTGGCTATGTTTTTCGGGTTTCATTAAAGGGGAGCTATTCTTTCTCCTGCAAAGCTGTGAAGAAAGTAAAATTTCCTTCCTATTCCTTGCTACATCAGAAGTACATAGACAGATCATAATATGTCCCTGCTTGTGATCTTCCCATCATCCCCCTTTGTTTTCCAGATGGCTTTAGATCTTCCCATCATGCAATGATTAGAGAGAGTCCATAATTGCTATCTGAAAGATTGGCAGTTCAAAAACCCTAGCCATCCTGGAAGAAAGATTTGGCTATTTCCCTCCGTACAGAACTACTTGATGGACTAGTTCTCCATCCTAGAGAGTTGTTGAGACTTGGAATAAACTCAGTGACAACAGGATATGTTAAACATTGCTGTTCTTTTATGCTCTTTCAGTCTATATTAGGGTGGAGGTTTAGTGTATGATACATGGTTAACAGGTGCTATTTAATTGTATAGGATTCCATTTGTGCACTATGTTTATTATACCCAATGTTATGGTTGAGGACACTGAGGCTCAGGGCACTTAGAGGCTATGAGTCATGAACACTTAGGCTGGTAAATGTCACCAGCTAAACGCCGGCCAGTGAGCACGACCAATCTGATGGCCTTCACTGAAGTGGACAAACCGAAGTAGAAAAGGGGATCCTCTTGAATCTTGCTGGTGAAGTAGGAGACACAAAGTGAAGAAACTCTTGTCAGCAGTTGTCATAAGTGTTTCATTTTGTAAAACATTCCTACTCATCTGAGCCCAGGACCAATACGTCACCTGGAACAGTGAGAACACAATACTCTCTACTTCCAGACACCTAATGACTGTGCTCGAGGGAAGCTTATGCCCTTTCTTAGAAGAGAGTAGATGGGAAAGAACACTTAGAAGTCACTGATTCCATAAGATGAAAGGATAATTGAGTAAAAAGTTTAGATTTTATGTTTAAAAACCCTATAACTTTTATAATAAGAGGCTTATTTATGCACTATAAATATGTCACCAAAGTCTTAGTTTTGAGATGTTTGGTTTGTCATGTCAAGGGGCACTGACAGTGGACTGTCTATGTCCAGACAAGCATTACCTCTAACTTACCTTTAATAACCAGTAAGCTCCAAAACAAGGTCAGATTTTAACTATAAGTTGAACCACCCAGCTTAGTCTATGTTATGATGTGATCGTGATTCTTGCAGAGAATAGTTCTCTAAAGTATAACTTTCCTTATTGATCAACTGAGATAACTAGTTTGAGCAAAATGTTGTTCCTGGAAAAGTCCAGGCAGACACAGTCACGGTGCCAAGCACGTCGTAGCTCCTGGCCTTTCCCATAACCCTGCGTGCTATTCCTGTCTGCGAAGACTATAATCGCGCTTGCTGTAAGAAAGGCAAGCTTGCCAAAATGTCAGTAGGCTGGAGTTGGGAAATCTATTCGGCTTATTGGGAAATAACCTGTACTTTGAACTCTGATGAATCTTGGTTCAAATTCTGGCTGTGCCAATCGCAGTGTCAGGGCCAAGGTGGACCCTGAGCAAATGTTAGTTTCCTTCCTTACCTCTTTTAGTTAAAAACAACAGGGCACGCTTCATTCCACTGGCTGACTTCGGTAATCCAACCATTCAGCTGAAAAACACCTCCACAAAAAGCACACAGTTGTAGATTTTACTTTCTCTGCCTTTGCTTCTTTGACAAGAAGCTAGAATTTCATAAACAGTTCATGAGCGGTCTGTATTTCATGACGATTTATTATCTGACCTTTTAGTGGAGCATGGGTGTTATCCCTGGCTGCCTGACATGTGAGGGAGAAAAGGTCCTTTTATTCAAGTCTGCATGCACTGATAACAAGCTCAGACTAGCATTTTCTAAATCATAAAAGTGAAGGTGCCTGCCGCAGGCATTTATAACTGACCTTATTTCGAAATTTTGCTTGACAACTCTTACTTGAGGCACTGTCAAGAGAAACCTATGCAGCAGTAGGAGACAAACTGTCAGGGATTGAACTTGGGCGAGTCTATTCACCCTTCTGGCCCTGCGTGAGCCCCTCTCTCTCAAAGGGGGATTGAGCTGTGTAACATCCATCGAAACACCACCCCGCGTTTCAATTTTCTGGGTCAACCCCCTGCGGATTTATCAGAAAGTACATTGTGTTCTGCCAAGAAGGAAAAGAGGGTCTTAAATGGCAAACCTCGAGCATGGGAATGGACCTTTTTCTCTCTCTTTTATGTCTAGGCTATAAAATTATCGTAATGATTGCTTTTCCATCACCCACCTATTCCTATGAAACACGACTGACTCCAAAAAGAAGCACCCCCGGGTTTCCTATGACAGCTACTCCTCTGACCCATGAGAATCTGGTCTTGGCCAACACTCGCTAAGGAAAGACACCAATGTTCTGAATGAGGACTCTCTTTTTCTCTCTAGTCAAAGGCATCCAGTGGCTGAGACCAAAACAGCATCATTCCATCATCTTCTGCTGAGAATCACCAAGTGCTGCTTGCATGTGACGTCCCACTCACTGATGACAAGTACCACGAAGATAGACGAGGAGATGAGGGGACACACTTATTGGCCGGGGTAAACGAGACAAGAGATTCTCCACACTGAACTGCTCTAACGTCCATGGGGAGTGCTCATGATCAACACACCTGGCTCCAGACAAAGGTGGGAAGTTAGAGTTCAAGGATCTTGCAATACACACGGAAACAATTAGGAACACAGTCCTACTCTGACACCGAAGGGGTCATAGTCTGCTGGACAGCAACTGTTATTGCTTTTAATTTTGTTTGATGCTCAACTGAAAATTGCTAGATGGCTACCTCATTTCTTCTCTTTTACATTCATTATCACTCTTCACACCAATTCTTACGCCTCTTGACAAGTCGAACTTCGTTGATGAATGTCCAAGGACACCCAGGTGTCCTGTAAAACCCTTGCTTCTTTCTCTCACTTTATTTTATTAGCATATTCCCTACTAAGAACTCCTAAATGCATCATAAAGTCACCTTCGTCAAGTCAATTCCGACTCACAGCAACTTTGCATAGGGCTCCGGAGATAAATCTTTACAAAGGCAGCTGGCTTCATCTTTATTCATGGTGGCACTGCGGAGTAGGCATTGGGTTGCTAGCTACAAGATAGGTGGTGTCTCATAGATAGGGGCGGGGGAGGGCTTGCTCTTGGATATAAGACACCCTGGAGTGACCTGTCCCATGGAGGTAAGCCTGCCTATATGGTGTACTCTATATTTGAGAGACTCCTATGAAGTTGGAAATAAATGCTGGAATAGTTGATCCCCTGATGCCCAGAGAACCCTGACTTGTTTTTTCCTACTAGGCTCACAGAAGTCAGACATGTTTTCAAAGAAAATAACAATGAGCACCATTGTTTTCATGCATCGTGCTACTGGCTCTGTGTCAAATCACTCACAAACATTATATCATGTAGCCTCATAAAGACATCAGTGATAGATAGCACTGTCTGAATATGAACATGACATTGAGACTTATAAAGATGTAAAATGTATCCAAGAAACATGGTTTTGGAGGATGGACACCTAGGGATATCTGCCTTGACAGCCAATTGCTCTTATTAGCTACTCCATCATGCCTTCCTGCTGTAATGCAGACTAGAACTCAGGGAGTTCTTTTCTCTCTCCATTACATCTGTGCTTCCACATGGCACCTGGGAGAGCTTGTGGGAACTTCTGTGGCGAATGCAACATGTCCACAACTATCAATAGCAGTTATAGGGAAAGTCAGCACTCTAAGTTCTTAGTGTATTTATAGTCCCTTAAAAAAGTCATAAGGAGAGACGGCAAAGGGGAAACTCCCTGTCCCACATGAGGTCATTTGAACAATAAAACAGCCTCGGTGATTACATAGAGAAAACAAAACTTCTTAAGTATCACAACTCGAGTAGAGATCCTCTCCAGTCCTGCCTCTCTTACAGCAGTTCCCTGAAATATAGCTATTATTAGCTCTAATAGTGTCCGGAAAAGTAATAAAGAACATCAAGATCTACCATGCTAGATTGACTGGAAGATAAAGAATGATCAACAATGGAATTTTTTTCAGTCGATTGTTGCTTAAGAAACACATATCTTTGGGTCATCCGTAAGGGAAAAAAATATGCAAATTCTGTCCCTGGATTTCACAGTGACAATATTTAAGCAATCATAGCTTAATGCAAGCTTGTTTGCCAAAAGGTACTGGACTTTTATGTTGTGGATTTAACTCCTTAGCTGAGAGCTGATTGTGACAGTAGGCCTTTTCCTGGAAAATTAGTTTGTTTAACTTATATGTTGTTGTGTGCCATAAAGCTGATTCCAAATCACAGTGGCCTTAGGAGAACACAGGAGAGCTACTCTTAGGATTTCCTAGGATGTCATGTTTATGGGAATACCTTTCTCCATTGAGCAGTTGGTGGGTTTGAATCATAGCCTTTTAGGGAAGTAACTGAGTGCTCAACCATCGCACCACAGGCCTTCTATTAAGAAGCCGGCCTCTTTTGGGTGCTGGACAGTTCATTTTCATTCACAGGGACCCGTGTGCCACAGAACGAAGCTCTGCATGGTCGTGTGCCATCCTCACAGTCACGAATGCGTGGTTGTGGTCATATTTTGATCCACTCTGGTTTTCGCCATAAACTGGTCCCTTCCAATAGCGTGCCCAAAGCAAATGAGATGAGCTCTTAGCATCCCTGCTTCTAAGGAGAAGCTGATGGTTTTCTTACAAGACAGATTTATTCTTCTGGAAGTCCATGGGTATATTCATCAGCCGTTGCCAATATTATAGTTCAAATGCATCAATTCTTCTTAAAATATATAGCAGCCTGATGTATGTGACCAGGGATGAGAATGAATGAATCAGGGTTGGGGAGTGACTGGCCATTTATGCTGCTTAAGATGAAAGCTAGCCACTGTGCTTCCTGGAATCCTTTAGAGTGGACTGACCTGGAAGCCTCTTTCAATTCATTCCCCTCTAATTAAAGACAGTCACAGGACTGCCTCAAAATGTCAGGAATACGAATTTCTGTGGTGACCTTGTAGTCAATTTAGAAACATCATCATCTCTAACATACAACTCAATCATACTGCGAGTGGCCACTTTGGAAAGGGATGGGAAAATAAATTCATCGACTTGCTCAGCATTTGATGAACACATTCATGTGACAGGCTATGTGGGACTTTCAGTGTAGATGGAAGGGAGGGACAAAGCCACTGAAAATAAATGTTGTGAAGCAGCCCGTACCAACTGCAACAAGAGGGAAAGGACAAAGATAGAAATAGCTGAAGTTCTCACTGAGGGCAGAGAACCTTTAAAAAATCATTTTGGCCACTGACTATATGCCATGAACTATGTCAATTACTGGGTTCGTAATTTAATTGGAAAATCATATATGGTACTAGCTAGAGAAAGGCCCATAAGAGAGTGACTTTCTTAATAAGTGTGACATATAAATTTGAACTCTTATAAAGAGTTGAAAAGAGAAAGAAGGTATTGGATACTGAGGGGATAATATAAGCAAGAACAGAGAAGTGGAAACATGTGGTTTGGTCAACTAGGAATACTCTGGCTTGGTACGGGGACCAATGCAGCACATTAGCTCAGTGGAACCTTTCACATGGATGGGCCCACACCATGGGAGCTGAACAGAGTTTTCAAAAATTATCATAATAGTAATAATAGGACCATGAAAGAGTCCAATACTTTGATGCCGATCTTAACATTCTTTCCTGCAGATGATTCTGTGACCTCAGGGCAGATTATTATTGAGAATAATAGAAGAGTGACAGGATACATTTTTTTAATTCTATGCATATGGTTTTAGCTACTATTTCCTCTGTAGTGGAAGGCCAATTTCTTCTTTATAGTCTTGCCTTAGTTGGGATGCTCTCATGAAACCTGTTCATTTTGGGTGACCCTGCTGGCATTTGAGATACCATTTCCAGTATCACAGCAACACACATGCCACCACAGTACAAGAAACCGACAGGTAAGTACTGGTTGATGGGATATTGGAAGTACCAGAGACTGGCAAGAGGACAAAGAAATTTTTCTTAGAAGAAGTAAGGCCAGAGTGCTTTTTAGAGGCAAGAGTGGTGAGACTTTGTCTCACATACTTTGGACATGTTGCCAGCAGAAGGATATCATGCCTGGAGAAGGATATCATGCTTAGTAAAGTGGAAGGCAGGTAGCTGTAACAATGGTCTCAAGCATAAGAACAACCGTGAGGATGGTGGAGGACTGGGCACCTAAAAGTAACAACACTAGGGTTCATTTTGAACCCTGATTTTCAAGAACATCTCAAGAATAGATTTCATGCATTAAACTTCAATGACCGAAAACCTGATGTGCAGAGGGAGGACAGGGAGGGCTTCACTTATGAAGAAAACAAAGGCCATCCAAAAGAGAGGGAAGAAGGAAGGAATCAATTGAATGCCAGTAGAGACGTTGCAACTTGCTCTTACTCAAAGAGTACTTAAAGCAAATAGAAGACATGATAAGATCACAGAGCTGAGTAGCAAATTTCAAAGGACAGCTTGAGAAGACAAAGCCTACTATTATAATAAATCGTGGAAAGGTCCAGAGTGAGAACACCAAAAGGAAAGAACACTCTCTGTGTATCTTAAATGGAAATAACTCAAGAACACATTCAAGCTTCAAGTTGCAATATTGAAAGATTCCATGGGCAAATAAAGGACATTTCAAGATCTACCTAGAAGTTCAATGCTGTCTGTAAGAGGATTATATCCATAGCCCTTCAAGTAAATTCAATCAATAAAATTATTATTCAAATGTATGCACCCACTTCAAAAGCTTGTGATGAAAACATTGAAGAATTCTACCAGTATCTTCAGTCAGAAATTGATTAAGCATGCAATTCAGTTGCATTGGTAATTATTGGTGATTGGAATACAAGAGTAGGAAACAAAAAGGAAGGAACAATAGTTGGAAAATATGGTCTTGGTAACAGAAACCAAGCTGGAGATCACAGTATAGAATTTTTAAAGATCAGTAGTGAAGTCAAGGAGATGAAAATGTCCAAAAGACATCTCAAGAAGACAAAGTAAATTATTTTAATGCAGTGTGCAAAGACCTAGAATCAGACAACCAAAAAGGAAGAACATGATCAACATATCTTAAACTGAAAGAACCCAAGGAAAAACCAAATCCAAGCCACGAGTAGCAATATTAAAAGATTCTATGGTCAAAATATTGAATGATGCAGGAAGCATCAAAAGAAAATGGAGAGGATACACAAAGTCACTGGACCAAAAAGAATTGACAGTCCATCATTTCAAGAGGTAAAAACTGAGCAAGATCCAATGGTATTGAAGGAAGAAGTTCAAACTGCACTAAAATCAAAACCAAGGGTATAGGAATTGATGGATCAGCAATTGAAATATTTTAACAAGCTGATGAAGCACTGGAAGCAATTATTTATGTCAAGGAATTTGGAAGTCAACTACTTTGCTAACTGACTTGAAGAGATCCATATTTGTACTAACTTCAAAGAAAGGCGACCCAACAGAATGCTCAAGTTATAGAACAATATCATTGATTTCACGTGCATGTAAAATTTTGCTGAAGATCATCAAACAATGGTTTCAGCAATATATTTATAGAGAGTTTCCAGAGGTTCAGGCTAGATTCAGAAGAGGACATGAAATAAGGGTTATCATTGCTGATATCCAATGGATCTTGGTTGAAAGCCGAGAATTCCAGAAAGATGTTTTCACTTTTGTTTTATTGACTATATTGAGGCATTAAACTGTGTGTAACATAGAAAACTATGGGTAGATTTGAGAATAATTGGAATTCCAGAACACCTAATTGTGTTAATGCAAACTTGTGTGTGGGTCAGGAGTCTCGTGTGTGAACAGAGCCAGAGCTGGAGGAAGACTTATTAACAACCTGCAATATGCAGATGATATAACATTGCTTGCTGAAACCAAGGAGGACTTGAACCACTTACTGATGAAGACCAAGGATTTTAGCCTTCAGTATGGATTAAGAGTTTATGTATAGGAAACCATAACCCTTACAACTGGACCAATAGGTAACAATGATAAGTAGAGAGAAAGTTGAAGTTGTCAAGGATTGTGTCTTGCTTGGATCCAAAATCAATGCTCATGGAAACAGCAGTCAAGGGGTCAAAAGATGAGTTACATTAGGTAAATCTTCACAAGACCGCTTTAGAGTATTGAAAAGCAAGAATTTTACTTTGAGGTGTAAGGTGCACCTGATCTAAGCCATGGTATTTTCAATTGTCTCATATGCATGTGAAAGTTGGACATTGGAGAAGACTATTGAATGGGTTTATGCATAGGAAGAACTGTGAGTATGACGCAGGACCAGGCAGTGTTTTGCTTTGTTGTTCATGAGGTCTCTTATGGCTCAGAACGGACTGATGGCACCTAACCAAATCTGAAGCAGCAGCATCCCTCTATACCCATTATCACAAAAATATACTCACACTTTCAGATTTGTATTCACTTTTTAATCTAAAACCAACACAGCGCTGTTTATGGAATCAACATCTAACAGCCCTATACACCCAAGAAGAAAATATGTCTCAGACACATCAATTATAGTAACAAAACCAAAACCAAAAAACCAAACTCATTGCCATAGAGTCGATTCTGACTCACAGTGACCCTGTAGGACAGAATAGAACTGCCCCTATGGGTTTTCAAGACTGGAATTGTTTACAGGAGTAGATTGTTTTCAATGAATATATCATTGATCTCACACAATTCTATCATGCTATTAATTTCAAGCAGCATTGCCCTCACCAAGGTCACACTATGCAACTCCCAATTTTTCATTTCCAGCTTTCACGTTCCAACCACCAGTGATCATTGATGCATCTTGATTGCATGTTTAAGCAATTTCAGATTGCAGAAAAAAATTGGTAAGAGAAAAAAGATGATAATAAAAAGAATGTCTTCAATTTCTTTATCTTTGGCCTTAGTGGTTGATGAGCACATTTACATAATAATCTTAGCTGATCTTCCTTGATCCGAGCCATGACATTTTCAGTTGCCATATATGTATACAAAGCTGGGCATTGGCTAAGGAAGACAGGATAAGTAAGATCTGGTGCATTTGAATTACAGTGTTGGCAAAGAATGTTGAACAAGCTATCGACTGACAGAAGAGCAAACCCACATGTGTTGGACCAAGTCCAACCAGAATGTGTTTCTTCAAAGTGAGGATGGTGAGACTTCGTCTCACAGAATTTGCATATGTAAACAGGAAGGGTCAGTTCCTGTTGGTACACTTCGTGGTTGGAAAAGTAGAAGATTCAGCGAAAAGGAGGACACTGGAGGAGATGGAGTGACGGTAGCTGCAACAATGGAGTCATGCTAATGACAGTGGTGAGAGTGGTACAAGTTCAGGCTGAGTTCCTTTTGTTTGTTTGCTTTTTTTGTCTTGTCAGTGACTTGCTAAGAGTCGGAACTGGCTTGACAGCACCTAACAACAACAAGAGGGCCGCAGCATAACACAGGTGGTTTTAGGCTGCATCCCCTTCCTAATATTTACTGTAATTTTGAACTTAGTCTCTGTTTACAGGAGATATGGAATTTGCAGGGAAAAAAAACAACAAGTAAATGCTGAAGAAGTGGCATCTCTCTCTACACCAAGTAGAGTTTAGCACAAGAGCCCCTTTTGCATATAGCACACGGCATGAACATTTCCGCGCAGGAGGGATTTCCTTATCTTTCTTGCTCACCTCCAATATCACATATGCAGCAGGCCTGATATTCTTGTATTTAGGATTGTACCTGTGACTTTCCCTAAAACAGACAAGAAAAGGGATAGTTATCTATCTAGTCTACTAGAAGTAGCATATCCTAATGTCTCTAACCTGAGTACATATGTGTTCAGATGTTATCCTACAGATTCTCTTCCTGTTTCTCTTCGGATCTGAACGCTCAAGTTGTTAGAATCATGTTTTAGAGAAGAAGTGTTGTAATCTGTATATTCCGGTAATCCCTATAGAGCTACTGCCTCAAATATGGACTGTGACATCATTGCCAGAAACTCATCCTACCCTGAGCCATCTGGATTGCATTTGCTCTGTCATTGAAGGCCACTCTATGTAGCAGTTTTAAAGCAGGTCTGTGATTTCTTTTGGACAGTCCTACCACCTGGATGTCTATGTGCTGTGTCCTTCATTGACAGATCTTTGTGAATGCCTCGAGGAAACGAACACCATGGAAGTGACAGTAGGGAATTCATAAGGCTAGATTAGAAATGTGCGTGTGGTTTCTTCCATTCTTTCTGGAGACACTCGTTCTGGGAGTGCAGGGCAGAAAATTATTTAATGTGCATCTGCTAGCTGTAATCTCTGTAACTGCCACCAAATGACTTTTTCCAGATGGGTCTTCATGAGAGAAGTTAAGGGAAGATACTGATAGGATGTGGTTGTGAGGGATTATGAAGCAGATTCATTATTACTGCCATCTTGCTGGGTATGCAGAAACAGTCTCAGGAAAAGGACGTGAGGACGTCATTATCAGCAAAAGCCAGGAGCAGAGCACGTCCTCTAGACCCTGAGTCTCCTGTACAGTGAACCTCCTTGGTCCAGGCTGATTTGTGGAGTGGGGTGTCTCTGGGGGTTAATCTGGAACTGAGTTCACGGGTCCACGGAGCTGGAGCTGAGTGACTTTGGGCTGAGGCTTACAGGAGAGTGGCATGCGCTTTGGGCATTTATTAGCAGTCCTAAATGAGCACTGTAACAAGACCCGACTGGACAACTGTATGTGAGCATTTCTCATTGGGATTGTCACCTGGCAACTTCCCTAATAAACCCCACGACCACGAGCATCACTGTGAGCTCTGTGTGACCATTGGAATGAATTCTAGAACCCAGCTGACAAGTAGAGAGGGCTTTAGTAGACAGATCATTAAATATATAGAATATTATGTGTAACAGAACAGGGAGCCTCACCCCCATGTAGTAGCGCCACCTACCATGTATCCACAGCAAAGAGAGTGGTGATGGAGATATGAAATAGAGAAAGCAGTGCTCAAGGAGCATTCTTCCAAACCCTAGATGTTCCCAGGCCTGGAATTGTGAACGTCGGGCCATTGAAATAACCACAGCCCTGCCCATGGGAAACAAAAACATGTAAGATCATGAATGAAAACAGCATAACTGAGCCAAGACAACCCCAGGCTTGTGAGCCCAAGAAGTGTTATTGCTTAAAGGCATATTTTGGGATTATTTTTGACACATCAGAACAGTTGCTGCTGTAACAAACCTTAAAACCTGTGTTGTTGACTTTAGAACTGGGTGGTGACTATAAGTCGGAAAGGCATTGAAGTGATTGTTAATAGACACTGAAGACATTTGAGATGACTGTTGATAAAGGCTTATAAAAAAGAAAGGAGATTAGAACTGAAGTGGAAATTAAGGGAAAATCTTTTTAAAAGATCAATTCTGTTCCTAAAACAAGGGGACTCCTAGTAACCACAAGGCCGAGGTCCCTTATGGCCTTGCAGAGAACTTCTCTGTAGGTGAAATTCTTGTCAAAGGAATAGACTATAATAAAAACCAAACAAAGTTGTGCGGATTTTAAAGAGAATTGTTTTGGTGTAAAGTTTACCAGATTGGATTAAAGGGATACAGTATAAAATGAACCCTAAATTTGAACCCCTGGATTTCTAGGAGCAGGAATCAGGTTGATAAAACTACTCTGCTTCAAACACAAGGTCCATTTTATATAAAAGGCTAGGTGATTTAGTGAGATAAAATAACAACCTAGAAGAGAGGAAGACCTGTGAGCCATAGAGAATTCTTCACAGGCTTTAGGACGGATTCCTGAAAAATGAATTAGCAATGTGTACCTGGCTGGATTTCAAAATTGCTACAAATCAGTGAGTTTTATGTGCTTGCCTCTTCCTCTGTTTTGAACAGAATGTCTACGATGGTATCCTATGTGTATCCCATAATTGTATGTTGGGCATGTAAGTGGCGTAGGACTCATTCAGACAGAGAGACACAGTACTAAAGGCGTGGTTCACAAGAAGACTTGCAAGAGAGGCTTCGCCTGTACTTGAATCTAATTTAGATGATAATTCTGGAACCTGATGAAGCACGTTGAGGAGTCTTGTGAGGAAGGAGCATTTGGGTACATTTTGCTTGTAGGAGAAACATAAATAGTTTGAAGCTGGTAAATAGACTATGGAATTTTTTTTAAAAACATACATTAGTTTTAGATATTTCTGTCATGGAGACTTCTCATTCTGAATTAGAGGGAATCTAGTTTGCATCCCTTTGAATAAGGGCTAGCCTTAGTAACTCACTTCTAAAAAGTAGAATGATATGGAGATTAATGGTACATTCTAAGGCAACATCCCAAAAGGCAACAGGCATTTATTGTAGCTCTTTTTCACATGCTCATTATGAATTGAATGGTGCCCCTGAAAAAGATATGTAAAAGTTCTCATCTCTGTACTATTGAATGTGGTCTTGTTTGGTGATAAGTTCCTTCTTCTGTACTCAGTTGAACTAACGTTCTCCCTCCTGAGTGGTGTCTCTCATAAAGAGAAGATCAGGCATGGGAACAGCATCAGATGTGGAGAGAAAACACCATGTGAAGGTATTTACAAGCAGCAAGGAAAGCCCAAGGATTGCCAGCAGTCCCTAGACACTACATGGAATATGGAATAGCCTCTTCCTCAAATCCCTCAGAAGGAATCAACCCAGTCTCTTCCCCAGTTTAAACTCCGAGTCTCCAACCAGAGCTTTGAGAAAATAAATTGTGTTTCTCAAAGACATCTACTTGCTCATTATTTTTTGTATGGCAGCTCTAGGGAACGAGGGCACACAGATCCTTGTAACCTAGCCACTTTGAAGAAATCAAGCCAATTAGAAATCAACCCAGTGCTCATCCCTAGCTGAGCTCCCACTTACCAGGTTACACCAACTTGACGGCCATACGAGTGTGTCATCTTGGAAGGGCATCCTTCAAACCTCTGGCAAACCTCTCTGAATGGTATCATATGAGGCATAGACAAATCTTCTCAGATAAAACCTGTTCGAATTACTTGCAAAAAAATTATTTTGTTTTAGACCATTGCATTTCGAATGGTTGATATATACTAATAGTTACAGGAGGTACATATGTATGTATGTTTATGTATATATGTATATATAGACACACATACACTTTTGTACATTTCTGACCACTTTTCCCTTTAAGATTACCAGTGGTAGGTTGTACTCAGATTTGACAAAGGCAACCCTTTAATAAAACTTGATGGCACTGAATGAAAACATGTAACTATCACATATCTCATGCATTTATTGAGAAATTAATATAGTCTTATCAGGATGGTGAGTCTTAGTATTGCTTATCTTGGACATCATCAGGAAAGAGCAACTGCCAGAAAAGGACATCCTATTGGGCAAAGTGTGGTAGGACCAGTAGAAGCATAGGAAACCTCCAATGATATGGATTAATGCAATAGCCTTGACAAAGAATGCAAGCATCGCCAGAGAGGTGGTGTAGGAACATGTGTGTTGTGTTCTCTGATACATAAGGCTGCCGTAAGTTATAGTTCACTGGATGGTAACTAACAACAATATAGGCTAAGTCCTATTCTATGTGCTTTGCATACATTGCTTCATTTCATTCTCCATGCAGTTCTAGAAGTGAATTAACATTACTGTCCTTATTTAATAGATGAAGGGGGAAAAGGCATGTGGATCTAAGTAACTTGATGTCATATTTAGGCTTTGTGTCAACTTGGTTGCGCCTATGGGAAGATATGGGTAGAATTCAACCACTCGATCAGGTCACAAACTGGTAATCTTTTCCTGGGTGTGTGGTCTACTTCTAAGAAACCTTGAGGAGCACTGACCTCTCTCTTGTCCCTCTTCTCCTTCCTGATAGCTTGGGTCTGATGTCTTCTGGGGCTGGCAGTCAGCATATGGCCTCATGACCTTGGGAGCCAACTGCAACCTGCCATGTTCCTAGCTTTGGACCAACTTACCTCTGCCTCCACCAGTCTATGGTCTTTCTGCCTCCTGCTTTATCTTTTTGGTGTTCGGTCAGAAGCTCTTTCTCCAGCAAGCATCTGACCCATGGCATGCAGTTGGACTGGACTTGCCTCTGCTATGACTATGTGATCCACTTTCTTGTTATAAATCCTTTTCTTGGTATAAATTTCCTTCTTATGCGTACATGTGTGTCACTGGTTTTGTGTCTCGAGAAAACCTAACCGAAGACATTTAGTTTTGAGAGAGTGGGGTTCTAGAGAAAGAAACCATAAGGATGGAGGTTGGAAGCTGTCTCACCTCCGACCTGTAGTAATTGAGCTTGTGCTTTTCTGGATTTAGACGCTCCTTCTCCCTTGGGTAGCCAGAGGAGGTCAGATGTGGCCTCTAGAACAGGATTTGTTCCAATGTCTCCAAACTCGTGGAATCATGAAAGAAGGAAAGTGCAAAGAAAGCAAAACTTGATTCTTGGGTGACTTAAAGTGCAATGTTTGGCGTATCCTAGAGCCAAAGCTAGGCTGTTGAAATAAGATATCTGATATGAGGCTTGCCACTAGATTCACCCTGGCAGAAGTCTAGGTTACATGAATGAGATAGTCTAGAGCAGTGGTTCTCAGCCTTCCTAATGCTGTGACCCTTTAACACAGTTCCTCATGTTGTGGTGACCCCCACCCATAAAATTATTTTGGTGGCTACTTTATAACTGTAATGTTGCTATTGTTATGTATTGAGCGACCCCTGTCAAAAGGTCATTTGACCCCCAAAGGGGTCGCGACCCACAGGTTGAGAACCGCTGGTCTAGAGAAAAGGCCATTGAACTTGGCTGGATGCTTTAAAATAGATTGTGTTTAGGGTTATTTATTTAACTGATTGTACCAGGATTATATTGACTTCTACCAAGTGTTATAGATATAGATGTATAGTAGAAATGAGTGGTGGGGATTATGATTACAGAAAGACTATAAGTCCACTGTCAGCCTATTCTAAATAGGATTTCTAAAAGGGTAGTTAGGAATTGCTCAGAACAAAACAGGCTTTTTCTTTAAGCCAATATAGAATAAAAAACTGAGACTCACCCAGCACTTGAGTGTCAAGACATCTATCTGACTTTGAACAAATATATAGACTCACCAAAAACTAATGAAGGAGGGACTGCATAAGAAGAAAAAGAAATGACTGGTTGGCTTTTTGAACTGGAATGTAGCCAGTGGCCAGCCTAGAAAAGTCTGTACTCACCAGAGAACAACCCTTCTAGGACTTAACGGGAGCCTGCAGGGGCCTGTTAGGCTCATTGGGTGACCACCTGGATTCGCTTATTGAGTGAAAATAGAGGAAACACAACAATGAACGATGTGTTGAGTTTAGCCACTGTCCCTCCTTGACCTGGTCCACAGAGTCTAGAGATGAGAGAAGAGGAAGGGCTAGTTAGTCTGAAGTTTAAAGAGTTATGCATAACCTAAACCTAGGGGCATGACCTAACCCAAGGGACTAGAGCTGATGAAAGTGTGTGAAAGGCTTAGATGTTCTAATCCCTGTGACTTAGTGATGACGAGGGTTGTGCTGATGAGGACCCGACCAGATGAAGAGAGAGATGCTTGCTGTGAGCTGATATGCATTGTTGTGCTTTCGAAGGATGGCTTGGTCTACACTGAACTTTGCTTGGATGAAGATATTCCAAGTTCCAACCGGGATGAAGATATTTCATATGAAAGAAAATCTTTGTCTCCTCAGAATACTGGATTTGGTCTAACCTCCCCCGACTGCCTGTGCTTCCACCCGTACATTGTGAGAGAAGTGTCTTTTCTTCTATTCCTGCCGTGCTGAGTACACTTACCCTAGGGGACTCATGTTATACATGTCCTTTTGAGATTGGCTTACCTCACTTAACATAATTCCTTAAAAATCTTCCCATGAAACAGCATGTTTCATGTGATCATCCATGCTTTTTAGTACTGCATAGGACTCCATTGTGTGTGTGTGTGTGCGCCAGAGTTTACTAATCCACTCATCTATGGAAGGAAATTTAGGTTATTTCCAACTCTTTGTGATTGTGAATTGTGCCACATCAACAGTGGAGCACAGATGACTGGTCATGCTTTATTTCTTACCTCCTCTGGGTATATGCCTAGTAGAGGGATGGCTGGGTCAGAAGGTGGATCAATTTCCAGTTTCTTTAAGTATCATGAGATTTCTTTCCAAAGTGACTGTACATATCTACACGACCACCAGCAGTGAAGGAGAGTTCCTATCTCACCACATCCCATCCAACATTTATGGACAAGGGAACATCCCCCCACAGAGGGGTTTCAGGGAGGGAATGAGTCAATCAGGGAGCAGTAGATCACTAATGGATCATGCAATATACCTCTGATCCCTTGAGATCTCCTCACCCCCCACTATCATGACCCCAGTGCCGCTTCCCTATCTAGACTAGATGGGAGCATGTACACAGGTATAGGCCATAGATACAACTCACAACACATGGAAACCAGGAACAGGAATGGGAATAGAGATACCAAAAAGGTAAGGGGGAGAGAGGGAAAGGGAGGGGAGCACCGATGGCAATGAATGGCACATAACCACACACCTCCATACAGGGGGAAGAACAACAGACACCAGAGGGGAAGGGAGACAGTGGTCAGTGTGAGATTTGAAAATAATTAACAATCTACAAACTCTCAAGGGGCCATGAGGGTCAGGGGGAGGGGGAGAAAAGAAGAACTGATCCAAAGGGCTCAAAGGAAAGTAAATGTCTAGAAAAGAACTATGAATATGTATGAATATGTCAGATATAATTGATGTATGGATTAAACAAGAGTTGTGAGACCCCCCAATAAAATGATTTTTTTAAAAGAAGAAACTATCATGAAACTGATGGTGGCATCAATTGTACAATGATGCTTGATATAATTTAATTATGGATTGTTTTAATACCTGTAAGAGCTCCCAATAAAATGATCAATAAAAAAGATAGGAATAGACATTTAAAAAAAGAGTACTGGGTGGATAGGGTAGACAATTTAGTAATTGGAGATCCAAAATGAGGGGAGGTAAAGGCATGACGTGGTTGGCTTACAATCTTTCATGGATGACTTTAGTCTCAAATGAGTGAGAAAAGGTCAGATTCCCACTAAACACTTTTCTCTTTTCCTGATGAGTCTGGGGAAGATGACTTGGGGGAAGATGTTAATAGGCTTATGGGAATCAAGTGTAGGTGATTGTTAACAGAACTGAAACTGTTAGGTATCAATTCCTTTTTATACTAGTAAAATATAAAATATAAAGCGAGTTAGTGAGTTTCCATTCGTAAATATATTAGTTGGATCAAGTTAGGTGCAAATATGATTTTATGATTGTCTTTGGAGACTGTGTATGGTTAAAGGTCTGTGTACAGGTGCCAAGTTGATAAGAGGTGGCCTGTGATGGTTAGATTTTGTGACAAGTTGACTGTACATGTGGGAAAGTATATGGGGAGTCCCACTTCTCAAGCAGGTCACAGCTTGATGGTGTCTCTTTGGGGATGTGGCCTATTTATGAGACATGCAAAGAACTGGTCTCCCTTTTGCCCCACTTCCCCTTCCTACTTGCTTGGATGTTGTGTCTGGCTCCTGGAACTATCAGCTGCTATGTGGTCTGCTGACTCTGGGATCCATTGATGGCTTTCCATGTTCCCTGCCTTGGGTCAACTCCACTCTGACTCCACTAGCCTTCCCACCTCTTGTTTCATTTTTCTTGGTTCATTGGTCAGCAGCTGCATAAGTCAGGAAGGGTTTCCAACTCGCATGTGCCCTGTGGAATGGAGTTGGACTGTGTTGGCCCCTTCTGTGGCTGCTTTCTTGTTTAAAATTCCTTTCTCAATATAAATGTCATCCTTGCACATATGAGTATCAGTGGTTTTGTGTCCCTAGCGAATACAGGCTATTATCCCTGAGCAGGCTGCGCAGTCAGAATGTCGAAGCCAGGAATCCAAGTAGTTGGACCCTCCAAACCCCGGTCACAACCACTGTGTTTCTCTGCTCTTTAGCATGGACATAACCTACATTCTTATTATTATTATTATTTTGCTTACCAACTGCATCACACATCTTTTTTTAACCTTTAATACTCTGGCTTCCTCTTTTCTTTAGTTACAGGAACTTTAGCTCCTCCTAGATGGGTCACAGCCTAGATTTTGTCCATAGAGTTCCAGACACACAGAGCACTGGTCTGTGGGACAAAGCTGACCTGCCATTTCTCTTTGTAACTTAAGCCATATTGGAACAGAACCATGTTCACTAGCCTTTGTTTCATTTATGACTGCTTTTGCAGCACATGCCAGAGCTGAGTAGTTGTGACAGGGAACATATGGCCCACAAAGCCTAAAATATTTATAATTTGGCCAAAGTTTGCTGACCTCTGATTTAGATCACTAAAGATATTCCTATTACCAAATGCATGACTTGTCTTAAGTAAAGTACATGGGGATTGTAGACAGACTCAGACTAAAACCCAGCTTGATTACCTATTGTGATCTATGGAGAATTTCTTAGCCTCTCAGATTCTAGTTTTATCTTATAAAAGTTGGAGAGAATAGTAAGACCACAGTAAGCACAATGATAAATCTTGAGAGATAGATTAAAAATATCAGCCAGTTAAGTGTTTTTCCCTTTGCTCTGATTAGAGTTAGGAGGCTGTGTAATTAGAGGTTAAAAAAGAAAATAAAAGATGGCTAGCATCAGATTTAACTTTAACAAATATGTTAAGATACACAAAGAACAACAGTGCTAGGTGTAAAACACAGGTGTGAACTGATGGTCAGTATGAGTCCAGGTGGTCAATTCCTGTCCTAGAGTCCAGGTTTTGACAGCAAGACTGGTATCGCTTCTCGGCCTTTTGGCTAAGATCAAGTAAAAGCAAGACTGGTAAGATAGAGAAGTCCTTACAGGAAAGTTTTCAAAACTGAATGTCTAATTGAGATTAAATGTCAAAATTGGGGGAAAGAAAGAACTTGTTGCTCATTGAGCTAAAACAACAATCCCCCCACTATACCTGAATATTTTTCTTAGATGAGAATATTAAATTTGGGATTCCAAAGGTGCTGTAACTTGGCCTGATTAAAAGTTTTGCTTTGTTTTTGTTGTTGTTTTTCATCTAGGCACATATTCCAAGCAACTTCTAAGAAGCTAGTTGCTTCACTATTTCTACCAAAATGATTCCATATTTTAGGTACTGGGTGTTCTAACTTTCTCTCACTAACTGAATAGATTTATTGCTCTCAGCTCAGCAAAGAGTTGAACAATTCCACTCTTGTTTATAGAGAGGACTAGGCAAAGCCATTTCTTCGTGGAAGATTTGAAGGGCATTCATCCTCTTTTGGAACTCGGACATGGAGCTCACTTTCCTTGGTCCAGGAGCTGTGGCAAAGCCTCACCTCAATGCCCAGCTATGAAGCAGGCCTTCTCTGCAGGCACTGAGGAGGGTTAATAGGATAACAAAACATCACAAAAAAGTGTGGATCGAAAGATCAGAAGTGGATTTTTCTCATGGCTCAGGGGCCTATAAATCTGAATTTAGGTTGTTGACTCTCAGGAAATGTCCTTTTTTTTTTTTTTAAATATCCTTCACCTTCTAGAAGCTGTTGACAACCGTTGGCATTTCTTCCTTTTCTGTGTGTGTGTGTGTGTGTGTGTGTGTCTGTCTCTCTGTTTGTTTCTTTTTCCTTTTGATGACACCACTCCAGAATGTTCTTTAGAGGCAAAGTACATCGCATGTACTTTAGATATGTTGTTAGGAGACACGAGTCCCAAAAGAGGACATCACACTTGAGAAAACAGAGGGGCAGAGGAAAAGAAGGCCCTCAATGAGCTGGATTGACAGTGGCTGCAACAATAGGCTCAAACACAGGAGCTCTTATGAGGCTGGCCCACAGCTGAGCAGTGCGTCGTTATGTTGCATGTGAGGTCACTGGGAGTCAGCACAGACTCGATGATATCTAACAACGAGAATAATTCAAAGAGGAGTGGGGATGGAACCCGTCCTACTCCAGTGTGGCTTCAACGCCACTCAGAGGAAAACCTCTTTTTCCAAACAGGGTCATATTTCCAAGTACAGGGGCTTTGCTTTAACATATTTTGAGGGAGACACAATTCAATCCTTAACAAGGGTGACAATGCAAGTGTTGAGGAGACCCTGCTCGGAGAAAAGAATTGTGGGCCTGACACGGATGGAGAGTGTCGGATGAGAGACAAAGCGAATGCACAGCTTGCTGAGGCAGATTGCCGGGGACTCCCTGAACACCAGCCGCAAGCAGACTCTGGGTTTCTTACCTTGACCGTCTTCTCTTTTTCTATTTTCACTTGTCGTATGCATAAAGGGCAGGGAAATGTCACACTTAGTTGACTGAAAGACCCGGGGATGTGAAAGTGCAAAAAAAGGTAATCATTGGACACATATAGAAATAGGAGGGATCTGTTAGAGGGTGTTTCTTTTTCAATAGAAACCGGCAGGCTTCTAGAACTCTTGCTGGTTCAATCATGGTCGACAGATCAAAACTGGAATGTAAAATGCAGTTGTACCAGAACAATAAGTGGGACTGGAGGTATTACTGGCTGGTGCCCTGCTGTAAACTTCATCTCCCTCCTAGAAAGCATGAGCTGTGCATGCACATTGCACAGTAAACGCACACCTTCCCCAGCAGAGTGAGGAAGAGGAGAACAGGACACAAAGAGATGGTGGCCAGCCCTGCAGCTTTGGATGTGTGTTGCTCTGCACAGCCCTGGCGATCATTCTGCAACTTACATCAGGCTCTTGAAAGGACTCCCTTCACTCCTCCTGAGTCTCCCGTTTCAAGCTGTTGACCCTTAGCTTTTTCCATTCCATTTATCATTCTGGTACATACATATTTTACAAATGTTGCTGACTTTTCTGTGCTGGCCATGCCTGAGTCAGTAAAACTTGTCTCAAAGCTCTGGAAAAAAAGACATTCATTTAATAGAAACTTTGTGGTTTATGAAGTTAAAAAAGCAATATAAAAATAATGTTGTCTTCAATCATGTACGGGCACATTTTCAGTATTGTCTCACATCCTTCATTATGGATTACTTCTCAAAACAAAGCAGAAATCCTCACAGCTGGGCCAATCAGCAATGCTACAATAAACGTAGGAAGCATTGAAGTTACTTCATTGTCCTGTGTCTCCAAGCAGTACCCATGGGAGCAGTAGTCAGGGAAACAAGCACCATCATGTGTTGGGCAAACCTGCTGCCAAACATCTGTTTAGAAAGCAAAGGTGTCACTCTGCTGGTGAAGGTGCAACTGACCCAGGCCATATTTGCAGTCCCTTCAGATGCTTGCGAAGGGACACTGAGGAATAGCTGCCTTTGAAATGTGCTGCTGGTGAATAATATTACATATACGGTGAATACCCGAAGATGGAATGAGTCTGCCTTGAAGGAAACACAGTCGGAGTAAAATGTTCCCCCTCGTGCTTTCTACACGATATCAGGAACCATCAGTCCCAGGAGAAGGCTAGTCAGACAGAAGAAGGCCCTCAGATCAATGGACACAGTGGCTGCACCATAGGGACCATTTCGAGGATAGCCCAGAGCAGGCAGTGTTGTTGTAGACGGGGTCCCTTAGAGTCGGGCCTAACTTGACAGCACCTAACAATACCAATAACCCATTGGTTAGTTCAAGAACACATAGGAATTAATGGTGAGTGGAATGTCCTTGAGAGGTCATTTTGTCTACCTTTGCACTCATATGGACCTCTTTTCTGTAAATACAAAGGCAGGCTCCATGATGTCTTCAGCATGTACACTGAGCATGTGCTATACCAGAGCCAGCCACGACACTGCATCCAGGAGACAAACTTCTCTGGCTTCGCGGGCACCGACTTCTATTATTCCAAGTGTAGTGTTCTGGGCTATCAGCTTAGGTGGGGGGAAACCAATCCTGAAGATTTGTATTTATTAACAAAAGCTTATGGAGCACCAGCTTAAATACTTTATGAATATTAAGTCATTGAATCTCTTAGTAAGACTATAAAGTACATTTTTATTATCACCACCTCTTGTCTACAGATGAGCACACTGAGGAACAAAGAGCTTACGGAGCCTTGCCAAAGGTACCCAGCTGGTGAGCAGCAAGAGCAGGATTTGAATCCAGCAGTTCAAGCGCAGTGACTGCCTTTGTAATGCCTAGGTGACAGTAGCAATATTTGGCTAGTTTATGTTTGACTTGATTCTATCTTCCCTGATCGTAGTGTCCATTCACCTACGATGTCTAGCATTATGTCTGGTCCTTGGACACTTATGCTCTTGTCTCTGATCTGGATGAACCAAGGGAGGACAACTTTGGACTCTCCTGTGTTATGTGATTATGCAGGAGGAAACAATGCCTCTTTAAGCAGTATGGCCCCTCTGACCCCCAACTGTCTCTGCCCTGATAAATGGACACTTCTGCCCCGAGCCTTTGGGTAGTTCAAACAGTTAAACTATAATAATCCAAACTCATCCAAAGTTACCTCAGAAGAAAGGCCCGGGCATGTGTTTCCCAAAGGTCACAGCCTCGAACATCCTCCGGAGTGCCATTCTCCTCTGCATCTATGGGGTCACCATTCGTCAGAAGAGGTTTGAGGGTAATTGGTTAGGTTTGGTTTTTCCTGTCATAAACTAGATGGTGAAGTGATAGCAATTGCCATTAATTCATGGGCCTCTTGCCCCTGTGACTGTGTCTTCCGGCCTCCACTGTGAGCCTTCATGTTAGGGAGCAGATCAATCTTTTCGAGACATGTGACTGGATTTGCAAAATTTCCCCTGAAATCAGGTTTTTATGCATGCAAGAGGATTTCGAAAGGCCGAGAGGAGAGACGTTGACATCTCTGAGAACGGAAAGTGGCCAGGATGGGAAGCAGGGGTGGGCGGAGGGACCAGGCACCTGGGGAAAAGGGAAAAGTAAATATATTGCCTCCTTCACGATTTGCCTCAGCTGACCCTGCCTGGGAAGATTATTTATAACAGGCCATTTATTGAAAAATCACCCTGTTTACTAACTATGCCCACATATGCATCCCAAACCTTCCAGCTGTTTTCCAAGGTCCCTTGAACACTTAATCTTTCGCTAAAAAAAAAAAATACATGGCATTTTATCTTTCCTCTTAATACACTTCAACTGACTTTCTTTTTCATATTTTGAGGGCAGGGAGGCTGCTGTGGCAGAATTCCCACCTTTCACCTGAGAGCCATTGGTTTGACTCTCGGTGAGTGCACCTCTAGAAGAGTTTGTATTTCTCTGTCATGTTGCTCACATGTTGCTGTGATGTGCAGCAGGGTTAAGCAGTGTATCCAGATTAAGGCAGTCAAAGCAAAAGGCAGGGCAATTTATCACTGAAACCAACCAATGATAACTCTCTGGCTCAAACTCATCCCATTGTGCGTGGGGTGGTCACGAGTCAGTTAAGAACTAACAATAACAATCAGGAGAATCTTATAATTACTCAAATTCCTGCCTCACCTCTTACCTAAATGGTGAACTTCTTGAGGACAGGTTGATGTTAAATACATATCCATAATCTCTGTAATTCCTAGCCGAGTATTTCAAATACAGCTGGCACCAGAATATTCATGGAATGAAGACTGTTTAGTTGTTTGCTTGCCTTTACATGCAGTTGCAAATATTTATAGAACTGTATTATCTATTGTCATGTGATAAATTCTCCCAAAACAACAGTGACGGAAAACAAGGAAGCTTATCTCACAGTTTCAGTGTGTTAGAAATCCAGGTTGAGTGTAGTTAAGTGTCTCTGGAGCAAGGTTTTTCACAAGGCTGCAATCAAGGCGCCAGCCAGGACTGCAGTCCTCTCTCTCTGAGTTCAACTGGAGGAGGATCAGATCCACTTCTAAGCATGCCACTTGCAAGCTAACGCAAGTGACTTCGGGAGGTCATAGGTCCTCACCTAGTTGACAGCAGACAGTAGTTCCTTGCCACATGGAAGTTTCTGCAAGGTTTCCACAGCAGGTGACTTGCCAGAGCCAGGGTTCCCAGAGAGAGTGAGAGTGAGGGAGGGAGACAGAAGATTCCATTATCTTGTAAGCTAACCGCAGGACGTAGCACATGAGGACGGTGCAGGACTGGGCTGTGTTCCGTTCCGTGGTATTAAGGTTTTCTATGAGTGGAACCAACCCCGTGGCACTGACAACAGCCATCATGGAACAGCTATTCATTCCATCCACGTTGCTGTGTTCCATTTGCTAACAGGGAGTTCCTGGGTCCACTCCACGCCCCAGGACAGGGATTTCACAAGGACCTGACTATCAGGAGGTGGGGATTATAGGGACTTTTTAAAGAGCTTCCTGCCATAAGAATCCAAACAATTAACTAATCCTTCATCATGGCATGTGGAAATGCAGCAGCTTTGCCTCGGCAGAATCCTTGCCTTGGGCCCAGGGGGACAAAAAGCATAGAAGCCTTTCCTACTATTCTCTTCTAGAGCAAGCAGTGAGAAGGAGCAGCAGAGAAGGTCAAACAGGGCAACAGGACTGTTCCACTTCTGTGGAGACAACTCTTAGCTTTCACTTCCTCCTTTGCTTGAAGGGGAGGTGTTGGCCAATCCATGGACAAGGGAACAACAAGTGGTTCAAAACCAGTGGCAGGGAGGGCATGGGAAGACTCTCAGGGAGTGACCAAGGGCAAGGTAACTGAGAGGAATGACTGAAACCAGAATGAAGACTGGCAGGAGGAAAGCGTAAGGAAATAGAGGAAAGGAGTAGGAAGCAAAGAGCATACATAGAAGCCTAAATACAGACATGTACATATGTAAATATATTTATGATTGTGGGGAATAGACCTATGTGCATGTATTTACAAGTTTAGTAGTAGGGTAGCAGGTGGACATTGGGCCTCCTCGTGTGCATTCCCTTAATACAAGAACACCTTGCTTAGCTAAATGGTCATTTCATGATACCCACCTTCCCGACATGATCACTGAAGACAGACTGTGCATAAGTAAATTTGGTGAAGAAAGCTGATGGTGCCCGGCTATCAAAAGATATAGCATCTGGGATCTTAAAGGCTTGAAGGCAAACAAGCGGTCGTCTAGCTTGGAAGCAACAAAGCCCACAGAGAAGAAGTACACAAGCCTATGTAAACACGAGGTGTTGAAGGGATCAGGTAGCAGACAGCAAAGGACAAAAACCATCATTTTATGATCACCTTCCCCACATAAATGCTGAAGACGCATGTGTGCATAAGTAAGTGCGGTGAAGAAGGCTGATGGTGCCCAGATATCAAGAGATATAGTGTCTGAGGTTTTAAAGGTTTGAAAGTAAACAAGTGGCCATCTAGCCCAGAAACAACAAAGCCCACAAGGAAGCAGCACACCAACATGTGTGATCATGAAGGGCCGAGGAGATCAGGTTTCAAGCACCAAAGGCGGGGGAGGGGGGGAATCATATCATCGTGAATGAGGGGTGCGTGTGATGGGGATCCAATGCCCATCTGTAGACAACTGGACACCCTTTGCAGAGGCGTAGTGGGGAAGAGAGGAATCACTCAGGGTTCAGAGTAGCAATAAGAAAACTCACAAACCTTCCTCTAATTCTTAAACGCTTCCTCCCCCCAACTATCACGGTCCCAATTCTACCTTGCAAACCTGGTTAGACCAGAGGATGCATAGCAGTACAGATGGGAACTGGAAACACAGGGAATCCAGGACAGATAACCCCTCAGGACTAGCGGCGAGAATGGCGATAGCTGGAGGGAAGGTGGGATAGAAAGGGGGAACTGATTACAAGGATCTACATATAACCTCCTCTCTAGGGGGTGGGCAACAGAAAAGTGGGTGAAGGGAGAAGCTGGGCAGAGTAAGATAAGATAAAATAATAATCTATAAATTATTAAGGGTTCATGAAGGAGGGGGGAGTGAGGAGGGAGGAGAAGGGGAAAAAGGAAAATGAGCTGATTCCAGGAACTCATGCAGAAAGCAAATTTTGAGGATGATGAGATTAACGAATGTATAAGTGTGCTTATACAACTGATATATGTATGGATTGTGATAAGAATTGTATAACCCCCAATAAAATGATTTTTTTAAAAAAAGAGCTATGAAAGCCCCCAATAAAATGATATCTTACCCTTTAAAAAAAAGAAAGAATGTCAGCAGCCTTCTCACTTCACACCTTCTAATATCCAACCCCAACAATTTTTGGATTATCACTTACACTTCCTTTTCCTATTGTTAATGAATTTAATTTACAGTCGAGTTTCTGTCAACCTAGTTTCAGAAGTTTTTTTGGCCAATGAGTCTCCGCCAAGATGATTTCCTTTCTCTCGGCCAGTCCTCCAAGCTACAGCTGTGGCATATTAATAGTTGGACTCTGCTCCTTTCTACTCATCTGCTTCTCTTCTTCAAAACCAGAGGCCCTGCCCACATAGCTCTGATTGCTTCTTTTCATGGAATGTCCACATTCAAGTTTGTCTTCTTCCCCATTGCATTCCCCAGCTGTTTTGTACATGTCTCGGGGCTGCTCTTCTGTCCACTGCTCCCCACCTTAGCCCTGCCATTATGCAAATTGGTCCACTACTGGACTTGGTGCAAAGTGGCGGCAATAGTGCGTTTTTGCAGAATGTTGGTCATAGCTGTTTCAAAGCCAGTATTATTATAGTAGCCAAGATGAAGGTGGGTGGAAGGCAATTTAAATAAAAAATAAAAACAACTATCTTTAAACCGTTCAAATACTATTTGTGTGTGTGTGTGTGTGTGTCAAAGAGGGCATCATTAGAAAAATTTTTTCACACTAAATAACATTTTTTCTTCAAAGGACAGGAAAAGAAAACATTTAACATCCCATACACTTTTAAAAAATCATTTTATTAGGGGCTCATACACCTCTTATCACAATCCATACATACATCAATTGTGTAAAGTACATTTGTACATTCATTTCCCTCATTATTCTCAAAACATTTGCTCCCCGCTTAAGACCCTGGCATCAATTCCTGGCATCAATTCCTCCGCTTAAGCCCCTGGCATCATTTTCCCCTCCCTTCCTGCTCCCCCCCTCCCTCATGAAGGCTTAATAATTTATAAATTATTATTTTGTCATATCTTGCACTGTTCAACGTCTCCCTTCACCCACTTTTCTATTGTCCATCCCCCAGGGAGGAGGCTATGTGTAGATCCTTGTAATCTGTTCCCCCTTTCCACTCCATCCTCCCTCCACCTTCCCATATCGCCACTCACACCACTGGTCCTGAAGGGATCATCTGCCCTGGATTCCCTGTGTTTCCAGTTCCTAACTGTGCCAGTGTACATCCTCGGGTCTAGCCAAATTTGTACGGTAGAATTGGGATCATGATAGTGGGGGGTGGGGCTGGGTGGGCAGGGAGAAAGCATTTAGGAGCTAGAGGAAAGTTGTATGTTTCATCATTGCTACACTGCACCCTGACTGGCTCATCTCCTCCCCATGACCCTTCCATAAGGGGATGTCCAATTGCCTATAGATGGACTATGAGTCGCCACCCTGCACTCCCCCTCATTCACAATGATATGATTTTTTGTTCTTTGATGCTTGATAACTGATCCCTTTGGCACCTTGTGATCATACAGGCTGCTGTGCTTCTTCCATGTGGGCTTTGTTGCTTCTCAGCTAGATGGCCACTTGTTTACTTTCAAGCATTTAAGACCCTAGATGCTATAACTTTTGATAGCTGGGCACCATCAGCTTTCTTCACCACATTTACTTATGTACCCACTTGGTCTTCAGCGATTGTATCAGGAAGGTGAACATCATGGAATACCAGCTTGATAGAACAAAGTATTCTTGCATTGAGGGAGTACTTGACTTGAGGCCCAATGTCCATCTGCTACATTAATACTAAATCTATACATATAAGCACATAGATCTATTTCCCCATCCTCATATATAAATACATTTACATATGTACATACATTTATTTAGATCTCTATAAATGGCCTTTGCCTCCTAGCTCTTTCCTCTATTTTCTTTGACTTTCCTCTTGTCCCACTATCATGTTCAGCCTTCATTAGGGTTGCAGTAATTCCTCTCCATTACATTACCCTTGGTCACCCCTACCAGGCTTCCTACACCCTCCTCACCATCGATACGGATCACTTGTTGGTCACTTGTACTTGGGTTTGTTGACACTACTTCCTTTCCCCCTACCTCCCCTTCTCCCATGTCCCGCCAGAACTGTAGATCCTGTTGTTTTCTCCTCCAGATTGTTCATCTAGCCTATCTTATTTAGAAAGACCTGTGGAGATAATAACATGCCCAAAAACAAGACAGAGAAAAACCAAGCAACAAAATTAAACAAAACAAGAACAACAATAAGCCAATGACCAAAACAAAACACAACCACAAGAAGGAAAACCTTGTAGTTAGTTCAAGAATTGTTTGTTGGCCTTTAGGAGTGTTTTCCAATCAAGTCTGTTGGGGTGCCAAACCCTGGCCCCAAAGTCTATTTTTGGTATTCCCTGGGGATTTCATTGCTCTGTTCCCCTTGCTGTTTTGTTCCACACCTTTAGTGTTTTGCTTCGGTGTGGTGGGATCAGATCGGGCACTATTTCCACACAGTGTCTCCAGTGTTCTCCCCTGTAGGGCTATGGGTCAGTGAGGGATGTCGTGTCTCATAGTGGGACCGGCCATAGGGTCTTCTCTGTGGATTGGCTGCTCTGGGTGGTTATCTCATCCTCAAGGCTTGGTGGGCCAGCATGTGCTCCACTCTGACTTCCTCCCCCTTCATATTCACCCGTGTGCTCCGATCAGACATGTCCCTTTCCCAGAACTGCAGATTCAGTGCTGTCCTCTGAAATAAATTCTTCTGGGGGGAGGGGCAGGTGTCCTCATAGTAGTTGGGATTAGGTCCAGCCCCTCAGACCTCTCCACTAGTTCCCTACTCCATGCCGGACTGTTGAATTCACATCTTGAAGCACTGGGCTGAAGTCTGGTCCCTCTTTTCCTGTGGATATATAAGCAATACACTCCCCTTTGGTAGGTTAGTGTCCTGTGGCCCCATTACCCATTTCTTTAAAAAAAATTTTTCCTACCCCCCCTCCTTTTTAGTTGGATACCATATGTATCCCTGGATTTGGCCTGGCCCCTGTCATACTACCTGGTTCTCACCCCAGGAATGCTTGTATAAAGTAGCTTTTTCCCTAGTTCCCTTTTGCATTTTTTTTTTAAAGCTTACCTCAACGGACTCATGTTGTATTGGCCTTTTGTGATTGTCTTACTTCGCTAAACATGATTTCCTCCAGTTTTTCCCATGCAGCGATGTGTTTAATACATTCATTACTGCTTTTTAGCGATGCTTAGTACTCCATTGTATGTATGCACCACAGTTTTTAATCCACTCGTCAGTTGATGGAAATTTGGATTATTTCCAACTCCTAGCAATTGTGAACTGTGCCACAATGAACATTGGAGCACAAATGTCTGGCCGTGGTTTGTTTCTTGCCTCATCTGGGTGTATGCCCAGTAGGGGTATTTCTGGGTCTTATGGTAGCTCAATTTCCATCTGTTTTAGATATCGCCAGATTGATTTCCTTAGTGACTGTACATACTTACAGGTCCACCAGCAGTGGATGTGAGTTCCTTTCTCCACAAAACCCCTCCAAAACTTGTTGCTTTCTGACTTTTGGAATTGGACTATCTTTGAGGGTGTTAGGTAATACCTCATTGTTGTTTTAATTTGCTTTTCTCTTATTGCTAAAGATTGGGAACATTTTCTCATATGTTTATTGGCCATTAGGATTTCTGCCCTAGTAAAATTCTGTTCAGGTCCTTTGCCCACCTCCTCAGTGGAAATTAGTTGTTTAGATTTTAGTAATAAGATCTCTGCCTGATGTGTCATTGCTAAAGATGTTTTTCCAGTCCGTGGACTCTTTTATTACTCTCTTGGTGAATTCTTTCAATGTAAACAGGTGTTTTATCTTCAGTATATCCCATTTGTCAATTTATGCCTCCTTTGTGTTTGTGTCCTTCCCTATTTTTGATAGTCTGCGTATTCACTGTGCCAGAGACCTCAAGTTGGTCCCAATTCCCTCATTGATAGTTTGGGACATAACTTCAAGGTCTGTGATTCACTTTGAGTTTATTCTTGTGCATGGAGTGAGATAAGGGTCTTGCTTCATTTTTCTGCAGGTAGATATCCATTTTTTTCCAGCACAACTTGTTAAAGAGGGCATCTGCTTCCTATTGGATATTTTTTGGACTCTTAACAAAGATCAGTTGTCTGTATACTGATTATTTTATTTCTGGGTTTTCAGTTCTTTTCTATTGGTCTGAGTATCTGTCATTGGACCAATACCATGTGGTTTTGACAAGTGTGGCTTCATAGTATGTGCTAAAGTCAGGTAAAGCAAGCCCTCCCACTGTGTCCTTCTTCTTGAGGAGTTCTCTGCTAATTCTGGGCTTCTGCTCGCTCAATATGAAGTTGGCAATCAGTTTTTCCATTTCTTTGAAGAAAGATGAGGGTAATCATATCATGAATGCATTAAACTTATATAGTACCTTATTACTATGTTGAGTCTGCCAATCCACGAGCAAGGGATATTCTTCCATTTGTTGAGGTCGCCCCTGGTTTCTTGTAATAGTGTTCTGTAGTTTTGCCAATATAGATCTTTTGTTCTGTTAGTCAGGTATATCCCTAGATATTTTTATTTGTGCTTGGCTATTTTGAAGGGTACAACCTTTTTTTAATCTCCTCTTCTGTGGTCTTATCCAATATGTATAGCAGCCTGATGGAATTCTGTTTGTTGATCTTGTATCCTGCCACTCTGTCAAACTTGTCTGTTGCTTCCAGTACTCCCTTTGTGGAGCTTTTGGGATTTTCCATATATAAAATCATATCATCTACAAATAATGATAGTTTCACCTTTTCCTTCCCTAGATGAATACCTTTGATGCCTTTTCTTTGCCTTATGCTGTTAGCTAAAACCTCCATAATGAGGTTAAATAAGAGTGGGGTCAAGGGGCATCCTGGTCTGGTCCCCTTTTTCAGTGAGATTGTGTTCGTCTTTTCTCCATTGACTACCACGTTGGCAGTTGGTTTTTCATGTATAGCTTGTATTGTCCTGAAGAATTTTCCTTCTATTTCTATCTTCTCAAATGTCTTAAACAGGAATTGGTTTGGGATGTTGTCTAATGCTTTTCTGCATCTATCAATATTACATGTGGTTCTTATAGTTTTCATGTCAATGTAGTGAATGATACTAATGGTCTTTCATATGTTGAACCATTCCTGCATCCCTAGTTTGAATTTCACTTGGTCATGGTGAATTATTTGTTTTATATACTTTTGTATCCTATTGGCCAGTAGTTTGTTAAGAATTTTTGCAACGATGTTCATTAGGGATATTGGTCTATAGTTCTTGATTTTTGTGGGATCGTTGTCTGGTTTTGGTATCAGAGTTATCCTAGCTTCATAGAAGGAGTTCTGGAGTTTGCCATCTTTTTCTATGTTCTGGAAAAGTATGTGTAGAATTGGTGTTAGTTTTCCCAAAATGCTTGGTAGAAGTTTCCTATGAAGCCACCTGGTCCAGGGGATTTTTTGTTGGTAATCCCTTGATAACCTTGTCTATTTCTTCAATTGATATGGGTCTATTGCTATTCTTGACATCCTTTGTGGATAGTCTAGGGAGTGATTGTTTTTCCAAGAATTTGTCCATGTCTTCCAAGTTGTTGAATTCATTGGGGATACAATCCTTCTTAGTATTGTGTAATTATCCTTTTGATTTCATTAGGGTCTGTTGTAATTTCCTCTCTTTCATTCCTCAATCTTGCTGTTGAAATTTGTTCCCTCCTTTCTTTGGTTAGGTTTGCCAGCAGTCTGTCAATTCTGTTTATCCTTTCAAAGAACCAACTTTTAGCAGCATTAATTTTTTCCATAGTTTTCTTATTTTCCCTCTCCTGAATTTCAGCCCTGATTTTTTATTATTTATCTTCTTTTGCTATTAGTAGGATTGTTCTGCTGACTCTTTTCTAGTTGTTGTAAAATTTGTGCCACCATATAAATCATGAGTCTCTCTCATTTTTCAGGTGTGCATGTATTGCTATGAAACTTCTGATAACTGCCTTTGCTGTGTACCATAAATTTTGGTACGTCGTGTTCTCCTTCCCATTGGTCTCTAGAAATTTCCTACTTTCATCTCTGATCTGTGCCAATATGCACTCCTTTTGCAATAGAGAGTTATTCAGCCTCCAATTTTTTGCTCTTGTTTTCTTTGGTTTCCTTTTATTGATTTCCAGCCTTATGGCACAGTGGTCAGAGAGTGAGAGTTCTGTATGATATTAATGTGCTTAAATTTATGTAGATTTGCCTTATGCCCCAGCAAGTGACCTATCTTCTAATATATGCCATGAGGTATTGAAAAGCTTGTGAATTTTTTTTTTGTATTTGGATGAAAAGCTCTGTAATTATCTATCAGGTCAAATTGTCTAATTGTATTATTTAGATCACTAGCCTCCTTGTTGAGTTTCTTTCCCTGTGATCTATCTTTCTCAGAGAGCAGTGTCTTGAAGTCATCTAGTATAACTGTTGAGGCTGTGATTTCTTTTTTCATCTTTTGGAGTGTGTGGGGGAATATGTTTACTATGCTTAATGGTTCTTTGTCTATTGTTCCCTTGAGCATTATATAGTATCTCTCCTTATCTCTTTTTATGGTTTGCACTTTTAAGTCAATTTTATCTGAGATTAGGATTGCAACCCCTGCTTTTTTTTTTTTAATTGCTGTTTGCTTGGTATACCTTTCTCCAGCCTTTGATTTTCAGGCTATTTTTGTCAGTAGCCTTGAGATGTGTCTCCTGTAGGCAGCCAATTGATGGATTGTGTTTTGTAAGCCAATCTACTAGCCTCAGTCTTTTAATGCCTGAGTTCAGGCCGTTGATATTCAGGGTTATTATCTCCATCTGTGGACTCTGTGATGTCATCTTATACCTTTTGTGTTGGGTGTTTTCCTACCTTCCTTTCTTATTAGTGTGTTGTGCAGATGTGTGCATGTGTATGTGTGTGTCATTCTTGACTTCTTTCCATCCTTAAGCCAATGCTATCTTGGTGAGTGTTTTCTCTTTGTTGCCCTCTGGGTGAGGTTGTTCTATGTGGAGGTTTCCTAATTATGCTCAGTGTGTGTTGTTCTTCTGCCCATACTGGGTCAGCAAGGAAATTTTGTAGAACTGGGTTTCTTCTAATGTATTCTTTGAGATTTTCCTTGTCTGGGAAGACTCTTACTTCTCCAACTATCTTGTTCAATAATTTGGCTGGGTAGAGTGTTCTTAGGTTTGCATTGTTTTCCTTCAGTTTTTCGAATATGTTACTCCACTTTCTCTTCTTCTTCACAGTTTCTGCTGATAGATCTGAGCATAATCTTATTTGGGAACCTTTATATGTAATTGATTGTTTTTCCCTAGCTCATTATTTTCTCCTTCTCCTCAAAGTTGGATAGTTTAACTATTGATGTGCCTTGGTGATTTCTTCTTAGGATTCAGTCTAACTGGTGTTCTTTCAACCTCCTGGATGGTTGTCTGGTTTTCATTCATTAAGCTGAGGAAGTTTTCCTCCAAGAATTTTCTTACTATTGTTGCGGATGACTTCTTTGTTGTGTCTTCCTCCGATAAGCCAATAATTCTAATGTTGATTTTCTTCATAGCATCTGACATAGCTCTTAGGTTTTCTTCAGCTTCTCTGATGATCTTTTTAGATTTTTGGTCACGTTTGTTAAAGCCTGCTTGAGTGTCCTCCAAGTCCCTCCAAGTCCCTAGTGCGGTTCTCTGCTTCCTCCAGTATATTCTCAATGTTCGCGTGTCTGCTACTGGTTTTTGTCATCTCCTACCTAAGTTCTTGTATCTCCCTTTGATGTATGCACTTTATCTCTTCTATCATTTCATCCTTTTTCTCTATTTTTTCTCTCATATCCTGTCTGACTCCAAGCAGCATTCTGAAAATTTCTTTCTGTGGCAGCTCAATTTCTGCTTCTTCAGTACATGTTATTATGTTCAGGACATCTTCTGCCATTGCCTTTTGTTTCTCCTGTTTTTTCATTGAGGTCGTTGAGGCTGATGGCTGTTTGTGTTACATTGTTTTAGAGGATCCAGGTGCCATTTTCCAGTGAGTCAAAGTGCACTGGCTCTCTCTGGGAGACTTGTAGGAATGCTTCTTCGAACAAGCTACAGCTAATTTCACTCTGGAATTAGCCTACTACTTTATCCTCCTGTGGCTTCCTTATCAGGGGAGTGCCCCAGAAGGCTGGTAGGTTGCCTGCTTGGGTGCAGATCACTGCAAATGGTGGATAGAATTGTCTTTGCCAGGTGGATCACTGTGGAGGTTGGGGAGAGGTTCCTGAAGCAGTGTGTAACATTGGCAATTGTTGGCTGAGGCAAATTTTGTGTGAGGCACTAAAGTGACATGCGACCACAGAGGAAAAATAGGAGCTCCCCCAGGCACACAGGCAGGAATTCCCCAGTAAGAAGTTGGGGGTGGATAGGGGTATCCTGATGGAGTTTGACCAGGCTTCCCCCAGCCTCGGGATAGCTGCGCAGGTTGGAGCTCACCAAACTGGGTGTGTCTTAGGAAAGAATGCCCTAGGCTAAGGTGAGTGCTCTGGAGGCCGGCAGTGATGTGTGAGAGAACAGGGAAGAAATAAAGAGAAAAAACAAAACAAGAAAACTAAACCTGCTGAGACTGTGGGGGAATAGGGAGAATAGAGGGAAACAAAAGTAACAATATTGCTGAACCCCAATCCCTGCCAGTGGAGCTGCAAGTGTTTAATCCTTGCCCAGAAGCAGCAGCAAGCTATGGCTGTGTTGAGTTAAAGGCCCTGTGTGGGCTCCAAATGGTTCCAGCTCTGCCAGAGACAGTGGTGGGGCTAAGGAAAAACCCTAGCCAGCCTCCACTGTGGTAAGCCAAAGCCCCCTGCCCCTCAAAATCCTGTGGATCTGTGCCCACTTATCTTTATGATGCTCCTCCTGCAATCCAGAAGTGTTGAATTTCCCTCTTAGTAACTCTCCTGGACTGATTTCTCAGAGTCCCTCTGGTATGTGGTACTAAGTCGCCATTTCCCCGGAAGTTCCCCGCCCCCCATACAAATTTTAAAGGAAGAGTTTTCAAATTAATTTAATTTAGGATTCTTTGACATTTCTTCATGAAACATTACTTTTCCCGAGTTAGAGAAATGTTTGCAAAATAGTAATAATAATAATAACAATAGTGTGAAACATTTGGGCTCAGAAGTTGAGTCCCCGAGGCTAAGCAGAAGCCCAGCACAAGTTGGTTTCTATTTTATTCAACAAGTAAATATATTTGTTCACTTCTTTTTCTCCAAACTGGATTCTTTTTCTTAAATCATTTTATTGGAGTTCATACAACTCTTGTCACAATCCATCTATCATCTATGCATCCATTGTGTCAAGCACATTTGTACATTTGTTGCCATCATGATTCTTTTTTTTTTTAACAATTTATTGGGGCTCATACAATTCTTTTCACAGTTCATACATATACATACATCAATTGTATAAAGCACATCTGTACAGTCTTTGCCCTAATCATTTTTTTCTCTTTTCTTCTTTTACATTTTATTAGGGACTCATACAACTCTTACCACAATCCATACATATACATACATCAATTGTATAAAGCACATCCATACATTCTCTGCCCCAATCATTCTCAAGGCATTTGCTCTCCACTTAAGCCCCTTGCATCAGGTCCTCTTTTTTTTTTCCCCTCCCTCCCCATTCCCCCCTCCCTCATATGCCCTTGGTAATTTATACATCGTTATTTTGTCATATCTTGCCCTATCCGGAGTCTCCCTTCCCCCCTTCTCTGCTGTCCCTCTCCCAGGGAAGAGGTCACATGTGGATCCTTGTAATCAGTTCCCCCTTTCCAACCCACTCACCCTCCACTCTCCCAGCATCGTCCCTCACACCCTTGGTCCTGAAGGTATCATCCACCCTGGATTCCCTGTACCTCCAACCCTCATATGTACCAGTGTACAGCCTCTGTCCTATCCAGCCCTGCAAGGTAGAATTCGGGTCATGGTAGTTGGGGGGAGGAAGCATCCAGGATCTGGGGGAAAGCTGTGTTCTTCATCGGTACTACCTCACACCCTAATTAACCCATCTCCTCTCCTAAACCCCTCTATGAGGGGATCTCCATTGGTCGACACTTGGGCCTTGGGTTTCCACTCTGCACTTCCCCCTTCATTTAATATGATATATATACATATATATACATACATATATACATATACACATATATACACGTACATACACACACTTATATCTTTTTTTTTTTTGCATGATGCCTTGTACCTGGTCCCTTGGGCACCTCGTGATCGCACTGGCCGGTGTGCTTCTTCCATGTGGGCTTATTTGCTTCTGAGCTAGATGGCCGCTTGTTCACCTTCAAGCCTTTAAGGCCCCAGACACTATCTCTTTTGATAGCCGGGCACCATCAGCTTTCTTCACCACATTTGCTTATGCACCCATTTGTCTTCAGCGATCCTATCATGGAGGTGTGCAGTCAATGATATGATTTTTTGTTCTTTGATGCCTGGTAACTGATCCCTTTGGGACCACTCGATCACACAGGCTGGTCTTTTCTTCCATGTGGACTTTGTTGCTTCTGAGCTAGATGGCCACTTGTTTATCTTCAAGCCTTTAAGACCCCAGTCACTATCTCTTTTGATAGCCGGGCACCATCAGCTTTCTTCACCACATTTACTTGTTCACCCACTTTGGCTCCAGCCGTTGTGTCAGGAGAGTGAGCATCATAGAGTTCCAATTTAATAAAAGAAGGTATTCATGCATTGAGGGAGTGTTTGAGTAGAGGCCCAAGGTCCTTCCGCCACCTTAATATTTGACCTATAAATATAGACACATAGATCTATTTCCCCATCCTCCTATATATATTTGCATGTACATGTCTTTGTCTAGACCTCCATGAATGCCCTTTGACTCCTAGCTCTTTCCTCCATCTCCCTTGACTTTCCTCCTGCCCTACTACCATGCTTCATCGCCACCTGGGCTAGAGTATACCTCTTCTCTAAGCAACCTTACCGCCATCATGATTCTTAAAACATTTGCTTTCTACTTGAGCCCTTAGTATCAACTGGATATTTTCAAGGACTTGATGGTTTGGGGAGGGGAAAAAATATATTTTCAGCTGGGTTCTCCAGAGGAGCAAAACCAGGGGTGTGCTGGTTGGGGCGGGGGGCGGGGCGGGGAAGAAAGAGAGAGAGATTGTTTTATTCTCAAGAAATGCCTCACACAATTATAGGGGCTGGCGAGTCCTAAATTCATGAATTCAGCTGGAGGCTTCTCCTGACTCAGGTGGCTGGAGGGTTTGAGAAGCACAAATCAGACTGCTAGATAGCCGGCTGCTGAGTCCCGTCCCATGAACGGGAGGTCAGAGGATGAGGAGTGGGATGCAGGATGAAGAGGAGGGGAGCTCTGCCAAAACTTCCATTGATGAACACAGGTCACATCTCCAAGAAGGCTCCCCTTTCAGCTGACAGGATACTCACAGTGGATCACAAAGCAGAGGATGATGACAGAAGATCTGCCAAATCATTGAGAATCGTGAACCAGTCAAATTGACACAAAACCTTCACGATCATAAAATGTATTTAGAGCCTTAAGTTAAATAAAAAGAGGACATTTCTTCTGTTCCATTTTTTCTGACCACATTGGGTAGATTTCTATTGCATTCTTAGTTGGTATTTTCCTACAACAATCATCCACTGTTAGTAGATTCATTTACATTAGCTTTCACTCTGGAGACTCATAATGCCAGGCCAGTGAATTACCCGAGAGAAATGGCTCTTGAAAGTAATCATTGTGAATGAATTTTCATCATTCGGCCTCATCATTTCATGCTGTTTTGCCTCTTCCTGCGTTGCCCCTGATTAAAGTAAAGCATAAAGTGTCCTTTTGTTATTATCTCATTTTCCATTGAAAACATATTAATTATGGCAGCCAGTTGATAAAAGCAAACCAAAGGGTATCACGCATACTGCTTCTGAAATGTATTTTCATTTGTGTGTATGTGGTGCACAGAGCATTATTTTGCTTGAGCAGTACACTGGGCGTAACTTTTGTTGTCACACAACCTACTGGAAGCACGATATAGATGGAAAAGTCCAGAGGCTTAACATTTTTAAATCAGGTAACTATTGTGGATTTACTCAAATACCAAGAGCAAACAAAACAACTCAACTTCACAAACACTCACGATTTTGAATTTTTGGGGAAGGGAAAAGAACTTAGAATAAATGAAGCAATACTTATAATATGCATGTCAGAGTAATTTGTGACAGACCCAATGTTAAATGGCTCTTGGAGTTTCCTTGTTGATCTTTTTAATGTTTCACTGTTTTGTAGGGTTCAAAGTGTTTGGTGCTAGGCTTTTTGTCCTTTACTCTATTTTTCAAGAGAAAAGCTAGGATTTCAGAGCATAAGTACTTTATCCAAATTCCCATTGCTAGCAAGTGGATCCACAATTTTAATACAAAAATATGATTTTTCTACCTTATTGCATTACATTGTATGGTGTTCTGCTAAGTGATATTAACTGAGGTGAATGAGAGAAAGAAATTAAAATATTGATTCTATTATCATCTTATATAGAATTATGGAGCAAGAAACAATGACTGATTTAGTTAAAAATTCCTCTCAAAATATGATTTGTCACCTATCCAAAATACAGATTTCATGCAATGCTTGAAAGCTGGAAGATTTGGTTTGTTTTCTTTTGTTTTCAAGTATCTAAAGAAAGGGCCAAGAGTGAGATAAACACTGGGGAACACACATACCAACAGCTGTTTCTTCACTGAGAAGCACTTGTGTTTAGGGTCATAGTATGCCTCATGAAATCAGAGTTTTGAGGTTGAGAAACTGATAAAAATTTCAACCAGATGCAATATTTAAAATGCTATCTTAAAGTCATAAAAAGTGATTACAAAGGTTATCTGTCTTCATCATTAAATTTGATTTTCAAGACTGTTTCCAGATGTCCGTTCTATAATTCATCTTTTCAACAAATAGCTATTGACACCCTCTCAATGCCAATGACTATTTTGGACCCAAAGCACATATTGGTAAGAAACAAAAACATACAGACTTATTACAGCTTATGCTCCACTGGAGTGAAAAGAGATTTGAATGAACTTAAGATATCTATAATCAGCAAGTGGTAATTTCAGTGCAGGAGAAAGTAATAATTGGTAGAGAGATGGAGTTCTTAAAGACCCCTCAGGACTGGTGAGTTTTGAAGTATTTCTCTGAGGTAGGCACAGGGTTCATATGTAAGAGTAAAAGGACAATGAAAAACTTGAAGTGTGGGACAGGTTTTGCTTCGCATTGTTAATGTTTGGATGTGGACATTTCACTTTCAACCCACCCATCTTTACTACAATCTCCTCTAAGTATTAAGAATTTATTTCAAAGGACGGCATTGAATCTGCAGCTCTGGGAGAGGGACATATCTGATCGGAGCACATGGGAGCAGATAAAGGGGGAAGAGGAGAGAGTGGAGCACATCCAGGCCCATCAGGCCATGAGGAAGATGTTCCCAATTAGAGCAGCCAGTCCAAAGAGGAGACCACATGGCTGGCCCCACTATGAGACATGATGCCCCTCACTGACCCATAACCCTATAGGGGACAACACCAGAGACACAGTGTGGGAATTGCATCTGATCTGATCCTGGCACACCAAGGCAAAACACTATGAGGGTGCAACAGAAAGGCAAGAGAACAAAGCAGCGAGGTCCCCAGGGAATGCTGAAGGTGGATTTGGGGGTCAGGACGTGGTTCCCCAAAAGACTGGACGGGAAAACACTCCTAAAGGCCAATAAATGATCCTTTAACTAACTATAAGCCTTTCTTTCTTGTCGTGCTTTATATTGATTTTTGTTACTGGCTTGTTGTTGTTTTGTTGTAAATTGTTGCTTGTTTTTGTGCATGTTATTATCTCCGCAGGTCTGTCTAAATAAGATAGGCTGGATGAACAATCTGGAGGAGAAAACAATGGGATCAACAGTTCCGGGAAGACATGGGAGAGGGGTAGGTGGGGGGAAAGAGTAGTATTAACAAACTCAGGGACAAGGGAACAATAAGTGATCCAAATCAGTGGTGAGAAGGATGTGGGAGACCTGGTAGGGTAATGAAGCCAAGAGGAATTGCTGAAACCCTGGTGGGGGCTGAGCATGATAGTGGGACAGAAGGAAAGTCAAGGGAAATAGAGGAAAGAGCTGGGAGGCAAAGGGCATTTATAGCGGTCTAGATAAAGGCATGTACATATGCAAATATATTTATATATGAGGATGCGGAAATAGATTTATGTGCATATATTAATAGGTTTAGTAATAAGGTAGCAGAAGGACATTGGGTCTCCACTCAAGTACTCCCTCAATGCAAGAATACTTTCTTCTATTAAATTGGCATTCTATGATGCTCACCTTCCCAACACAACTGCTGAAGACAAAGCAGCTGAATAAGCAAAGTGGCAAAGCAAGCTGATGGTGCCCTGCTATCAAATGATATAACATCTGGGTTCTTAAAGGCTTGAAGGTAAACAAGAAGCTATCTAGCTCAGAAGCAACAAAGCCCACATGGAAGAAGCACACCAGCCTGTGAGATCACGAGGTGTCGAAGGGATCAGGTACCAGGCATCATCAGAACAAAAAATCTTATCATAGTGAATGAGGGGGTGGGGAGTGCAGAGTGGAGACCCCAAAGCCCATTTGTGGGCCACTGGAAATCCCCTTACAAAAGGGTCTTGGGGAGGAGATGATCCAGTCAGGGTGTGATGTAGCAACAATGAAAAATACAACTTTCTTCTATTTCCCAAATGCTTCCCCTTCCCCACCCCTGACTATCATGATCCGAATTCTACCTTGCAAGTTTGGCTAGACCAGAGGATGTACACTGGTACAGATAGGAACTGGAAACACAGGGAATCCAGGGCAGATGATCCCTTCAGGACCAGTGGTATGAGTGGCGATACTGGGAGAGTAGAGGGAGGGTGGGTTGGAAAGGGGGAACCAATTACAAGGATCTACATGTGACCTCCTCCCTGGGGAACAGACAACATAAAAGTGGGTGAAGGGCGACTTCAGACTTGTCAAGATATGCCAATAAAATAATTTATAAATTATCAAGGGTTCATGAGGGAGTGGGGAGTGGAGAGGGAGGAGAAAAAGTGAGGATCTGATGCCAGGGGCTTAAGTGGAGAGCAACTGTTTTGAGAATAATGAGGGCAATGAATGTACAGATGTGCTTTACACAATTGATGTATATATGAATGGTTATAAGAGTTGTATGAACCCCTAATAAGATGATTAGAAATAAATAAAGAAAGAAAGAAAGGAAGAAAGAAAGAAAGAAAGAAAGAAAGAAAGAAAGAAAGAAGGATTAGTGTACATCATAGGTGTTACTTAGCAGGGTTATACATTATTGCATGTGTATACAATTATTTTGTTTTCACATCTGAAAAAAGAAAGACTTTCATACTTGTACACATAAAGGAGACTAAAAATTCAGGGAAAAGTGAAATTGAAAATAAATGGATTTTTTCCCATGAACTTTTAGAAGTCCTCTGATAGCATTCTAATGGGCTTTGTTTAATACAGCATTTGGTACTTCTGCTTTCTCAAGAATTTGTTAATAATATATTCCTTGAAAGGATACATGATTTTTCTCTTTATAACTTTTTAAAAAAAACATTTTATTAGGGGCTCATACAACTCTTATCACAATCCATCCATATACATACATCAATTGTATAAAGCACATCTGTACATACTTTGCCCTAATCATTTTCTTTTTTTTTTCTTACATTTTATTAGGGGCTCATACAACTCATCACAATCCATACATATATATACATCAAAGCATAAGATGCTTTGGCAACTCTCAATTTTATAAACAATTGCCTTAGTGTCCCCTGGAGAAATAAAACCAGTCATATATAGGTATAATGTAGTTCTGGGAAATGCATACAGTAAAATTTGGAAAGTGAAAGTGGGGTTCTATGTAAAGCAAACATCTGTCAAGGAAGGAAAATTCAATATTTTTCATGATTTTCCATGAAAGCAAAGTGAGATAAAAGTAGTAAGACTGCATTCTACCTAATTTAGCAGAAAACTTGCTAGACCTGGAAAGATAAGGCCAGGTCTGGCTTTCAAAAGTTTGACTAAATGTATGTGTGTGCGCATTGTGTGCATGTCTTTATAAGCATATATATGTAGTTATATATGTATGGATATGCCTTTCTCTCTTACTGCCATAGAGTTAATTTCTTCTCATAGCAACCTTGTAAGACAGAGAAGAACTTTCCCTGTGGGTTTTCAAGACTCTTCACGGACTTGGAAATCCTCGTTTTTCTTCTGAGGAATGACTCGTGGTTCTGAAGGGCTGACCTTGTGGTTAGCATCCTAGTGACCCTACGTACAACAGAGCGAAATCCCGGGTCTTGTGTCATCCTTACAATTGTCAGGCTTGACCATGTTGTTGCTGCCATTGTGCAAATCCATCTCTTTGAAGGTCTTCCGTTTCTTTACCGACCCTCTGCCAATCATGGTGTTCTTTTCCGAGGACAAATGTCCCCCGATAACATGCCTAAGTAAGTGAGACAAAGTCCTGACCTCCTCACTTCCAAGTAGCATTCTAGCTAGACTTCCTCCAAAATAAATTTGCTTGGTTTTCTGGCTGTCCATGGTGCTTTCAATATTCTACTCCAGCACCAAAATTCACAGACATTAACTTTTCTCTGGCTCCCTTACTTATTGTCCAGATTCCACATGTATATGAGGTGATTGAATATACTATGGCTTTGGTCAGACCTTACTGCTCAGAGTAACTTCTCTCAGGAAAACCACCATAGTGTAACGGGTAGTGAAGAAAAAACAATCTTCAAAAGTAACCCCTAAAAACCATTCTGATAAATGGCGAGGCAATGAAAGTTATCATGCAGAACCTGCATATATATAGAAAGACAGTTGTTGGAACAGAATAAAAGAATATTGTGTGTTTTAACATCAGAAAAGGTGTGTGACAAGGTTGGATTCTTTTACTTTATTTAATCTATATGCCGAACAAATTATATGGAAAGAACATGTCATCAGGATTGGAGGAAGACTCATTAACAATGTGTAATATTCAAATGTCACAACCTTGTCGTCAAAATGAAGGCAACTTAAAGCACTAAATGATGAACGTCACAGACTGCAGATTTCAGTATGAATTATGCTTGAAAATAACAAAAACAGAAATCCTTACAATGAAACCAATAAGCAACATCTGGATAAATGAAGGAGGAAAAATATGAAGCTGTTAATTTTGTTTTCTTCTTAGATCAACAACTGATGTCCATGAAAGTGGCGGTCAAGGAGTCCATGTAGGAAAAGAATGTTTGGAAGCTAATTGTGGTAGCAATTGTTCGTACATTCTACTTCACATGACTGAACTATAGAATTATATGTATTAAATCCCAACTAATTTTTAAAAAAGAAGTCATATGAGGATTGCATTAAGAAGTCTGTTTTAGATATTAAAAAACAAAGATAGCACTTTGGTGATTAAGGTGTCCTTGACCCCAGTCATAGTTGCTTCAATTGCTTCATATGCATGTGAAAGGTGGACACTGAATGAGGAAGACCGGAACAGATTGACAGTCAAATTGTGATATTTGCCAAGAACTGAATATAGCATGAACTCCCAGAAGAATTAATCATGAGAAGAAGTCCAATCACAGTGCACCATAGAATCAGGGAAAAAAATGAGACTGCATCTTGCCTACTTTGGACATGTCATTAGTGGGGACCAAGTGCTAGAAAAAGACACTGTACTTGGTAAAATAGAGAGCCAACAAAAAAAGAGGGAGACATTTCTTAAGATGAATTGACATAATGGCTGCAGCAATGAGCTCAAACATAAAAATGAAACAGAGCTGAACAAGAAGGTCAGGAAACAAAACCACCAATCTGATCCTCTTCCTAGAGCACGTGTAGGTTATATGCGACTGCTGTCCGGCAAAGCCCACTGGACAGTGCCTCCCGGCAGCAACCTCAGCAGTGCAGGTTCTGAATTAAGTCACATCTGAATTCTACGAACAGTATCAGCCTACTTACACACAGAAGAAGGCAAACAGTGGAGACAGATGCATCGGCAGAGGATGTTATCAGCAACTAAAAGGCACATTCCACCTAGAGAGAGCATTCTTTGGAGTCACAGCCTGACTGTGTACTTCTAGCCACTTGAACTGTGAGCGGGGAGAACGTCTCAACTTTAAAGCCACTCACTTAGGGTGTTTGTGGCATGGCAGCCCTAGGAAACTAAGACGTAGGTCTCATCTGCATATGCCTCATTAATATTCCTATAAAGAAAGGAATAAAAGTTCTTGAACATGCCCCAAATCATCCTTTGAAGCACTATCTTCCCCATTTCATGGGGGGAAAAGAAAAATGGAAGGCTCATGCAAGTGAATCCCTTGCTCAAGGACAGCCCCCTAATGAGTATCACAGCAAAAGGGAAATATGACTGACCTAAACGAGGCATAGGCTTCCACCTGAGGGAAAGTAGGGTATGTTAAGTTATGGGAGAACCATCAGAATAAACTCTAATGCATGCACAGCAGAGTCTTATTATGAGGCCTGGGTAGGTCCCCGGTTCTGCATTTCTAACAAACTGCCATGTAATGCTGATCCAGCTGGTTCAGAGATCACATTTGTGTAGCTAAGTGCTAAAAATGACAATGTGATAATAATAATTATTATACATGAGTTAGGATTAAAACAAAAGTACTTAACCTTCCATTCTAATTTTATCTTTTTCTGATCATTATATTTCTTCCCCTTCCTCCCCCTCCCCCACTCTCTTTTAATCCCCTCTCTTCCTATGGGATTTCGATCAGCCCAAATAATATATTATCCTTCTAGCTAATTTAATGAACTCCTAGGTTAAGTGCCACTTTTCATTAGTTGTGAAAAACGAACATGTTTTTAAAAATATGTGAAGACTGAAAAAAAAAGTAGCACCCTCTTTCCTTTATTCACTTCTTTTATTTTCATTTCTGCCTTTGCTCGTTCTCTTTGGCCACCCAGGTAATGTCTACTTTAAAACACTATTTGATTTTACATTTTGTGAACTAGGGCTCCTCTTATTATTTAAATTAAATAACTCTATCAGAGCAAAATATAGTGCAAATAGGAAATAGAAAAAGTATTCAATCAAGCATGTTGACCGTAATTTTGCAAGTCATTTACTGAATGTATTTTTATTTTCCCTATGTGTTTTATTTTGTGTTGTAATAGGAGGTTTATATTTATGATCATTAACTTTATATTACACAGTCTAAACTACTGATTAAACCCATTAGTTCACCCCTCACTACTCAGTGGGATTTCTTTTCTGATGGTGCATTTTTCTTTCTCTTCATATCTTTTACAAAATGTAGCCTTATGGTTCATTTTAATTCCTGTATCTTTTCAACAGATACCATGCCTTTAGAATTTAGGCTGAGTCAAAGATGGAAGGGTCGGTATTATGTAATTTATTATACCTGAGTTAGTCTGCCCAAAACAAAAACCTGGGCTGACTAGTGATTTTAATTTGGGTTAGATCATTTACCTCTGTCAGTATTAGTTTCCTTTACTGTGAAATGGGATAATGATGGTACCAGACAATGTTTCATCCTGTTATATACAAGGTCTTCAAAAGTTGGAGCTAAATAAATGGCCACTAAAAGTAACTTCTTTATATAAATTTTAAGAGAGATAATTTATGCAAAGAGGTTAGCACAGTGACCACTATATTATAATTAAAGAATAAAATTTCCCCATGAATCTGACAGATTCAAGGATGTGGTCTATAGCGCAGGAATTTCCGAATAAACTGTGACCTGTTTTCCATCCCTCTCCTGCCTAGGTGTACCTAGCAATTCCTCTGTACTGCTCAGATGCCATAGCAATAGTTGCCCAGGAGTCATCCTGGTGCTTTGATCAACTCTGTTCAGTTTAGAGGTCCACAAAGACTTCTGATGATGTCATGTGCTTACTTGACTCCTACCTGATTTGACTCCTAAGGTGGGCATGCAACTTATTAGCCAAACATCTGAACATAAGGGGGAAAATATTCAGAATAATAATGTGTTAACCAGATTCAATTAAGACTGTCCCCATCAAATGAAGACATGTAGTACTTTCCTCCCTTCCTGAGTCAGTTCTCCTGGATCTTTCCAGACTTTTCTTCACATATATCTTCTGTCATTTATTATCTTTAGAAAAAGAAGACTCTCTAGGTGGCTTGTTTTTCTTTTCCCCTGCGAGGAAACACCATTAGAGGCGCCTATGACTTCCTTTAGCTAGCTTAGTGAGAAGGAGAATCCAGTTCCACAGTGACGCAAGGATGATGCCTAGAGGCAGAGAGGTCAGATACACCTCCACCCTCCAACTTCCTTACCTTTTTTTAATAACCACACCAGTTTCTCTCCCAAAACTTTCTTCTTCTCTGCTAGGTTTAAGAATTCATTGATTTGGCCACAGAGAACTCACAGGTATTACTCATAATTATGGAAGATTACAGGAAAATTAACAGGTTACGAAATGGTAAAGAGATGGTTCTTTTGTCTACCAGTGCAGCTTCTTAGCCTTGCTGGCAGGCATGTTTCTCTCTGGTCCTGGGCCTCTCAGCCACATGGTTCCCTGCCCTCTGCCTTGACTGTCAGCCTGCTGACCTGCCTTATGGTCTTGGTGTTGCTCCTCTGCTCTCTTCACAGTCTCATGCTCTAGGTTCGACAGCTCTGGCACCCTGTTGCCTGTCGCACTTCAGAGGGAGATCTTGCACACATCTCGGGTGGCTCCTCCTGATGGTCATGGAATTTTGTTTCTTCCTGACTCTGAGGTATGTTTGTAAGTTGCCATGGAGTTGGTTAGTTGCCATCAAGGGGGCTCTGGCCCTTAGTGCCCATATGCACAATAGGACAAGGCCCTGTCTGGTCCTGCGCCATTCTCACAATTGTCCCTAGCTTGAGTCATCGTTGAAGCCACTGGGTCCGTTCATCTCATGGAGGGTCTTCCTCTTTTTGGCTGCCCCTCTAATTTACCAGACACGATGTCCTTTTCCAGGGACTTGTCCCTCCTAACAGCATCCACTGCTACAGAGGACTCTGGCCATACTTCTTCCAAGACATGTTTGTTGGTCCTGTGGGCACTTTCAATATTGCTCACAGTTACCAAGATTCAAACCTACTGATTCTCCCTTGGGCTTCCTTATTCCATGTCCAAATTTCTTTTTCTCTTCTTTCTTTTTCTGTGCAGGGCTTTTTACTGTGGTAAGGTACCATCCAGTTGTTGTGATCCATAGGGATGCTCTGCAAAGCAAAAGATAACATTGCCTGGTCCTGGGCCACTCTCAAAATTGTGCTTCTTCAGAGTATTGAAAAATAAGAATATTACTTTTAGGAATAAGGTAAGCTGTCTGAGGTCACAGTATTTTCAATTGCCTCATTTGCATATAATTTGTCATCAAATAAGGGAAACCAAAGAATTATGGATGTATTTGAACTATAGTGCTGGAGAAGAATATTTGAAATACCAAGGACCTCTTGAATGACAAAGCAATATGTCCTGGAAGATGGATGACCAGGGTTCTCCTTAGGGCAAGGATGGAGAGCCTTCCTCTAACATACTTAGAACATGTTGTTGGGAGAGCAAGGTTCAACTTTCACATGCATATACGGTGATTGAAAATACCACCACTTGGGTCAGGTACACCTTAGTCCTCAAAGTAAATTCCTTCCTTTTCAACACATTAAGGAGGTCTTGTGCAACAGATTTGTCAAACGCATTACGTCCTTTGAACTCTTGGCTGCTGCTTCCATGAACTTTGAATGTGAATTCACACACACCCGCACTGCCATCAAGTCGATGAGAACTCATAGTGACTTTACAGGACAGAGTAGAAATGCTTCTGAGAGTTTCAGAGACTGTAATTCTTAATGAGAGTAAAAAGTCCTGCCATTCTCCCAATTGTGAATTCAGGCAAGACTACATTCTTGACAACTTTCATCTTTTCTTTATTTATCATGATGTTATCTGTGGTTGTATTGTGAGGATTTTGCTCTTCTTTCCCTTGAGTTGTAATCCACCTGAAAGTTGTAATCCTTGTCCTTCTTCAGCCATTCCTTCTTGGCCTTCTCACTGTCCGCCGGCGAGATTGTATCCTCTACAGACTGAAGGGTGTTAATGAGCCTCCCTCCAATTCTGATGTCAAATTGTTCTTCATATAATTCAGCTTCTCTGATTATTTGTACATCTTAAGACTTGAATAAACATGGACACATGATGCATGCCTTTCTTGATTTTAAGTCATACAGTGATTTAAACCATGTATGATTTTAAACCATGCGCTGGTCCTGACTGTAAATCATGCAGTAATCAAATGTAAGAAAGGAGAAAGCTGAGGAGCTGAATAGAACATTTCAAAGAGCAAGTCGAGAAGACAAAGCCAAATATTATAACCAAATGTGCAAGGACCTAGAATTAGTAAACCAGAATGGAAGAACACATTCAGAATATCTGATTCTGAAACAACTCAAGAAAAAAAATTGAGGCTTGATGTGCAATTTTGAGTGATTCTATAGGCAAAATATTGAATGATGCAGGAAGCAGCAAGAGAAGTTGAAAAGAATACAGAATCCCAGTACCAGAAGGGCTAGTCGACAGCCCACCATTTCAGGAGGCAGCATCTGAGCAAGAACCAGTGGTGCTAAAGAAGGAAGTCCAAGCTGCACTGAAAGCATCAGCCAAAACCAAGGCTCCAGGGATTGGCAGAATAGCCATTGAAATGTTTCAGAAGCCTGAAGAAGCAGTGGACACTCTCACTTGTTTATGGCAGTAAATTTTAAAAACAACTACCTGGTAACCTGACTGGAATTGATCCATATTTGTGTCCATTCCAAAGAGAGGTGACCCAACAGAATGCTCAAACTATGGAATGTTATTATTGATATCACACACAAGTAAAAGTTTACTAAAGATCCTCCAAGAACTGTTACAGCAGCACATTGACAGGAAACTGTCAGAAGTTCAGGCTGAATTCAGAAGAGGACATGGAACAAGGCATATCACTGCTGATGTCGATGAAACTTGACTTAAAACAAAAAATACCAGAAAGAGGTTTACTTGTGTTTCATTGACAATGCTAAGGCATTTGACTGTGTGAATTGTAACACACTTTGGATAACACATTTCATTATGTTCATTGGGAACCAGTGCATGGATCAAAAAGCAGTTGTGTGAACAGAACAAGGAAGTACCGTACAGCTTAAAATCAGGAAAGGTGTGCATCGGCGTTGTATCCTCGCACCGTACTTATTCAATCTATATGCTGAATAAATCATCGGAGAAACCGGATGTTATTAAGAAGGGTGTGGTATCAGAATTGGAGGAAGGCTTATTAACAACTTGTGGGATGTAGGGAACAACATGTGGCACGACCTTGCTTGCTGAAAATGAGGAGGAATTGCACCACTGCCAATGAAGATCAAGGATTGGAGCCTTCAGGATGTATTACAACTCATTGTAAGGAAAGCCAAAATTCTCACAACTGGATAAATAGGTAACAGTATTCTCAATGGAGAAAATATTGAAGTTGTCAAGGATTTTGTCTTACCAGAATCCATAATCAATGCTAATAGAAGCAGCAATCAACAGATTAAAAGATATATTGCATTAGGTAAATCAGCTGTGCAAGACCTCTTCAGAGTACTGAAGAGTAAGGATGTTACTTTGAGGACTAAGGTGCACCCCATCCGAGTCATGGTATTCTCCATTGCATCATATGCATGGGAAAGTTGGACATTGAATAAGGAAGGCCTTCAAAGAATTGATGCACTGGAATTTTGGTGCTAGAGAAGAATACTGAAAATACCATGGTGTAGTAGTTATATAATCTGGTGCCAATTTTAGACTTAAGAGTGAAGGGGTGGAATCTAGCTTGTCAATCAGGTCGTAGCTTGATGACCTCATTTCTAGGTGCTATAGGGATAAATAGCTTGCTAGAGGCGGATCACAGGCTCACTCTCTGTGAGACATCCCTGTTGAGAAGCTATGTGGACAGAGGCTGATGGAGTCAGACCTCTGGAGCTGGAGACCACTGAGATACTTACACCACCACTGGATCCACAGAATCTTCCACTCACTAACCTGTGGTCTTCCTGCATTCAGCATCATTGCGTGTGTTTCATGACTCTGAAGAGGACTTTATAGATTGGTATCAGGCATATGGGCTAATATCAGACTTTTGGTCTTGATCTGGACTGGGCTGGGATGTTTTCTCAAAATTCAACTCCTCTTGTATATAAAACTCTTTCTGAAACATATATGAGTGTCTCTGGATTAGAGGCAAGGATAGCAAGACTTCGTCTTGTGTACTTTGGACCTATTGTCAGGGAGACCAGTCCTTGGAGAAGTCCATCATGTTTGGTAAAGTGCAGGGGTGGCAGAAAAGAAAATGGCCCTCAATAAGATGGATCGACATCAATGGGTTCAGGCACAGTGACATTTGTGAGGATGGCACAGGATGGTGCAGTGCTGCGTTCCATTGCACATAAGGTTGCTAAGGATCAGAGCCACTAGATGGCACCTAACAAAAACAGGACATTCCCTAGTTCTATTTTCCCAACTGTATCTTGATCCACGGACAAGCTCCCCATGAGCACAATCAAGTGTGCTGAAATTTCTGTTCTCCTTATGGCTACTCATAGATTGTTATAATACACATAGTCTAACGCTTTGCCATAACCAGGAAACCAGAAGCAAACATGTTTCTGGTATTATTCGCTTTGAGCCAAGATCCATCTGACATGTGCTATGACATCCCTGTGTCAAGTGCGTTTTTGAAATAGGCCTGAACCTTTGGGAACTATCTATTAATGGAATGCTGCATATGTTGTTGAATGATCATCTTCAAAATTTGATTTTCATACGATATTAATGATATTGTTCTATAGTTTGAGCATTCTCTTGGGTCACCTTTATTTGGAATGGGTAAAAATATGGATCTCTTCCTGTCAATAGGCAAAGTAATGCTCTCCCAAATTTCCTGGCATAAATGAATAATGCTTCAAGTGCTTTGTCAACTTGTGGAATCATTCCAATTGGTATTCCATCAATTCTTAGAAACTTGGTTTGAGCTCATGCTTTCAGTGCAGCTTGAACGTCTTCCTGCAGTATCATTGGGTTTTCCTCATATGTTACTTTTTGACGGAGTGACTCTTGTATTCTTCTCCCCTTCTTGGATGCTTCTTGTATCATTCAATGTTTTGTCCACGGAATCTTTCTATAGTGCCACTTGAGGCTTGAATATTCTTCTTGATTTCTTTCAGTTTCAGATAAGCCGCATGTGTTCTTCCATTTTAGTGTTTTTACCCCAAGTCTTTGTATATATTTTATTACATTTTACTTTGTCTAATTGAGTTGCCTTTGGAAATTTTCTGTTCATCTCTTTTACTTCATAATCGGTCTTTCAAACGTCTATCATTTGATCTCTGGCTTTGAGTCTATCACCAAGACCATATTTTCCCACTACTCTTCCTTCCTCTTGGTTTCCAACTTTCACATTCCAATTGCCACAAATTATCAGTGCAAATTCATTGCATGGTCGATCAATTTCTAACTGAAGATTTTGGTAGAATTCTCCAATTTCTTCATCACTAGCTTTTGAGACTGATGAGCATATTTGAATAATAATTGCATTGATTGGATTTCCTTGAAGACATACAGATATACAATCACAGACAGAATTGCACTTTAAAATAGATTTTGAATTGCCTCTTTGACAATGAGTGCATAATCATCTCTGTCAGTAAATCATATGATTTTCTTATTCAAAATGGCCAATATCAGTCCATTTTCAGCTCACTGATGCCTGCGATATTGTTTTTTATATGTTCTACTTCAGTTTTGGAATACCAGTGACATAGCTTCCAGTATCACGGGAACACAGAACAACCACAGAGAACACAGTTACAGACACGAGTCAGGTCAATTATTTATCCAGTGGAATGGCAAAATTGGCCAATTCCTTCATTAGTGTTTCAGACACTGTTTGTATGACCACACCCAATCACTTGGTGGGAGTTTCAAAGGTAAGGATAGAAGAGCCAAAGCCAGTAATTTCACTTCCACCGACCCTGGACAGGGTCTGGGGAGCCAGGCTCTGCGTTTCTTTTACTTGCTATCACTTTCATTCCAGCCTCAGCCCTGGGAGGTAGAAAGGGTTTGCTAAGGAGGAGCAGACACGGAGTTAGAAGACTGACCCTTTTATACCCCCAAACGGCCGTGAAACTAGACAAAGTCAGAGTTCTTGTTCTTCTCAAAGCGCTAGCAGGCTCTGTATCTTCCCTCTGCATCCTTTAAAATCTGACGGCTTATAATTTCCATAGATATGGAGAACTTTTTAAAGGCAGAAGTTCTGGAGGCCGTGCTGATGAAACCCAGAGGCATGTGTCTTTAAGTGTCAATGAAACGCAGGGCTCTGTGACCCCTGGGTCTGTGACCAGTCGGCGCACGTTCTAGATGAGTGGTAATGAAAGTCTGCACCCAGAATGCTCTGTCTCAAGTGTTTCCTGGCAGTAGTGACACACTGACATGTTTAATCCTTAAACCGGACAATTTTAAAGACTCTTTCTTGATTGGACAAATTTATTATCACCAAGGATATATAATAAGCAGTAATATATTGTTATTGATTTGTTGCTTTTTATTTTTAAAGCTAACATCAATTGTTTTATTTTTTAATGACTGTATTTTATTGATATTATTTACACTTGGAAAAGTACTTCAAAATTTTAAAACTCCACCCTTAAAGAACAAAAATATTGTGCACTAATTTTACTGTGTGCAAATTAAACCTAAAATGAAGACCTTAAGTGGTCCAAGAAACAAAAATGTTGAGGCAAACCAACCTCATTATATTTACCTTTATAATCCCAGCTCGCATTGTTGCAGGTTCCCCAGGGAGACAAAGGTTGAAGCAATTAGCTGCTAGCTGAATGGTAGACCACGTGAGCCCACCAGTGGCTTCGTGGGAGAAGAGGCCTGGCATTGTACTTCCATAAACATGGCCCCCTAGGAGACCCTATGGGCCAGTTCCCTGTCACATGGGGTTGCAATTGACATGATGGCACCCAAAGCCAAGGTAATTGTTTATTGTGAACCTACTGTTATAACAGTAAGAATGCGTAGGGCCACAGTGACAGGACTCTTGAATTCCCCAAGCCTTTGTCTGAATCCACGGGCTTGGAGGCTGCATGTATATCTGGATGTTCCTCAAAGCAATTCTCATGTGGACATCAATATCTATTAAAGAAAAAGTCATTAAAATGTTCAATTTTTGTAGCTACCTGTATATGGGTAAGATATTGATAACATTTCTGTAATCAGAATCCTGTTATGTTTAATCATATGAAATTGCCAACACACAATCGTGTTTTGAGTATTAAAAACTAAAACTTCACTTGATTGAAACTAATAAATATAAAAGGCTTTTTCAAGGAAACACTTTTTTTGTTTGTTTTAAAGTTCACGTTGAAGACCCTCAGAGCAATGCAAACTTCTCTGAGGCCCCCACAGTGTGCTACAGTTTGTGGTTCGTGCATGCGATGCCACCCAAGGAGTAAAATCCTACCGGGCAGTTCTGGTCTCTGTAAGTCAAAAATTGATTGGATGGTATCTGACAACAACAGCAACCACAATAGGCAATTTTAATCGGTTCCCGCTACACCAGCCCCAGATGTGAGAAAGAGGGGAGAAATAGAAGTCTGGGGACTTCAAAGACTGAGGGAAATGGTAGTGGCTTTAGAACATGTTTATTTCTTTTTTATTGGTTTGTTTGCTATTTTAAATGCCATTGAATTTTGTGTTCCAGGTTTGTTTTACTCCCTGTAAACTAGATTTTGAAAGAATTATCAGACCCATCTGTTTGTTTTTCTTAAATGAAATGTAAATTGTTTTTTGTTTTAAATTTCAGGTGCTTTTAGATCTGACTTGACTATTCATTTCCTAAGACATCTTGGCCATGACAGTGGCTATGTTCCTGCCAGAATAGAAAAACCTGGCTCTTTAGAACGTTAATATAAATGTGCATTTTCGTGTAGCGCATCTTCCTTGGGTTTTTTACAAGTTGGATTTTGCTGCCTTTAATCAACTGATGGGTCCTCACATTTATCTCTCTCTTGTTACGGCCCTGTGACTTCATATCCTGTTATACGTCTAGTCATGTTCTTCCCATACAAGGAACTCAAGACAAGCTACCAGGGCCCCTTAGCAGAGTAAAAAGTTCCCTTGGTATCCTTCTGAGTTCTATGAGTCCTTTGCATAAAAAATCATGTTACTTTAATAATCAGCCTTCATCAGTCGGTCAATAATTATTCAGTGCACAGTTCATATATAAGACTGGAACACTGAGTAATGATGGAAAAGCATTTCATGAGAAACATTGAAATATTCATGAACATAAACTTTCTTGAAAAGTGTGCTCTTGAGATCCACTTGGAATGGATACTTATTTGGAATGGCTAGTTATAGGGAGACTCTACGAAGGTCTGATCCCATGTCAGCGTTACAACATTGCAAAGTTTGACATACATCGGTGTATTCTTCCCCTTTGTACTAATGACAAGACCACCCTAAGCAAGATATTCAAGTAATGTTGTTGCTAGGTGCTGTTGAGTAGATACTGACTCATAGGAACCCCATGTACCATGGAACAAAATGTCTCCCAGTCTTACACCATCTTCACCAGTGTTGTTTGAGCTCATTGTTGTAGCCAGTGTCACTTCATCTCACCAAGGGTCTTCCTCCTTTTTGCTGTCATTGTCCTTTATCAAGACTGGCTGTCTCTCATGACAACATGTTCCAAGAACATGAGACAGAGTCTCAACATCTTTGCTTCTAAGGAACATTCTGGCTATAGCCTTCTTCCAGAATTCAAGTAATCGGGAGATGATTGTTCTCGGTGTGATGAAAAGTTTGCCTTATCAAGTATTCTTTCATGCCTTTCCCAGCTCTGTCATACCACTAAAATGTGGGTTATATTTAGGAGAACTTTATCATGTACATGTGAAAGTTGGACATTAAATAAAGAAGACATGATGCATATGAATTATGGTGCTGGCAAAGAATATTTAAAGTACTATGGACAGCCAAAAGAACAAACTTGTCTTGGAAGAAATACAGCCAGAATACTCCTTAGAAGCGAGGATGATGAGACTTCATCTCATGTCCTTTGAGTGTGTTATCAGGATAGATCGTCACTGGAAAAGGACAGGATGTTTGGTGAAGCAGCGAGGCAGTGAAAAGAGGAAGACTCGTAGCAACATGGGTTGGTATCACAGTGACTGCAACAGTATGAGGCTTGTGCATGTTGGGTGTTATGTTCTGTTGTACGTGGGGTCGATATGGATTGGAACCCGGCTGGATGGCGCTTAACAAAACCCAAATCCCAGGTAATATTTTATTACCACAGAAGAATTTCTTCATATCTGGCCACCCATTAGAAAGACCAGTTGATACTAATTTCACATAGCAGGAAACACAGTCACGAGGGAGAGCAACAGAGCAGTTTCTCTTTGAAGTAATGGAAATGGCTTAGGGGAAATCGATAAGAACGGTCATTGTGAACAGTTCCAGGGAAGGAAAGCATGTGGTCTCTCAGACACAAAGGGCACTGAAAATGAGGACCAAATGCCAATGAGGGGCAATGAAAACACATCCGCAATGAATTCACATTTCTTGGAAGGAAGTCTTTCCCCAACCTGACGAAAGCAGTGAAACGACTTCTCTAGAGTCCTGCTCTTGTGCAGTGGGGCAACTTCCTGGAGCCCTGGGTTCCCCCACCTCCAGCCTCGTTCATCTAGACAGAAACCCATACGTGACCACCCATTCTGGTTCTCCTGGGGATTTCTTGGTTTTCATTCTGCAAGGCCTGCCTGCAGGACCCATTGAGTCCCTGGTAAACAAGGGTGCTTGGTCATATGAGACCATATCCCAACTATTGAAAGCACCAAACTTCATTCACAAATCATTTTACTGAAAAGAAAAAAACTCAAAAACCTACATTAAGGTCATCATCATATGTGCTAGTGTGATTCCTACTCAAATCTCTTATCGCCTGTTGCGTTGCCCTGATACTGGCCATTCTTGTAAAATGTTAGAACACTTTTTGAATTTTGAGAGCAGAATATTACCTTGTCACTTCTCCCTCACTTCCCACAAGAGAGGTTATTTTTAATTTTAGAAAGCAGTTCGCTCTAGGAATATCACCTCCTGAAGTTCTTGTTTGGGCCTATGTGAGAAGATTCTCCAGGGCTCTAATAGACGCTGTGAACTGAGATGTCAGAGGTGCTATTCTCACTGCAATTCCACAGTGGCCAGCCACCTCCGCCTGGGGATAAGTGTGAAGAGTGGGGATGACTTCAGGAACTGACGGGTTGTTGATCCTAAGAGCAAACAGTTACTGATTTTCTACTGGGAAGCCAGATGTATCACACTATCCACCCCACTTATAAGCACCAACTCTTCTTTAACCTACATGGCCTTTGTAGGTTAGATGGCAAAAGCCATGGTTATAAATCCTCTAAATTTGTGAGACTTTGTGGCGATATCATCAAACCACTTATGAAATCCATTGGTACGTGAAGAGTGTTTTCTTAAAGTTTTAAAACCATATAAATAGTTCATTAAATAAAAAGATCCCTAGGTTGTGGTAGCTATACAATTTCATGTCAACTTGATAAAAGAAAGAAGGGGTGACGTCTAACCTGTTAGTTAGGTCACAGCCTGATGATCCCACCTTGTGGGTGTGGCTTTCTCATGAGGATTCTGGGAACTTCCACTCTCTTGATTCTGCCATCAGAAGAGGTTGACTATTCGCTCTCTCTATGTACTTTACATTCCTGTTGAAGAGCCACGTGGAGCCATGTTGATGGCAGCCAGAGCCTTGAGGATGCTGCCATCATCTTTGGATCCACAAGACTTTCCACCCACCGGCCTGTGATCTTCCTGCATTTGGCATCATTGTATGTGCTGTAAGAGTCTAAACAGAAATTTATGGACTAGTATCAGACATATGGGCTAATATTGATCTTGACTTGAGTGGGATCTTTTCTTAATATACAATTACTCTTTGATATAAAACTCTTTCTTATGTATACATGAGTGTCCCTGGATGTCTTTCTCTAGTCAACCCAGACTAACACTTAAGTAAAATCCAATGCATTCCATTGAAAGGAGGTATGTGTTACAGTTACCATTCATATGTCCATTCGTTGTATGGTGGTACCTTGCATGTTGTTGGAAACTGTGCCACTGGTATTTCAAATATCAACAGAGTCAATCAGGTAGACAGGTCTCAGCAGAACTTCCAGACTAAAGCAGATCAGGAAGAAGGACTTGGTAGTCTGCTTCTGAACAACAATAACACGAACAGCAACAATAAAAACCAGTGAATACCTTCTGAAAAGCAGAAAACCGTTGTTATGTTCCATCCTTTGAGCTTGTTATCAGGGGAGAACAGTCCCTGGAGATGGGCATCACACGTACTGAGGTAGAGGGCCAATGTAAAAGGAGACACACAATACAATGGATTAGCACAGCAGGTTTGAAATAATAGGCTCAACTGTAGCAACAATAGGGAGGATGGCACAGGACTGGGCAGGACTTTGGTCAGTTGTGTTTCCGGTCACTATGAGTTTGAATCAAAGCTCTAGTGCCTAACAGCAACAACAAAAACCCAACATATATAATACAAAGAATATCCTTTGCTAATTCTTTGCTGAAAGAAAATCAAGACTTACTGTCTTTAAGAAGAAAAACAGTGAGAACCCTATTAAATAAGTATTTTATTTGCAGACATTCCCTTTCACTCGATTAAATGTGGAAACAAAATGTTATGCAAAGCTCATTAGTTAAAAAGGCATCCAATGCATGGTGACACATTTACTACTGAATTGAGGCCATCCAAAAGTGGAAAATAATATGAAGATAATGGTTTAGGAACATTAAATATCACACAAGTGTTTGTTTGTTTGCTTACTTCGAGGGGAGAGCAAACCACAAAACAGCCAGAAGGTTTGGATCTGCTCAAATAGCCTATTACTCTTGGTCTTCCTTAGCTGGGCATCATTTTATTCAAATAACTCCACAGTAGGAATCTTAATGACTAGGGTTAGTCTTTTCACTACCAATTCCTTGATATCTTATTTAAAATTTTCAGAAATATCATGAGGTAGGTATGACTATTATCTTTCCTCTCATGTACATCTTCAAGTCCCAGTCGTAAATATAAATGGATGTATTATGTACCTGGCATGAGCCAGAAATCCAGCAACCAACCATTATTAGTATCATTGTTTCACTAAGTGTGCTCCAGAGCAACAGAACCGGACAAGGCAGTAACTTACGGGACCATCAGGGTGGCCAAAGCTGAAATCAGGAAGGCCACCAGGCTGGAGAGTCAGGCAGGAGATGATATTGAAATCTCAAGGCAAGATACCTTCTTTATGGAAAGCTGTTTTTCGATTAGATGAGGTCCATCTACATTATCAAGGGTAATCTCCTTTGCTTAAAATCCTCTAGTCATAAATATTGATTGCATCCGCAAAATATCTTCTTAGTGCTATCTAATGACTAACTAGTGCTTGACCAAAACAACTGGGCATTATATCAAAAACAAACAAAACACACCTACCTCTTCCCACCCCATCCCACTTCCTGTCCCCGCCCCCCACATGCCCACACAAACTAACTGCACCAAATCAATTCTGCTTCATCTCACTGCCGTTGAGTCTATTCTGATTCATAATTACCCTATAGGACAGAGGAGTCTGAGACTGTAACGATGGGTATAGAAAGCCTCATCTTTCTCCTGCTGAGCTGATGGTAGTTTCAAACTGTTAACCTTGTGATTAGCACCCCAGTGCTTACCCAGCTGGGCCACCTTAAAAATTTTCTAAATAAAATACTATAAAACAAGAACAAACTCACTGCCATTAATCCATTCCAATTCAGAGCAATTCTAGTCAGGGGATAATTACCCTTTTTTGTGTTTCCAAGACTATAAAGATTTGTAGGAACAGGAGGCCTCTTCCTCCCACAGCCAGTAAGGGTGATCTGCAGATCTTGCTGCTAGCAGCCTGACACATAATCCAATATGTGGCCTGGGCACATTACAGCATAAGCCAATTGTCATATAATGTCAGCCATCACATTCTTGTGTTATTTGACTTATGTTATCTTTATGGAATTAGATAGGATCCAGCTCTTCTTCTTTATCTGCAACAGATTGTTAATTTTCTGAGTTAGTCTGTTGTACAACAAGTCATGTAACATTAGTAAACCAGCACAGTAAGTGGAAAATAGGTTCAACAAAAACAATAAGGTATCAACAATGATACCTTAAGAGTACTATTCCCTGAGCTCAATCAGCAACCAAGATAAAATGTAAAGAGTTAAAATCCTTCAAATATGGATTCCTCATCATCATCCGTATCCCAATGCAGAGCTTCATCTGGTGTGAGGTCATCATAGACGCTGTCCTCACTGAGATCGCCATCATCACCATCCCTGCTGTCATTTTCATACAAAGCACAGTCTTCACTGTCATCCATAGCATTACTAATACTACATTTCTGGAAGGCACGTCACACCATGTCTTCTGGAATGTCTTCCCATGCATCTCGAACCCACTTTGCTATTAACTCTATGTCAGGCTTCAAGAGATTTCCTCCTTTTGTTAGTCGGGCTTGACCAGATGACATCCATTCATGCCACATCCTTCCCACACGGTCTTTAAAAGGCTTATTCAAAGATACATCCAGAGGCTGCAATACAGATGTAAGCCAGGGGTTTAGGAGAGGAGATGGGTTAATTAGGGTGTGAGGTAGTATCAATGAAGAACACAGCTTTCCCCCAGATCCTGGATGCTTCCTCCCCCCAACTACCATGATCCGAATTCTACCTTGCAGGGCTGGATAGGACAGAGGCTGTACACTGGTACATATGAGGGTTGGAGGTACAGGGAATCCAGGGTGGATGATACCTTCAGGACCAAGGGTGTGAGGGACGATGCTGGGAGAGTGGAGGGTGAGTGGGTTGGAAAGGGGGAACTGATTACAAGGATCCACATGTGACCTCTTCCCTGGGAGAGGGACAGCAGAGAAGGGGGGAAGGGAGACTCCGGATAGGGCAAGATATGACAAAATAACGATGTATAAATTACCAAGGGCATATGAGGGAGGGGGGAATGGGGAGGGAGGGGGGAAAAAAGAGGACCTGATGCAAGGGGCTTAAGTGGAGAGCAAATGCCTTGAGAATGATTGGGGCAGGGAATGTATGGATGTGCTTTATACAATTGATGTATGTATATGTATGGATTGTGGTAAGAGTTGTTTGAGTCCCTAATAAAATGTAAAAGAAGAAAAGAGAAAAAAATGATTAGGGCAAAGACTGTACAGATGTGCTTTATACAATTGATGTATGTATATGTATGAACTGTGAAAAGAATTGTATCAGCCCCAATAAATTGTTTAAATAAATAAATTAATTAATTAAAAAAAAAAAAAGATGTAAGCCAACCTGGAATAACGGCTAAAGTACCGTAACTTTACTAGATTTTGCCAATTTTTTTATGTCATCCTATAGGTGGACTCTCTGAACATATCCAAAACAAGTAGCGATGGCTTTTTCTTTAAGGCTGCTCCTAGTCGTCGGTTCCAAATTTCTTCCAGTCATTTTTTGGGGTTCCGTCTTCATCCATCCAGCCTTTAACATGTGTGCGCACAGTAATTCTTGGTGGGAAATTGAACTTTTTAGGCAAGGTCTTTCTTTAAAAAATAATGACAGGATGCAGCTTAGTTCCATCAGCCAAACATGATAGAACAACTGTAAAGTGTTTTTTTTTTTCATTTCCTGTGGTCATGAGAAAAATGGTTTTTTTCTCCTAAACTTGCCACAGTTCTGTTACTTGTAAGATCAAAAGTCATGGCAGTTTCATCCATATTCCCAATATCTGCCAGGTCATAATTATACTTCCTTCTTTGTTTTATAATAAATGACTGGAATGACATAATTTTTTCTTCATGGTCTTGTGGCAATTTCTGGGAAATCTTTGTTCTTTGTCTCAAACATAGGCCAAACCTATTCATGAAGTGGGTACACCATCCTACTAATGCAGCAAATTTTTCAATGCTTGGTGCTTTATATTTGTCATCCTTAGCTATTTGGAAAGCATGTACGTGGATTCCCATGTGTGTTACGCAGTAACCATTTTGACCACACACCATAACCCATTTATGCAATTCACTCTCTAGAGCCCCATAAAAAGACGTTAAACCACGACGAGCTTTTTCAGCTTTTGAAATCTGTTCCAAGTCAGCCTTCATTTTTCTGCCACTCCCTCACTTGCTTATCGTCAACACAGAATTCCCTACTTGCAATACTATTATTGCTCTCTTCTGCTCTGGCACAACTTTCATTTGGAAACCAGCCTGATATGACTAGCATTTTTGTTTTGGTTCAAGAGTATCCATTTCTAATAGGATAAAAAAAAGGCTTTGAAAAAGAACTTTCATGGTAATGCCCCCCTGCCCCCCTCCCCCAGCGATGTGTTGGCCAGGAGGAGGGGAGGGGAAGCCATCTGAGCGGGGGATTCGGGATGTGAATTAACACAGAAACCAGAGGGGAGAGACAGAGCGCAGCCACAGACACATCCTTACCAGTTCAGCTGCCAGCGTAAGTGAATCACTAAGGGTGCTTCTGCGAATTGGAGCCCGTCCACGTCATAGGACGGCTCTGATTGGTTAGATGTGAGTAAACAAACATTCAAATCCCTGCAGTGTCAGTGGGGCTTTGAATGAACAGCGGAGAAATGGCAATCACTCATGAGATAACGGGCACTCGCCCCATTACCTTGTTGCCTTGGGGGAGACCCAGCAAGATGTTACACCTCGCTGGGGTACCACTGACCCATGCATAAGCTGAATCCCAGTTTTTCAGCACATGTTTTGTGCTGAAAAACTCGGCTTATACACGAGTATATACGATAGGTCCAAAAGACCTGCAATTAAAAACGCTGAGGAACACAAGGTCCCCATGTGTGGGCATGGACAGAAACTGGTTTGGTTTGGCTTTCTTGAAGAGAAAGATTAAGAATAGGGTCGACAAATGTGACAATGGTTTTCTCAGAGACTGCTTTCATGTGGCTGGGAGAAGGAGAGAAAATATTTTAAAGTTTTTGACAAATGTTTCATAGTGTGGAATATATTTCCCTTATTTACAGAAAAAAGGCAGCCACCTTTGAAGGCTTACTGGCTCTTTTCAAGCATAAATTCACGTCCATCAGGAGCCCAGTAGCGTGCTCAGGAGGTCTGCAGTGGGAGCCTCCGCAGCTCCACAGGACAATCTGCTGTCACGACTTACAGCTTTGGAAACTTTATGAGACAGTTCTACTCGATTCTTTGGTACCACTATGACACAGAATCAACGAGATGGCAGTGAGTTTGGATTGAGTTTTATTTCTTTTTATTTCAATATGAACCTCTGAAAGGAATTTCTGGACATACTAATTCATAGGGGCAGAAGTGCATTTTCTTCATATTAAGGATTGCTAGTTACATTGACTTTCCTAGAGCCAAAAATAAATCAATAAAAACCACTGCTTATCTGCCCCTCTTCTGATAATCTGCTTTCCCCATTCCTTTTATTTTTTTTGTTCGTTGTTCTGAATAGCTCCCTTTTTTAGGCACATGTCCATTTCTTCATCTCGCGTTTCCTGCCAACTTTAGCCGTGCCCAGAGCAGTTGCTCTTTTTCCTGACTTCGCATATCATTGACTATGTGAGATGAATATTTTGGTTCATGATCAGCAAGCTCATAGTGTTGTCAGTTGTGTTAGATTAGTATGTCCCATTCCCTCAATGATATCTCAAGCATTTCAGGTTCAGAAAGAGTGTGTATCTTTCTTTTGTATTTTATAAATATATGATGTTTTGAATCACACTGACTTTTTTTACTTTCCCATCAAGTTTAATGTATTTACTGTTCTGACTCATTCATGCTATTTTTCTTCATGATTTCTTGAATACGCTATGGTTAAATCGATGTAGAAAAGTTAGAAAACTGGTTCACTTGTGGAAGGTAAATTGCTAAGGGATATTATTGACTGTATGGAAGAGGATAAATAAAAAGCAACTTATACACTGAATTTAGTTCAAAAGCTCATTCGCAGACTACACCAAAAAGTGAAGACATTATAACTAATGTCCTCACACTGAATTGGCTGAGACATCAGTCAGCAAGCCCCCAATACTAACTCAAAACTCTAGTTAGTAGTCAATGTAAATTTCAACTCAGAACTATCTGCTTGAAATGTGGCTATTTATGAATTAAGTCAATGTATAAAAATGCATTCCCAATTAGTAATATCATGGCTTATACCATCAAAAGACTCTTTAAAGTGTAACTTGTATACATTGAGTGCTGCATTAGTCTAGCGGTTGAACATGATCTGTAGAATCATTCCATTAGAATCAAATTACTCTCTATGATAATAATACCCACTCTGCATCTGTTGGCTTGTTATACACTGGTGGTCTGTGTGTTGGTGTGATGCTGGCAGTGTGGCCAACAGTATTTCAAATCCCCCAAGTCAGAGTCACCCCTGTGGAGAGGCTTAGAGAAGCTCCCAAGTAAGCAACTAGGAAGAAAGGCTTGCCAATCTACTCCAGGAAAGCAGTCTTAGAAACCGTGGTCTGACTCACGTGCTTTGCGGAAACCACTGGAGGCGGACATGCTGTGAGTGAATTAGAGGTCCAACATGGGTGTGGGAAATCCTTGCTGGGAGGATTGGCACAATAGGTCCGCGATGGTCTCAAGCGTGCTGATGATTGTGAAGGTGACGCAGGACGGGGAATGTTTTCTTTTGCTCAACGACATAAGGTTGCCATGAGTCTGAGTCAACTCAAGATCATTAGCAACAATGATAACAATAAATGTCTACCACAGGAGAAAATATACCTACAGTTTGTGATAAAGGCCAAAAAAAAATCAAGGCATCCACAGGCTTCAGGCCAACTTACTAAGCACAAGGTCTTTGTGGAAACAAGTATTCAGCAAACACTTGAAACGTGAAAGCGTGCTTGCATTCTTTCCCTGGTGTAATGAGAGGAAGACAGACTGTGGAGTCCATAATTTTCCGTTTGAATCTCATTTCACAGCATTCTGACACTGTGAAGCCTTAGGAAAGATACATTATTATTTGAATGTTAATTTCCCTATCAGAAAATTAGACATATATAATATCTTCATGGATTGTTAAAAGTAACATGTAAAAATTCTATAAATCACCCCCCCCTAAAAAAAAGCAATGCAGGTATTTTTTCCAACAAAAACTGAGCGCATCCTTCAGTTTCCCCATGTCACCCAGCATAGAACTGACATGAGCAGTATGGAACAATGGGAATTAAAATGTATCATGTCGGACTCAGGGATTCTTGTGACTTCAGGGTTAAAAATGAATCTATTAATCAATCTGGAAAACAATGGCTGCTTCTCTGCACCTCTCAAGTCCCCTTTGAGATCCATATTGCCAGTGTTTTCAATTTACAGTGAATAAACTGAAGCCTAGAAAGCTTTTGTAATTAACCTTAAAGCACAGGCTTAGCATGTGGTCCAGAAAGAATCAAGGGCAAGCTATCTGTATCCAGACTTGCTCTCCTAACCCTTAAGCAGACACATTGACTCCACTTACTGGAGCCGCAGCAGAGGGGCTGCTCGCGCTGAGATGGAGAGATGAACATGTGAAGGGCAGGGCAGTTTGGTTAAAAGGTCTTGGGTGATTTCGTCAGTCTGGTATGTTACCCAAAAGGCATGGAATCTGCTTCCAGACAGATGCTGGGTGAGAATGTCTGGCAGCGAGAATGGCTGCCCATGATGTGCGCCCCACCGACAGGGTGGGTTGTCTATTTCCAGGACCTGAGCGCTGATCTCCAACTTGCCCCAGATAAGTGCCAGACATAGGAGCACAGGTGTAAGATCAACTGGTCTGCTTGCTGGTGGAATTTTTCTGCTTTTAAAAAAAATGCAGAAAAACAAGTTTCCTATGACCTCATTCTACTTAACATTCCTGTTCCTGAGTAAGTCTCTTATTTCCCTTCTAGTTCCAGACTTTTTGCTACTTATTTTTAGATTAAATTCAGCTCCTTTGAAAGGAAATGGGCATCAGCTTACTAACGAGTGGTGTTGATTTTTTAATTCCTGAACAAGTTGAGCCACGGAGCCAATGCATCTTATTGAGTTAGATCCCACGGTAACAACTTTAAGGAGCCTTTGTGGCTGGCTGATGGCTAAGCACTAAGCTTTGATAGAAAGGTCAGCAGTTCAAACACAATAACGACTCTGCATGAAAAAAAAAAGACCTGTGCATCAGATCTGTTCTTCTCAAGATTACAGCCAAGAAAAGTGTCAAGAGAAGTTCTATCCTGCCTGAAGGGTTCCTGAGTCAGAATCAACTGGCTGGCATACAACAGCAATGCTTGAAGCAACTCCCCCTCCCCACCCCCGCCCCCAATGATGGTCCTCGATCTAAACCTACAGGATGGGCCAGAGGCTTGCTGCATTAGAATTGTTGGGCATGCTCATGATATTCAGTCATTCATAACGTTTTCCAAGTCCATCCATTATGAATGACTGAGTTTAATGAGTATGTCCAATGCTGAGTGAAGTTAGTCAGTTACAAAAGGGCCAGTATTGTATGCAAATACTACTATAAGGATAAGCACCAAGACAAAGGCAGACGTCTGCTCTCAGGTCATGCATGCTCTTTTAATCCAGTCTCCCAAGCCGTGAAGTAGTGTGCCTGTCAAATGCTTATGAATAGATATCATCCATCTTATTTGTACATCTTAAAAACCACTTCGACAGAGGAGGTCTCACCTCAGGTAGGGTCAGTTTCTCATGCTGGGGGTGAGGGGAGGGGGGAGGGAGAAAAATCAATGGGTTCCTGCCATATAAATTGTTCTATGATCGCCCCAAATCAATGGACACTCCTACAAGGGTGTTTAGTGGAAATTCAAGTCCAGAGGTGGTGAGGGAGCATGTCTGTCTCAAAGAAGGTGATTTTACTTTTATTGGTGGCAACTTACCTGTGATCTTTCTGCACTCAGCATCATTACATGTGTTGCATGACTCTGAAGAGGGATTTATACTGGTAGCAGACATATGAGCTAATATCGGACTTTTGGACTTGATCTGGACTGGGCTGGGATGTTTTGTTAAATACAATTGCTCTATGATATAAAGCTGTCTCTTGTACATATATGCATGTCTCTGGATTGGTTTCTCTAGTCAACCCAGGTTAAGAAAACCTGCAATGGGAAAAATGCTAACCATTACTGATACTGACCCCCACAGGGAGGATGTGCTTCGGACTGTGTTCCTAATCAGCTATTTTTGACCTAGTTGCTAGGCAGCCCCTGGTGACCCAGGCAATATCCTATTGATCGCTGGGACTTTAGATTCTATCCTTTCAAGGTTCGTAACATCCTTCATAGATGTTACTATTAACCAGAAAGGTCTGGCTAATAAACCCTACTAAGTGAACTGGATTTTACCTTAAATATACCTATCGCAGATTAAAAGAGCTGAACTCCTACCTTAAACCTAAGACTGAAACTCCCCCATGTGAGAGGAAGCAGACGACGACTTCCCCAAGATTAAGGATGTGGATGTCGCCAGGCTTTGGTTCAAATCTTACACTTCGAGGGTGCCCAATAACAGATGCCTCAAGACTACATCTGTTTTCTATCTTCATATTCTTTTTTTTAATGTCACGTCTCAGTCCAGCAGGCATAGTTCTGCCTTTGTGAAAGAGTATTATTGAATGTTTTGCCCTACCTGTAACTTTCATTGTTTGTGTAAATTGTGTCTAGACACTCAAGTTTTTAGTATGTACAAGTCAATAATCTATATATTTTGGTTAAAAAAACACCCAACTATCCTATATACCGAAACATGCCTTTTCTCAGTTCTGTACCATTGGCTAAATTGATACCACCGATAGAATTACCATATGTGCCCCCTGAGGGGGCTGATTTATAATGTTCCCCAATAAAATAATAATGATGTCTCTAATCATTAGGGTATATATAAACCATCGACATATATATGGACTTTGAATTCACCTTAGTTGTACCCATAACCTAAGAACAGGAGTCCTGGTTGAGTAGTGGTTATGTGTTGCAAGGTCAATAGTTCAAAACTACCAGCTGCTCCTCAGGACAAAGATGGGGCTTTCTACTCCTGTAAACAGTTACAGTCTCAGAAACTCACAGGGGAAGTTCTATTCTGCTCTATAGGGTAACTATTAGGCAACATTGAGTTTGGTTTGGAATTTAAGAATAATTGGTTCTTATGACATGACCCTACTCCAAACATGCCCTCATGAACAAATCACTGAAAATATGGGTGTTATAGCTAAAGTATGGTGAAGAAATCAGATGGTTTCTGGCTATCAGAAAGAATAGCATCTAGGATCTTCAAGGCTTGTCTTAAAACAAGCAGCCATCTATAATTGTGCCATTTAAGTCCACATAAAAGAAGCACACCAGCCTGTGTGATCCAAGGATTGTAAATAATAAAACCTAAGACTGGAGGAGGGAGTGGGTATTAGAACTAAACCTCTAAGCACCCCGTTTTCAGATTGATATATATATCAGTGAAAACCCAACATCCATTTGCAGGATTCTCATGTGGATTAAGCCTCTAGGGATTCCCTTTTAACCATTGATCTGAGTTTTGAATAGCCTTGCTCTCAGACAGAATGCATTGGAAAGTGGATGAAGGCAGATGTAACTAGGTTAAAGTTTAACACCTTCACATTTGATCTCCCTTTTGACCCATTTAAAAAATTCGATTTTATTATTTTCTGCTTTCTTCCTGATTGAGGATTTTTTTCTGTTTTATTTTGTTGGTTTCCCCCACCCACCAATGTATATTTCCTATATATGAAATCCAGGCCAGGTAAATCAATAGAGACAGTAACTGAATAATTTTTAGAGATAGGCAAGGTGGAAGGAAAGCAGAGAGCTAAGAATAATAAGGACAAAAAGGAAGGAAATGTTCTAAAACTGTTTATGGTAATGAGTGTACAACTCTTTTTAATATGCTTGAACTACTGAAATGTATGATATGTGGATTACATGCCAATAAAACTTCTTTTGAAAGACAAGAGGAAAAATAAACGAATCATTCACTAATCAAAACTACTGAACACCTACTATGGGCCAGTCTTTATATCATGTTGGTTGATTCTCATCACAGATTTACTAAGTTAAAGTTTCCCAGAGTGAGTTCGCATTTTATTTTAATTAGGTTCCTAGATTAGATAATTTGATACTCTTAAAAGCCTGAGGACAACTTATCTGTCTTGGGAACTCTTCAAATACAGAAAGTGGGTGCTTAGGTTTGCTTCTGACACTGGCATCATTTCTTGGCATGATGGTGTTTATATATATTCTGGTTAATGATTAAGAAAAGAAAAAGAAATTCCCAAATCAATGCTTTTTTATTATATTATCTATTGTTTTTTCTCACACTTTCTAATTTTCTCATCTTGAGACCCCCCACCCCCTGCTCAGACACCTACACATCAAAAATCTATTTATTTCAGAGACTGTTGCCTTCTATCTTTCAAGCACCCATTATTCTTTTAGAAAAGATTCCTAAATTCCCCGTGGAACAACTACTTTCCTTTGGAGGCAGAAGAGTGTGGTGAGATTGTCAATCAAAGGCTAACTGTAGAAGGCAAAGTTTCCTCTCAAAGATGTTCATGCCCAATCCCTAGAATTTGTGAATATGTCACATTACATGAACACAAGGACTATGCAGACCTCATGAAGATTATTGTATGGAATATTCTATTTGATCTCTATGTGAAAGGAAGACTCACTGCACCCCGAGGGTTCTTCTGCTATCTAAAGCAATTTACTTGGCACTCAAGGAGAGCCAAGAAGATTCCTTTGTTAGTGTATCTTTCCTTTTTCCCACAGTCTACAAACAAAGAAACTACTCATTCTAGGGAATTTCACTAAATTAGGGATCATATTTGGTTTGCTTTTCTCCTATTTTTAAAACTTGGAGAAAAACGTTTAAACATCAGCACCCTCTTTGTCAGCCAGCGACACAACACTACTGCCTCCCTTTCTTCTTTGTGGGCAGAGCCTGGCTCTGTGTGTACTACCCCCTCATTTGGGCTGGGGAAGGACAGAGGAGGAGGAGAGTGTGGCAGAATGGGCAGCTGTCTACAAATAGCATGGCAGGCAGGATTTCAGCAGCAGTGCTTGAACTTGATGACCCGGAATAGTCCACTGAAACAGTGATTCTCTGAGTCATCTCATCAATACATGGGTCTCAACTCCCGAGGCTTCAGGACATCCTAGGAAAAGGGAATATATATATATTTTTTTCATTATATAATGGGAACATATATGGTGGAACATAAAATATAAAGGGAAGCATTAACATACTAAAAGGGAACATTATATATTAAATAAAGATAGATATTTTCATTCTTGTTCTACATGTATTCTTTTTAGGTTACATGGTCTTGTCAATCGTTTCCCTGGGATTCACTATTCTCCTTCACGCTCTTTTTACAACCATGAAGTCTGATGTGTTGGTTATTCAGTGGGAGAGTTCTTCCTGTCTGTCTGAGAGACCCAGATTCAATTCCCAGCTCATGCCCCTATGCACAGTCACCATCCATCGGTTAGTGGAGGCTTGAAGGTTGCAGGGCGCCTAAAGAGGTTTCAGGGGAATTCTCAAACTAAACAGACCAGGAAGACAAGCCTAAAGGAGTCACGGCAAACCCCATGGGTCACAAGAGTCTGATGCACAACTGATCCTCAGGGTGGTGCGGGACTGGCTAGCGTCTCATTGCTTTGTGTATGGGGACACTAAGGAAAGGGCTGACTAGATGGCTGCTGATAACACCACAGCCATTCAGGATTATTTGGTGATAGATACAATGAAGTAGCCATTCTTGTGCAATGCAAGCTACCTCTCACACATGGGCAAAGACCCTTGCCACTCAATGCCACTAGTTGCCAAATTACCCCAGTGAAGTCCTAAGCCATTCCATATCTTCCTGTGACGCTTTTTACGAATGTATTTGCCTTTGAGCTGACATGATTCAATGAGTGCCTATGGCTGGTGAGAAGCTAAAAGTGACATTTTGGTGTGCTTACAACATGATCACACCTGCACTTTAAACTAGGGCTTGAAAGAAGCCAGAACAAGATCTCATAGCATTTTCACACGGTGACTTTGTTTTTAATTGCTTACAGAACCAAGGCCTCTCATCCTTCCAGATAACTTGGGGTGAGAGGGGGGAAAACCCCAAGAAACAGAAGAACCCAATCACCTTCTCACACAGTTCACATGCATGGCTGATTTCTGAGAAACGGGCTTAACTTTCTGTGGCTGATAATCAGCTGCTGAACGACATCCGGCACCAGCCTGACCACCGATCTCAAATCTCATAGCAACACGGATCATCTAGAACCCAAAATAGCCCTGCCCTGAGCTCTTTTCACTTCTTATCACTTGTGGAAAAGCATGTGCAGGAAAGGTGCCTGTCAGCCGCCAGCTGCTAGATCGCAGAGAAATGAGCACATGGGTGGCTGCTTCCATTTCAGCCGTCACTCTCGACCCCAGTAATGTCAGCACTTCTCTTTCACCGGCCACCTCTGTCCATGCTGATTTACCCGTATCCAAGAGTCTACCGGACCCTTCACATTCACTTGCACATGCTATGCTCGCCTTCCATGGAATTCCTCTCTAATCCCAAACCTCTCCCCACCCTCGTCCATCTTGTCTTCTTATGTCTTAACATGTCCTTGTGGTAGAAATACACTGGAGGTCAACCCTTCAACTCAGGAGAAAGAAACGTGCACGACTGGCTTTTGGGCTCTGCTGCAGAATCTCCAGCTTGCCTCAAGCTTTAGATACCAGATGATTATAGCTTCCTGTGTTCTTCTTTGCCTGCCTCAGCGAGACACCCTGCTGCTATAAAGCGGATTACTGGGGAACAAGGCAGAGTGTTGACTGTTATAAAATTGCTTCCATTCGTGGTAACAATGAGACCCATGGCCTAAGAATGCTGCGCTGGAAGGTAGATACATCATAGTGTTCACTAGAGTTGTTTTGTCTAAAGAAAGCTCATTGGGCTTTATTCCCAAACAATTCACCCCCACAGTACAGAACAATAATAAAATAAATGAAACACTAATAGGATATATTTTTCTATCTGCTACCACAAAAAATGTACATATTACTTCATAAAGAAAAACCAATAAAGATTTTTAATTACATATTGCTAGATCACTGAAATGATTTATTTTTAATTAAATGTAATATAAAGAAACACAAAGAAATCATTAGTCTGTCCTCTTCTGACAAACCCCTCGGATATTTAATGTTATGCTTCAACTTGACTAAGCTATGGTGCTCAGTGCTCCCAGTGAGCTATAGTGCTCTCAGGGCTTCGGTTGTTTGGTCAAACACTAGTCCATGTCCCATGCAGGGGTAGTTATACGTCATCACATCAGTTGGCTTTAAGTAAAGCAGATTTCTCTCCCTATTGTGTGTGGGCCTCTTCTAATCAGTTGAAAGCCGTGAGTACAAGAGATCTGACATGAATTGAATTCCTATCATGTATCAATCCTCTGTTTGTATGAATCCATCTAATTCTTAGACAAGACAGTGAGGAAGGGAATGTTATTCTCATTTTTATAAATTAGGCTTAAGAAGTTGAGAAATTTGCCCCAGCTCATGCAGCTAACAAGTAGGAGCGAAGTTGTAAGGTTGCATATCTGGAACTGGCACACCAGATTTCTTCCGTTATCTCATACATGTAATCACATGACTGCCCTGGTATCCCCTTTCTTACTTGGGGAACCTGGTTATCCGGCAAAGCTTTTCCCCAAAGGCCCTTCTGTATCAATCTAGGCCCTCATACCAGCACCACTAGCCTGTCTGTGTTTCGCAGGTCATTTTCCCAAGTGTGGCCCAGCCTTGGTGTTTCTTACCATCTAAGTTGGATCATTTCTTAGACTTTAATATCATTTAATACATCATTATGTTTACCATTTGCTCTAACCAAGGAGCCTGCTAGATACACCGACCCTCACTGTACACATTAAGAACACTTACCAAAAGGTAAATACCAACAAACATACAAAAGATAGTAAATGACAGCTTCCATGTGATGTGATGTGGTATATAATATTTCAGTTTTGCATTTCTGAAACAATCAGAAAATGGCAGCATTGATATTGCTATTTTGAGCTTCACTATCAATATGAAGGAATCCCCGCCAGGAATAAGCAGTGTACACTCACCACCACCACACATGTCTCATCTCTATCAGCTGTTGCGTGGAAGATCTGATATCTGAACTCACATCCCCTTTGGTTGTTTTTACCATATTTCACTTCTAATTAAGAACAGGGGTGTGCCTGCCCCCCCCAGGCAGAGTTTATTTCAAAGGATGGCATTAATCTGCAGCTCTGGGAGAGGGACATATCTGATAGGAGCACACGGGAGCAGATGAAGGGGGAGGAGGAGAGAGAGGATCACATCTTGGCCCACCAGGTCTTAAGGACAATGTTCCTGATTAGAGCAGCCAGTCCACAGAGAGGATCACGTGGATGGCCCCACTATGAGAAATGACATCCCTCATCCCTCACTGACCCCATAGCTCTACAGAGGACACCTCAGACACAGTGTGGGAATTGCGCCTGTTCTGATCCCGCTACACCGAGGCAGAACACTAAGGGGGTGCAACAGAACAGCAAGGGAATGGAGTGACAAGGTCCCCAGGGAATGCTGAAGGAGAATTTTGGGGCCAGGGCATGGTGCCCCAACAGACTGGACTGGGAAACACTCCTAAAGGCCAATAAATGATCCTTGAACTAACTACAAGCTTTTCTTTCCTGTTGTGTTATTTTTTGTCATTGGTTTGTTGTGGTTGTTGTTTTGTTGCATATTGTTGCTTGGTTTTGCTTTGTTTCATTTTTGTGCATGTTATTATCTCCGTAAGGCCTGTCTAAATAAGATAGGCTGGATGAACAATCTGGAGGAGAAAACAACAGGATCGACAGTTCCCAGGGGACATGGGGGGGGGGGAGGTGTGGGGAAAGGTAGTGGTGTTAACAAACCCAGAGAGAAGGGAACAACAAGTGATCCAAATCAGTGGTAAGGAGGGTGTAGAAGACCAGGTAGAGCGTGATCAAGGGTAATGTAACCAAGAGGAATTACTGAAACCCAAATGAAGACTGAGCATGATAGTGGGACAAGAGAAAAGTCAAAGGAAATAGAGGAAAGAGCTAGGAGGCAATCAGTATTCACATAGGTCTAAATAAAGGCATGTACCTATGCAAATATATTTATATATGAGGATGGGGAAATAGAGTTATGTGCCTATATTTATAGGTTTATTATTAAGGTAGCAGAAAGACATTGGGCCTCCACTCAAGTACTCCCTCAATGCAAGAATACTTTCTTCTATTAAATTGGCATTCTATGATGCTCACCTTTCTGACACAACTGCTGAAGACAAAGCGGGTGAATAAGCAAAGTGGTGAAGAAAGCTGATGGTGCCTGGCTATCAAAAGATATAACGTATGGTATCTTAAAGGCTTGAAGGTAAACAAGCGGCCATCTAGCTCAGAAGCAACAACACCCACATGGAAGAAGCACACCAGCCTGTGTGATAATGAGGTGTTGAAGGGATCAGTTATCAGGCATCAAAGAACAAAAAATCATATCATTGTGTGCTCACTTCCATGATACTATCACTGAAGACAAATGGGTGCGTAAGCAAATGTGGTGAAGGAAGCTGATGGTGCCTGGCTATCAAAAGATATAGTATCTGGGGTCTTAAAGGCCTCAAGGTAAACAAGTGGCTATCTAGCTCAGAAGCAACAAAGTCCACATGGAAGAAGCACACCAGCCTGTGAGATCATGAGGTATCAAAGGGATCAGGTATCAGGCATTAACAGAACAAAAAAATCTTATAATGAATGAGGTGGGGAGTGCAGGGTGGAGACCCAAAGCCCATTTGTAGGCAACTGTACATACCCCTTACAGAAGGGCTTCAGGAAGAAGACGAGCCAGTCGGGGTGCAATGTAGCAATGATAAAACATGCAACTTTCCTCTAGACTAGTCTAGTTCCTAAATGCTTCCTCTTCCCTCATGATCATGATCCCAAATCTACGTTACAAATCTGGTTATATGAAAGGGTGTACACTGGTACAGATAGGAACTGGAAACGCAGGGAATCCAGGGTTGGATAATCCCTTCAGGACCAGTCGTGTGAGTGGAGATACTGGGAGGGTGGAGGGAGGGTGGGTTGGAAAGGGGGAACCAATTACAAGGATCTACATATAACCTCCTCCCTGGGGGATGGACAACAGAAAAATGGGTGAAGGTAGACGTCAGATGGGGAAAGATATGTCAAAATAATAATTTATAAATTATCAAGGGTTCATGAGGGAGAGGGGAACAGGGAGAGAGGGGGAGAATTAGGAGCTGATGCTAGGGGCTTAGCTGGAGAGCAAATGTCTTGAGAATGATGAGGGCAATGAATGTACAAATATGCTTTACACAATTGATGTATGTATGGATTGTGATAAGAGTTGTATGAGCCCCTAATAAAACGATTTGAAAAAAAAGGACAGGGGTGTGCTTTTCGACCTCAAGAAATGAAGAAACAAGGCATAAGCCTTGTACTCAAGGGACTCATTGTCCAGTCAGGAGCTAAAACATTTTCAGGTCAATAATGCTACATGCTTGCATGAGAGCCAAGTGTCAACGAAAGTATAGCATCTCAAAGGAAACAATGCTTGTGGAGACTTTGTGTGAACGGGAGAGATATAGATGAGGCTTAGAAAACTACGGAAGTTAGAAATGTGGAGAAGCCAGCAGCTGTCCAACATAAGAGGTCATTCTGAATTAAGAACAAACATAGTGTCTTTAGGGAACAAGGTGGTAAGACAGTTTATTTTGCCAACCTGGCTGGTAAACACATGTGGGGTTAATTGAAGGGCAGGGAGATAAATGGCTTGGTGAGCCTCGCCTTTCTAGTTCTCAGGTCTCTTGCTTTGTGATGGCCGGACCAGCATGCAGCTGCCTTATCCAGTTTTCTGCTTCGGCTGGCAAGGCTCACTGCCTGCAAGACATCCCTGAAGAGAAGCCACATGGACCTACCCTGATGCAGCCCTGGGTGCTAGAGCACCCATGTGGAGACCCCTGCCAGCACTGTGATGCTTATACACACTGATTCGGCTTTCCTCCTGCAGTTGGCATCATTGCGTGTGTTTTCTGAGATGGAGGAGTACTTTGTGGATTGGGGTTGGACATATGGGTTAACATTGGACTAGTGGGCTTGGACAGCACTGGGTCAGGATGTTTTCTGGATGTGCACTTAACCTTTATGTAAAACTCTCTTATATATGAGTTTCTGTGGATTTGTTTCTCTATAAAGTACCCAGACTAACACAGGTGGGCTTGCTTTTGTTGTTTCCATCTGAAAAATATCCCCTGGAAAGGCATTTCAGACCTCAAAATGTGACCTAAACACCAGTGTCTTTATCAAAACTGAGGAACTTTTTTAAAAAACAAAAAATTTTTTTGCTGTGTTGACCCTGATCCATGGTGAGCCTAACTCATGGCCGTCCCTGTGTGTCAGAGTAGATCTGTACTCCGTGGAGCTTCCGTCTGGAATTTATTTTGTTGTTGTTGTTGCTGTTAAGAATAGGCACAGTAAGGCATAGCAGTGGTTCCACTGTGTCTACATGTTCAATTCAGTGACATGGGTCCTTCTCTGGTCCATGTCACCATTTCTCCCTCTTTTGCTGAGTTGTTCCTCACTGTTAATATCAACTCACTCCCCCAAGTTGCTGCTGTCAGTTTGACCCTGTGTAGATCTTTTTTTAAAAAATAATTCTTTTGGTTTTTTTATTAATCACTTTATTGGGACTCGTACAATCTTATCACAATCCATACATCCATCCACTGTGTCAAGCACATTTGTACATTGGTTGCCATCATCATTCTCAAAACATTTTCTTTCTACTTGAGCCCTTGGTATCAGCTCCTCATTTTCCCCTCCCTCCCCACATTCCTTCCCTCTCAAACCCTGGATAATGTATAATTTTTTTTTCATGTCCTACACTGTCCAAGGTCTCCCTTCACCCACTCCTCTGCCATCCATCCCCCAAGGATGGGGTTATATGTAGATCATTGTGGCTGGTTCTCTCTTTCTTCCCCCACCTTCCCCTTCCCCTCCTGGTATTGCTATTCTCATTATTGGACCTGAGGGATCCATCTGCCCTGGGTTCCCTGTGTTTTCCAGTTCCTGTCTGTACCAGTGTACATCCTCTGGCCTAGCCAGATTTGTGATTGGGATTATAATAGTGGGGGAAGGGGGAGGAAGCATTAAAGAACTAGAGGAAAGTTGTATGTTTCATTGTAGTATACTGCACCCTAACTGGCTCATCTCTTCCCCCTGTCCCTTCTTTAAGGGGATGTCCAGTTGCCTGCAGATGGGCTTTGAGTCTCCACTTTGTTGTTCTTTAATGCCTGATACCTGATCCCTTCAACATCTCATTATCACACAGGCTGGTGTGCTTCTTCCATGTGGGCTTTGTTGCGTCTGAGCTAGATGGCCGCTGGTTTACCTTCAAGCCTTTAAGACCCCAGATGCTATATCTTTTGATAGCCAGGTAACATAATCTTTCTTCACCACTTGGCTTATGCACCTGCTTTGTCTTTGGCAATGGTGCCAAGAAGGTGAGTATCATGAAATGACAGTTTAATAGAACAAAGTGTTCTTGCCTTGAGAGAGTACTTGAGTGGAGGCCCAATGTCCACCTGCTTCCTTAACACTAAACCTATAAATATATGACCATAGGCCTATTTCTCCATCCTCATATATGAATATATTTACATATGTACATCCTATATTTCTTTTAAAATAATTCTTAACAGAATTTCATGCTCAAGGCAGACTATTAGTCAGAAGTAAACCGCCCAGCCTTTCTTCCAAGGAATCTCTTGGTAGACTAAAAATGACAATCTCTAATTTAGAAGCTGAGTGGATTTACCATTTGCTCCTACAAGGGGCTTCAGGAGCTTATTGGAAATGCTGAACCGTGGCCTTTGTCCCACACCCATTGAATCAGAATCCGCATCTTAACAAGATCCTCCACATAATTCAAGAGCACATTAGCATTTGAGAACTTCCTTCAAGAACTACAGTAAAGCAAAGAAAGACACCCGCCCGCCCATAGGCACCGAGAGTTTCTTTCAGTCCTTCCATCCTCCTCTCAGGCCTCTCCTCACCTTGTGTGGAGTGAGTGGCCACTGGGGCTATTGGTAAACTCGGGGGCTTGAGTGATGCTTCCTTTCTATGGTTTTGCCTAAACCCAGTATCCTCTTCCTGTAGCCTCTGTGCCTCACTCTCTTCCTCCTTTTACCAGGCATCACTGGTGTGTGAATGTCACACCAACGAATGTGGAGTAAATGCATTTTGTACCCAAATATCTCCAAAGCAGAGCAGTTCACTCCTCTTCCCAGGAGACTGCCCTAAATAAGTGGCCTATTTGTAAAAGCAGTTGACTGGCGTACAGTAGAGTGTCCACTTTTACCACTGCCCATTTTAAATGGTGAGCTTTGTCTCCTCAGAGGGCCTTTTTGCAAAGACACCTTAACTTTGGAGAAAGAGAGGCTTTCTACTCCCATAAAAAGTCCATCTCAGAACCCCGCAGGACAGTTCTACTCTGTCCAGTTGGGTCACTATGAGTCAGAATTCATAGGATGGGAGTGAGTTTGGGTCTAACAAAAACATCAACAGAGGTTCATTTCAGCTAACTGCCAATGTTTTGAGGGTGTTTGAAGAGAAACAGAATTATGAAGCATGCATACACTCTTTGGGTAACTAGTCATCTTCATTAGCTATCTATTTTTTTTCTTTAAAAGGAAATAAGAGAAAGTGTCTTAACAAGGCAAGCTAACAGTTATCCAGAGGACAATATTTTTAGGAGCTAAGTGTAAATGAATCAGAATCATGCATTGGGTTTTTTTTTCTTTCTAAAACACAGAAACAAACTGAAAAATTATGTTCTTATCCCAAATACAATTTAGATTTTTACTGAATTGAAAATAATTGTGTAAAATTCTGGGTCCATTTGAGGCTCACATCAGGCAGTGGGATGCCACAACTGCCTAAAACAAAGTCTTACCATGTGTACATAACACAATTACTATTCCACTGAGCAAGAAGAGATCGTTTCTCTGAGCCTGAAGAGGACAACATTGGAGAAACAAAAGCATTATTCACCCCTCCCTAGGCATCCACATGAAAGCAGGCTTGCAATAAAGAAAGCACGAGGTTTAGGAATGGCTCCTGGTATTCATTTATTAGGAGGATGTGGGAGGTGCCTCCTGGTCTGGAGAACTAATGTATGGGCTGAAGAGCCAGGAGTCTTGAGACTGCGTTCTATGCATATCCAATGCATCCAGTTAATGTCAGGTCTACTCATTGTTTCACATTAACATAGGCTGAAATATAGTTTCAAAGTATACTAAACTATGAACCAAGAGTTTGAAGCCATCATTCACACTGGATTTGGGTCTCTATACTTCTTCTCTGGGAGATAGGAGAGCATAGTACTTTAAAAATTGGCCTATTCAGATTTTTTAGGTTTAAATGTCTACCTTGTTTGTTGCTGTTGTTGTTAAGTGCTATCAAGTTGGTTCTAGCTCATATGAACACTGAGCACAACAGGACAAAACCCTTCCTGGACTTGCACCATCACCACAAGCTTCCCTATGTTGAACCATTATGCAGCCACTGTCAGTCACCTTCTTGAGGACTATCCTTTTTATACTGACCCTCTTCTTTACTGAGCAAGACATCTGGGGACTGACCATGCCAGATATCATGTCCAAAGTCAGTGAGATGAAGTCTCTCCCTCCGCATACTTCTGAGAGTCATTCTGGCTGTACATCTTCCAAAACTGATTTGTTAGTTTTTCTGGAAGTTCATGGTATAGTCAATATTTTTTTCACCACCATCTGAATTCAAAGGTTTAAATTCTTCTTCTGTCTTTGGTATTCATTATCAAGCATTCCTATGCATAGGAGGTGATTGAAAATGCCAAGACTTAAGCCAGGTGCAACTTAGTCCTTGAAGAGCTACCTTTGCCTTGAACACTTTAAGGAAATCGTTGGCTGCAGACTGTCCCCACGCAATGTGTCACTTGGTATTCATGACCGGCTGCTTCCGTGAGCATTGAATGTGGATCCAAGTAAAGTGAAATCCTCGACAACGTTGATCTTTTCTCCATTGATCAGAATGTGACTTGTTGGCCCTTAGCTGGAGCAAATTCCCACGTCTCTTTACCTCGGTACTCTCATCAGTCAACTGGGATAGTGGTACTGAGCGTCCCCACTCGCAAGGTTGTTGTAAACACTAAAGAGAGGATCTCTGTAAACCAGCGCATCTGGACCACGAGCCACCATACACTTCTCGGTCTTATTCCAAGACTTCCTGGGTGGCCTCACTCCATTCCAGAACCTCGCTTGACATGAGAAGCCCACCCAGTAGCATAGGCTCTAGCGCATGTCTTCCAAAGCCCCTTTGTACTTTCCCCAGCCCAACTTTATAGGCGCCCAGCTGTTGCTGTTGGGTATTGCGGAGTCAGTGTCACTCACTGGGTTAACTCATGCGACAGAGTAGAACTGCCTGACAGGTGTTCGTGACTATTCTCCAGGGAAGCAACCCCCTGAGTCTTTTTCCTGAGACACCTGTGAGTAGATTTGAACTGCCAGTCTTTTAGTGCCAAGCACTGAACCATTGTGTCACCTTTAAGGCACACTTGGCACAGTGACTTTCAGTTTTTAACATGCTTAGGAGCCCTAGTGGTTTAGTGGTTATGAGATCTGCCAGGTCAGCAGTGGGAAACCACCAGCAGCTCCACGGGACAAAGATGGGGCTTTCTACTCCCGTAAACAGTTACAGTCTTGGAAACCCACGGAGGTGGGGTGTGTGTGTGTGTGCCATGGGTCGACATTGATTCCCTGATAGTGAGCTTGTTGTTTGTTTTGAATGTGCGTAGAGAGGGTAAAGGTTGCTCAGTGGTGGAGTTCTCACTTCCCGTGGGGGAAACACAGTTTCGATTCCCAGCCAATGCCCAGCTCTCTGTGTAGAGCCCCCATGTCAAGGGAGGCTCGCATGTTGAGATGCTGCTGACCAGGCTTTAGGAGAAGTTCCAGACTAAGACAGACTAGGAAATAAGACCCCTTGTTCTACTTCTGAAAATCAGCCAGTTGAAACCAGATGAATGACAACAGTCTATTCAAAACCAGTCACTAGAATGGTGCAGGACCAGGCAGCATGCCATCCCTGTGCCCAGGACCGCTTGGAAGTCACCTTACAACAATGGGCATCTGGGCCAGTCATCTGAGTCTCAGGATAAAATGTCGATCTGGATTCACTAAGTGGAAGTCTAGTCCTCTGAGATTCTGCATTTCCAACAGGCTCCAAGGCCAATGGCCATGGGCTAGTCTTTGAGTAGCAAATAACTAGATAAGTTCTTTCTAAACTGGCCAGCGTTTTCTTTTGCTGGCCCCTTGAATGACTGGATTCTTCAGTAGGACACTTCTTGTCTATTATGTCCAGGGTTGAATTCCCATTCAGCTGTGGAAAGCAGTTGCCTGACAGATTTTTTCACATGGCTGCATTTTTTGTATGGAATTTAACATTTTAACGACATTAGTTGAAACTAAGGTGCTTCTAAGAAAAGACATCTTAATATGTGACTCAACCAGAGAGAAATGTTCGATAGAAAGAAGCCCAGGCAGAAGAATAAAATATGATGTTGAAAATTGTTGTGGTTGGTTACTGGTTACTGGTGAGTCATCTCTGACTCACAGTGACCCATGTACAACAGAATGGAATGTCCCCTGGTTCATTGCTGTCTTCAAAATTAGTGTTTTGTCTGAGACCATGGTTCAGAAACTTTCATCCTCAGGAACTCATTTTCTAAAATTCTATTGAACAAGATTAACTGGCTAGTTTTAAAAAAATCACCGTGCCTCTTTTCAAAGTCTGTCTTAGACTGGAAGCTCCATAGGTGATGCTGGTGACATTTGAGATGCTGGTGGCGTAGTATTCTAGTAACATTCAAACCACTGTTGATGACAAAGCAATAGGTGGGTCATGGTAGAAATTTTAGTCATTGAGGTGGTTTAGCTGTTGGGCTGCTAATCACAAGGTCTATGGCTCAAACCCACCAGCCATTTCTCAGGAAAAGGAGGAGGTTGACTTCTCCTATAAAGATTTATAGTCTAAGAAATCCTAAGGAGCAGTTCTAGTCTGTTCTACAGAGTCTCTATGAGAAGAAATCACTTCAATGGCTTTAGGTATGTTTTTAGTTTGACATGGGTAGAGGGTTAGGATATTTTGTCAGCAGCCTTGAAAATGCTAGGCAGCAATTTACTACGTCAGGCCAACCAGTGACTAGTTAGACAAAGTGGATTTCTTTTCATCTAAGGGAGTCCACAGACAGCATATTTGCCAACTGGGACTATAGTTAGCAATGTTTAAAGGCCCTCTGGCCTTTTCATCTCGGACAGCTTGACTGGTGATGGAGGTGGAAGTGGCGACATCTGTGGCAATACCATTACCATGGTCATGATGACCTCCTTTATTCTCTTGAATCAGTGGGGGAAATCAGAGGAAGGGCAGCATTCTTCTTTGGTTCAATAATTGTTGTTAGTCTCTCTGATACATGGTGACTTACATGTAGCAGAATGAAATGCAGCTCAGGCCTGCACTAGCCTCATGGCTATAGATACGCTTGAACCCTTTGTTATTTCTATTATGTCGTGTCTTCCAACACAGCGACTCATTCCATCACTATTTGGGACAATATTCTTCTGTGACTCAGAGTGCTTTTATTAGACCCCCTTGCTAACTGATCTTAATTTGGGAGCCTCATTGTGATGTGTGCACCATGGGAGATCATGCTGGCATTTGAAACCCTGATGACATATCTTCTAGTATCATAGCAACATGCAAACCACACAATACAGGCCGAATGATAAGTAGTGAGGTTCAAGGAAGAATCCATTATGAAAAGAACAAAAGTCCATTTAAAACCCCTAGTAGTGAACTACTCTGCTCTGTGGGGTCTCCATGAGTAGAGAAGTAACTATATGGCAATGAGTTTATTTGAACAGAGAATTCACCCACTGGCTTAGATTTTACATCTGGTCAAACTGTCCAAACTTCAATCCCTGCACGCAGCTCCCTCTAGGGTGAGGCAGGTAGGAAGGGGAGAGCCAGCTACAGAGGAAGCATCGAGTGGGTTTTCTCCTTGGGATGATGCCCTTGGACATGGTGTAGCAGAGGGCTATAAGAAAGTCTTGGGCAGCCAGGGAGGCCCAGCTAGTAGAGGGAATGGAAGGGGCCCACTCTGTCAATGCTGTCTTCACCTCTTTGTAGGCACATCTGCTCTGTGGTTGGCATAAAGCAATTGCCTGTCCAGGGGCACTAAGTGTTGCTTGCTAATATTTCACAATCTCAGACAGTTTGGAAACTTTTGCTTTGACTGGTTGAGCCTGAGTTCCATATTTATCTTCAGAAAACATACTCAATTAAGGAAAACATGCTCCCTACCCATGATTATTCTATATTCAGTAACACTGGTTAAACATAGGCCTCCTGCCAAAATGAATCTTCAGTCTGTTTAAACAGAATGAGGGAAATGCTTAAAATTATTCTTTTCCAGCCCATTGCATTCATATCATCTTTCTTTCTGCTGTATGTTTACTGCCGGTACAATGCATTCAGAAAGCACCTTTCCTTACAGAAATGGTGATATTTTATTGAGCCGCGCTCAACACACTTGTAATATATTAAAATTTGACTAACAATTACATCATTAAGTACCTGAGGACATCGTCTAAGATGCACATCCGAGGAACTTCCAGTCCTCATCCACTAGCCTCCACCCCACTTGGATAGAATTTGAAAAATGAGTTCAAACTGCGCAAGTTATTAACAATCTGAAGAAACTGCCTAACATCTCTGAAGCCAGGCTTATTGTACGTAATCCATCACTTCTTGGTTTTCAGCAAATGTCTGGCAGCAGATATACATGTCGTGTAATAAACGAGTTGCTATGGAGTCAGCTCTAACTCCTGGGGACACCATGTCAGAGGAGAACTGTGCTCCTTGGAGTTTTTTCAATGACTAAGTTTTTAGAAGAGGATTGCCAGGTTTGACTTCCTAGGTGCCTTTGAGTCAGCTGAGTATGTTGATCAGTGGATTTCTGCTCATAATAGATCTGTTACAATATTGTTGTTAGGAGCCACCAAGTCAGTTCCAACTCCTAGGGACCCTGTGTACAACCCAACAAAACCACCAGTCCTGTGGCAGCGCCAGAACTGATCTTATGCTTGAGCTCAGTGTTCCAGCCACTGTGTCAATTCACCTCTGTGAGGACCTTCCTCCTTTTCCTTACCCCTCCACTTTACCAAGCTTGATGTCCTTCTCTAGGGACTGGTCTCTCCAGTGAGATGACATCTCGCCATTTTTGTCTCCAAGGAGTACTCTGGCTGCCCTGTCTCAAAGACGACTCTGTTTGCTCTTTCGGCAGTCCACGGGACTTTCGATATTCTTTGCCAGCTCTACAATTCAGATCCATCTATTCTTCTTTGGCTTTCTTTACACATTGTCAAACTTTCACATGCAAATGAGACCACTGAAAAGGCCATGGCTTAGGTGCGGTGTCCTTCACCCTCATAGTAACATCCTTGAATTCAACCTTTTAGAGGGGTCTGTGCAGCAGCTTTGCCTAAAGAATCATCTGGAGTTCCATGTTTACCTTTGTCTTTAACCATTTAGACAATAAAAGTATTGGTGAATTTTTGTTCTGGGGGCTTCTGATATTGCTGAACTTTGACCCTCACCTTAATTGTCTGGTAGATTTCCAGACAATTCTGTTTATTGGGTAGGTGTTGTGGTTTACCTTTGGTCTGGTAACCCCAAGGGCAGCAGTTCAAAACCACCAGTTGCTCTTTGGGAGAAAGATGAGGCTTTCTATTCCTATAAAGATTTACAGTCTCGGAAACCCACAGGGGCAGTTCTATGGAGTCATTAGACTCCACGGTAGTAAGCAATTGCTTGGCTGTTTCCTCTGATGGTAATTTAATGTGTCCAGTTGCAGCCAAAGGATTGGAGGTTTAAATCGACCCTAAAGTTCTTTAATAGAAAAGCCTAGCAATCAGCTTCAGAAAAGTAGTCATGAATCCTACGGAAAGTCATCCTCTTCTGACACACAGGCGGTGACCATTAGTAGGAGTCTGTTTACAGAACCTCGGTGACTGTGTCACAAAAACTGGAACGTCACAGAAATAAAAAGGAAGAATCCCTACCCATGTGAGATCTTGGCATTAGTTGTGGACACCAATATTGAGCAAACACTCGTCTCTGCATCTGGAAACTTGAGCACAAGGGCTGGTGCATAATAAACAATCAATATATTTAGAATTAATTTTATTTGCATTCCATGAAAAGAAGCCCTGGCTACATGCTAGGGTGTTAACTGAAAGGTCGGCAGCTCAAGACCATCATTTACTGTAAAGAGCTGTTGTCTCAGAAACCCACAGGGGCAGGTCTATCGCGGCCTAGATGGGCACCATGAGTCAGAATTCACTCAATGGCAGTCATATGTTTTTCTTTTTGGTTTTGAAAGGCCATAGTAGTCCTTGGGAGGTGCAAATAGGTCACAAACTCAACTGCTGAACTGAAGATTTGCACTTCAAATTTACCCAGATGCAACTTGGAAGACAGGCCTGGCAAGCTCCTTCAAAAAATCAGCCACTGAAAATGTTACGGAGCAAAGTTCTACCGTGACTCGCCTGGGTCAGTCCCAGTCAAAAATGACCCAGTGGTGACTGTCAGGCACTGTAAAATGGACTCGGTGTCTGTGAGTCTCCATATAAACAATTTCTCCCAAACTAAGAGTCAGGGAACAAACAGGGGACTATGTAAGGAAAAAGAGGGAGAAGAAATGGGATTCAAGATAATAGCTAAAGAGGGGGAACAGGACAGGACTTCCTTTTGGAGAAGCTGGGTAATGTCTTGACTTCCAGCAGATCAAAGTGGAAGCTTGTCCGCACATCTCTCACTCTAGCCAGGCTTCGTTCCAATCAATGTCTCAATGTCCAATCAATGTCCCGTGCCAACAGAGGTAGGATTGAATATTGCATGGGGAAGAAGGCATGAAGGTATATATGAAAAACAGCTTTTAAAGCTATCTTGTGATTTAAGAAAAACATTTTTATCATTCCCTTGGCGGATTTTGAAGATGGTGCTTAAGAATACAGACGACCATCAGTCTAAAGTTTATAAAATCAAGCAATTCGGTCTCAGTACACTGATTCGGATAGCACAAAGAACATTTCATCAGCACTCTATTGCAACATCAATAGTGCTTACAAACTCAGCCATATTCTTTTTCAACAAAAATTAAAAAAACAAAACAAAACTGAGATAGACTACAAAATCCTTGCAAGGATTTTAAATAGGAAGTATAAATATTCTCCCAGTTGTAATTGAGGAGGTTAAATAAAAGTAGATGTGGGCTATGTGTATTAAACACTAATATAAGTGTTTTTGGACACACATTTTAATTGACATTCTTATTTTAAGACTTTTCAGAGACTCTGACATTTTGGGAAGTGACATGCAGACATCCATATTTGTCCCTACTTTTTCTTTTTAAGATTCAATTTTTGGTGCATTTTTGTAATCCTGCTGGATCCTCGTCTAGTTTTGAATTGTGCCTTCTAAATTCCCTCTAAGTGAACTTAAAAATAAAATGCACTTGCTTTTATGTTAATACCAGTTCTAGTCTAAAAATGATGCCTACGACTTCAGTCTACTGTAGCAGCCTCTAGAATATGACTGATGTAAGAGTTTCTCTCTGGGAAGGAACTACAGCATGCGCTTTTCAATTCTGCTCAGAACAGTGAAGTTCACGGGCTTCATTTATTCTCTGCCCCTAATCATGGCTCCATCACCACCCTTTCAGCTTTGCTCTCTAAGACACGATAGCATCAAAATGTGTTTATTAAATGATGACACAGTTATTGTATAAACAATATTGATTTTTAAATAGAAAGGAGGAATGTTTCTAAAGAATTAGAGAGTGATATCAATAAATATTGTCTTTTTTTCAGGATAAAAGATCTTTGGGAGAGTAACTCAAATCAGGCATGTTACTTTATTTACTCTTTATACTATGGCCATCTATGAAGCTACAATTTCCTCCAGATCACATGCTAGAAAAGAACAGAGAAAGAGTAGGAACAATTTTCTCTGTTGTGAAATATGTAAAAGACAACGCACCTTTCCATGTATCAAGACGTCTAAAGATAGATGTACTGGGCATTCGTAATTCACTTGGCAACTGCACTCTTTGATATCGAGAGAATGAAGAATCAATATTGTACGGTTATTATTGTTGTTAGGTGCTTTTTAATCGGCTCTGACTCATAATGAAACTATACAGAAGGAACCTCTGCCTGATTGTGGGTCATGCTCTCCACTGTCGGTATGTTCCGCTGCGTGTTGCAGCTACTGTGTGCCTCTATCTCCCTGAAGCTCTTCCTCGTAGTTGACATTCCACCAAGCCCGATGTACTGTTGCAAGGGCTGGTCTCTCCTGACAAGATGTTCCAGGTACTTGAACAAGGTGAGGTCTTTCCTTCCTCAAGTCTAAGGGCCATTCTCGCTTTTCTTCTCTGGAGGCAAGTTTGCTTGTTTTCCCGGCAGTCTACAGTTCTTTCAATATTCTTCAGCACACCGCAACTCAAAGGCATCCACTTTCCATCCTCCATTATTCATTGCTCAGCATCGCCATGGAGATGAGGTGACTGAAAACGCCCTGGCTCGGAGCAGGTCGGCACGTCTTCATCCTCAAACCGGCACCGCTTTTCTTTCACATTTTCGAAAAGGTCTTTGCAGCAGATCTCCCCAGTGCGGTGCTGGGTTTGATTTACCAACTGCTGCTTCCATCCGTGTTAATTTGGAGTACAAGCCAACTGAAATCCATGACCACTTCAGTGTTTCCTTCATTTGTGATGATGTTGTTTATTGCACCAGTGGTGAGGATTTTTGGTTTCTGTATATTGAAGTGTAACCCGTCTCAAGTAAATGCTTCCAATCCTAATCAAGTTCAGCAAGCTACTGTGCATCAAATCTGTGTCTGCACACCCCAGGTTGTTAGTGGATCTTCCTCCCAAGCTGATGTGGCAGTCTTCTTCGGACAGTCCAGCTTGCCGGAGTAGTGGACAGTGTAAACTGTGACTGAGTGTGTGTAAGGAGACCACCCTGGAGCACACTTTCCAGATTGTGAACTGTGCAGTGTCCTCTTCTGCTAGGGTGATTGCCCCAAGGTCTGTGTACATGTGCTGCATAACCACAAAGAAGTGTTTTGGAATTCCCATCCTTTGAAAATGTTCAAATGCGAATAATTATTCCTAATTTATGATCCTCACCATAATGCCTATGCATAGTCAATAGAACATAACATTCTGTACGGTCAGCCAAGAGCCAAGTGACATCAATGATGGCATCCTTTGTCCTATGTCTCCTTTTTAATGTAGCTTGCATCTCTGGCAGTTGCCTGTCGATGTGCTGCTGGGACTGCTTTTGAGTCACCCTCAGCAAAATTTGACACGTGATATTAATGATACTGTTTGATAATTTCTGCATTCGGTTGAATCACCTTTCTTTGGAATGGACATGAATATTGATCTCTTTCAGTGGTTGGTCAGATAACTGACTTCCACAGTTCTTTGCATAGACAATTAGGCACCTCTAGTGCTGCATCTCATTATTGGAACATCTCAGTTGGCACACAATGAATTTCTGGAACCTTATTTTGATTAATGACTTCAGTGCAACTTGGAATTCTTTCTTCAGCACCATCAGTTTGTAATCATATCATATATACTCGAGTATAAACCAACCTGAATATCAGCCAAGGCACCTAATTTTACCACAACAACTGCATTAAAAATGTGTTGAAAAACTTGGCTTATTCACAAGTATATATGGTATGTTATCTCCTGAATTGATTGAAAGTCAATCAATTGTTTTTGGTACAGTGACTCTGTGTGTTCTTTCCATCTGCTCTTAATGTTTCCTGCACAAATCAATATTTTGCCTTTGTGGTTGTTTTTAGGCACCCTATGTGCAACCCAACGAAACAGTGCCCGCTCCTGCCCCATCCTCACAATTGTTCTGTTCCCGCTCATTGCTGCAGGCGCTCTGTCAATCTAGCTCCGTGAGGATCTTCCTCTCTTTCGCCAACGCCTAGGACATCAATGTGCGTGTTTTCCAACTTCTAATGTTCCTAGTTTTGTACTTTATACATTCCACAGTTCGATTGGTAGTGGGTGTTTGCAGTTATCTAGTCATTTTGACTTTGTGCTATATCAGCAAATGAAAGTCCCAAATGCTTTACTCCAACTACATCACTGAGATCGACTCTAATTCGCAGAGGAAGTCTTCCTCAGTAGTAATTTGAGTGCCTGCTAACGGGAGAGGCTCCAATTCTCGTACTATGTTAGACAGCATTCTGCTGATAGTATTTTCATACTTGACTGTTACAGCCTTCTTCCTTGTCCTTTTATAACTGAGAAGCATCCTCACAGCACGTCTCCCATGAGTGACCTTGCTGGTATGTGAAGTACCGATGGTGTCACAGCAGTACCCAAGCTACCATAATCACCGAGGTCAAAAGGTCATCTACAGTACATTTATTTGTGGGACAGTCCAAAGAAGACATTTGGCCTCTTTTTAAAGTTCTATCTCATGCTCCACCCTGTCCCCAGATGGACTCATTAACTTCTGTTTTTGAACTACACATAATAATTTTCCTTGATTTTATAAACTATAGATTCAGTATAGATTCCTAGCTTTAATATATGTTCTAAATTTTTATAAATCGTTTTATTGGGTTTTCTTACAGCTTTTATAATAATCCATACATTAATTATATCAAGCACATTTGTACATATGTCGCCATTATCATTTCAAAACATTTTCTTTCTACTTAAGACCTTGGTAGCTTTAATATTTTATTGCTCTTAATTTTATATTTGAGTGTTTCTCACACAAAGCTCCTGAGGAAGGACTAATGCTTATTTATATTTTTATCCCCAAATGCGTATGACAAGCATTATTTCAATGCTGCATCGCAAAGGAAGAGTTCTCCTCTGACTGAAATCGTATAAAGTTCAATCCCTCAGACCACCACACGGTAGTCATCCGCAGGAAGAACACAGCCATTGGGATGTCTCTGCTCTGCGCTGCTCCCTGTCATCAAGAGGAGTGTGGAGGGCCTCACGGAATCTTAAAACACATACCAAATTGTCCAAGAAGTTTCCCTAGAAGGGGGAAATGTGGCGCTTCGGATCCTTACAAATTTGCTTTGGGGTTGTCTGCTTCTGCTTGGTAGAGAACCATTGCTGGCATTCTGGAAAATGAGATATCATGATTACAGCTCAAGCAAGGTCCCCTAGACGTGACTGTTTTTCTGTTGCTATGGGCCACAAGAAGAGCCCTCGTGGTATAGGGGGTTTTGACCTGGGAAGCCGACCACAAGGTCGGCAGTTGGAAATGAGAAGCTGGTCTGTCATGGAAAGAGGAGGTTTTTACTCCTGTAAAGATTTAGTCTTGGAAACCCAAGGGGGCAGTTCTACTCTGTCCTAGGGGAATACTGTGAGTCTGAGTCCGCTCCATGGCAGGGGATTGGGTTGTTGTGGTTTGGATGGGCCTTAAGTCTTACAACACCTTAGCGCTTGTGTTCCTACAGCTGCAGCTACAGACAGGACAGTGGCTTTTTTCTATCTTACATGAGCTTTATAGATTGCAATAGTACTACTCATGAATCTCAAGCAGCAAACTTGGAAACCTGAAAAACAATGCATTGCTTCAGAAAAAGCAATCACGTAGTCAACTTAACTCATTACCTTTGAATGTCCAACTTCTAGTAGCGTATAATTTGAAGTGAATGGCCACTTAGTATTTTCCTTAATATTTTCAATTTAATTTAAATTGACAAGCATTGCAAAATCTGTGACCATTAAAATCTGGCCCTAATAAATGGTTTACAATGGTTTTCTGGTATCATCGAGTACAATGGCAAGTAGATGTGTAGTAAATAAATAAAAGAGTAAATGAACTGGTGGATAGATTCTAAAATGGCTCCATTTTTCCTCCTCCAGCCCTTTCTCTCACATTCCGCGGCACCATGCACTCTGCACCGTACTTGGCGATCTAAGTTTTGTTCCAGAAGCTATAAATGTAAAGAAGAAACGTGTCTTCTGGTGTCACACAACATGTTTACAAAAACATTAAGACAATTCTCACAAAGAGACTTTTCATATTTATTACATTTTAAATAAACATCAGCGTAATAGTAATGGTCCATTGAGAAGGGCACATGGTGACAGGAATGGTAGAACACCTTCCCACAGGGGTGTCAAAGTAGATTTGAAGAAAGTCGTAAGACCACATCATTTTGTAAAATTTTAAAAAGAGTTGAAAGTTTGCATAGCCAAAGACTCACATTTCACCACAAGCAATTCAGTGGCATCTGTTCCAGCTGTTGTGCTTCGGCTCCTATGATCCTTTCCCACATTGTTCCTTCACCATTATCTTCAACTCACTCCAAAGTCGTAATTTGAGTTTCCTTTTTATCCCCTATGTGCAGAAAAGTTCAGTTGGAGAAACCTTTGAAGGATTCCGGATGGGTCTTTTCAGGCACGTTGCCATCGGTGTCTTATCACCTGTAGAATTCCTCTGCAGATTGTGCTGCCTCTCTCCCTTCCTTTCCCATTTTTCATGTGGTCAGCATTCAAACTTCTACTTTCCCATGGAGAAGCTTTGGATTTTAAGAAAACTGATCTGATCTCTCTATGCTTCAGTTTCCCCATCTGTAAAACAATGAAAATAGAGCATTTGTCTCATAGAGTGATTAGGAAGAGTAAATGACATCATACATGTAAATGTATTTGAATAATACCTGGCACAAAGTAAGAATTCTGTAAATTATAATTTTTAACTAGATTTAGATTCGTTCAGAAACATTATCATATATAAGCCTCATAATAAAATATAAGTATTATTGTAATTCTTTGTACAATTTTGGAATTTGATTAAGTTATTTGTACAGCAGAGCCAGAATTCAAACCTGAGACTGAAAAATTCCAAGATCCATGAGAAGTTCATTTTGACAAATTGCTTCTGATTATCAACATAACTGCATGTCTTATTGGGGTTGTTAAGAATTACTTTTAAGGCTTATGTAAAAGAAGAAAAACTTGAGAAGTGTCTCAATCAATGAGACAATATACTTTCATAGGCTGAGGAAATATAGAGCAGAAGAAAAGAGAACTGAAGAATTAAATGCTCTTTTTTTTAAGACTCTTCTTGATGTATTATAAAACTTGATCATGTGTTACTAAAAGCCATAACATACTTATCCAGATGTCATAATTTGACAATGAAATGCTATTATACGAGTGTACTTTGATATTCAGGAACAGAAACTTTGTCTTCTGTGGGCAGAGAGTGAAAATACAGGTAGAAATACCCATGCTTGTGAGTATTATTTGCAGAGAAACTCAAGATATTTTACTCCTGGCTTCCCAACTTAACTCCTTCTCAATTGGCACATGTTCCTCTAAAGATAGAAAATGCAACGTTCGGGTTTCTGCTTAGGGACTTGAAGTTGAATGGATGATTGGCTGAATGACTGGATGCTCTCAGAGCAGATTCCAAAATCACTAACTCCTAGGCCTACAGAGTCCAGTAGGACCAAGCTCTCTTATGCCTTAGCCTCATCTCAACTGCTTCTGTCCTGGCTTTCAATGCTCCTCCACCAATGTCTGCTTTACGTGTCTTCTCAAGGACGATATTATTTCTGATTCAGGATCTGCCTCTCTGCAGATCTCATTTCCTTGCTCATCCCCTTTATGGTTCCCATCCCCTCTCGTCCATGCCCCCTCATCTGTCTTTGGCCCTCTCTTATAGATCTTTTATATCTCAGATTATAGGTGATTTTTCATAGAGAGTCCTTCAGGCACCACAGGCCAGGTGTGTTCCCTGACATCTCCCCTCCTGGGATGAGCACTTGCTGGTACCAGGCACTATTCCGAATGCTGCTGTGTATCATCATTTCATCCTCACCATAACTCTTGGAGGGAGGTACTGTCATAGCAAAATTACAGCTAGAGAAATCAAGACAGAAAGCCATTAAGCATCTAGCCTAAACTCTAGCCTGGTAAATAGAAGAACAAGAGCTGGGTCTTGGGAGTGGATCCTTGGACCCATTATTCTTTCAACCACTTGGCAAACTCTCTTAGAAAATAGTATATGCCCATTCCTAGCATGCTGCACTTGGCCACGAATCAATTAACAAAATTGTGAAACTGCTTGTTTAGGTTCACTTTTTTTCTATAACAACATCCATGAGAGCAGAGTCTAAATCTCAACCATAGCCTATGTTTAGTCCAGTACCTGGAAGATAGAAAGAGACCCATAAGTATTTGAAGAGTAAAAGGAGTGGCTGAAGAGAGAGACAGGTCAATAGACAGATGGATGGCTTTGTTGACTTCATTAAAAAACAATGCCAATGTGTCTCAGTTACAGCTTTATCTTCACACAAAAAAGCCCAAAGGAAACCCTCTCCTTGGGTCATCAGCATTATTCTCTTGTTCGAAAGGAATCACACCTTGAGCTACATATTTTGGACAATGAAGCTTTTGATTAAACTCAATTTTGTTTATTTTCTTGGTTGGAAGCACAGATGTCACAAGATGTCCATATCCGACCAAATCTTTTCCCCCATAATCAGAATTTCTTAAAATTGTGACACATGAAGATGCGCCCAAGTCAAGAAGTATTTCTAGAAAATCATAGAAACCTTTATCAAGCAAAAACATCCCAATTTTAAGCTATTGTTTCTCAACCTCTCCTCCAACTAGTTTTCAACACTTTCCGAAGGCGCTGTTTCCATCTTGCTAGCCCTCCCCCAAACAATTGTGGATTCTTCGATTACACCACATCAAAATGGCAGCACTGACAACCACAAGGGCCTCAAATCATGTTTCTTGTAAATGCTCTTTGACTTTGGGGAACAAAAATAAGTCTGAAGGGTCGAGGTCAGAGTTACAGGGTAAGGCAAAGGAGTGAGTCTTCCCAGTGAAATTCTTGTAGGATAGTTCTTGCTACCCTCAAGGAATGAGCAGGTGAAGTATATTGTCATTATATAGAGAGATATGAATATGAAGCTTTCTTGGCTTCTTCATAATGAGCCCCTGTGGTTTCTCTGAGTCTTTCCAGAAATAGCTACCAAGATTGATCCTTTGGGATTCTCAACAGCAGTAGCCAAACCCTTCTGAGCTGACCTCTCGGCCTTACATTAACTGACCCAGCAGATCACCTCAGAAGCAATGGTTGTGTGTGGACCTTCATAGATACCATCACCAGACTAAGGCAAGTCTCTTACTGGAAGAACTTGTCTGTAGCCATCCATTGCTTGCAGAGACATGTTCCAACACATTGTGTTTGGAATAAACCCATGCATGTATGAACAAGAACTTTATTTTTTTTTAATTTATTTATTTATGTATTTTAACAATTTATTGGGGCTGATACAATTCTTTTCACAGTTCATACATATACATACATCAATTGTATAAAGCACATCTGTACAGTCTTTGCCCTAATCATTTTTTTCTCTTTTCTTCTTTTACACTTATGAACAAGAACTTTAATGGCAACCTTTTTTTACGCGCCCTTGAAACAACAAAACATTTGTCACTTCACCATTTTTCCCCCATTTACTACTCAGTGACATCACTTACATGTATTATGTCCTGTAACTGTCACTAAAATATACATCATTTTACCATTATCCTTAAGAGAAGGCCAAACATATAAGAGATTTACAGTAAAATTGAGGTGGAGCAATAGAGTAAAATGGTATCATATTTTTGAGCTAAAGGTGACCATGCAGAACACCAAATCTAACCTCCTCATGCTACAGTAATTGATGTAACAACCATTCGTAGGTTCTCAGGCCTGATTCCTTCAATGGTGTCTTCATCTACTCTCAGCAAGGTCAAGGAGCTTCTACAAGGGCCGTTCTGTCTGCCATGCTTTGATGCTTCCAGCGGTTCTCAACCTGGGGGTCACAACCCCTTTGGGGGGCAAACAACCCTTTCACAGGGGTCGCCCAACTCATAACAATAGCAAAATTACAGTTGTGAAGTAGTAACAAAAATAATTTTATAGTTGGGGGGTCCCCACAACATGAGGAACTATATTAAAGGGTGGCAGAATTACGAAGGTTGAGGACCACTGCAAAACCACATGACTGTGACACTGACCCGCTCCTCTAGTCTATGTGCGACACCAGGACTGGTCAAACCCCAGAAACATCTCCTCTTTATCGAATGTCTGTGCTCAAATGCCTGTCAACGGTCTTTAGGCATCAAGCAACGCTGTCATAGAAGTGTGAGGTCTGAACACAGGCTATTGGAGGAAAGGCATTTACAGATGTTTCTGTTGCGAAACAGAAAGGCAATTTTCATTGAGAACGAGATAAGGTTTCAAAAAAAGGACTTCTGCTGAATATTGCCCCCCTTCTGGTATCTGGAATGCAACAGTTACAGAGCAAAATACTGAAGAGAACATGGAATTTGGAACCATGAATCAGCTGGTATTATTCTAGCTGTGACCTTGGACCAACCACCTTGTCTGCTCCTTGGTGTACTTATCTTTAAAAAGGGTCTAGTCCTTCAACAAACACCCAGTTTGTGTATTCTAAGTGCCAGGCATGCTGAATGATGATGATGACAGCTACTGTTTATCAAACACATGCCATGTTTAGGCTACTTTACCAATAGACACTCAAACCCCAGAAGAACAATATTGTAAAAGGCAATGCGGAATGTCCAACATCACCGTGAATGGGAAAGCTAGGATGCTAGTGAATCTCAAGTTCAATGCCATCAAAAGCTTCACTCCTACTAGTTTCACCTAGGTTCATGAATGGGGGGAAACTTTCAACACTGTGAACCCCTAAATGAACGATTATTAATGCTTTTGTGTGTGGATAAAACTGGGTCTATTCTCCTGTCCTCAACTCTTTTATTCTTTTTGGCCCATTGTTAACTTGAAGTAAAATCCTTTGGGAAATGTCCTTTACCTGCTGGAATTCAAACTTAACATCAAACTTTTCAGCAGCTTTGTCAGTCTTATGGCAATGTCAGGCCTTCACATTTCTAAGAAAAGGAGAGGTGTTAGAATACACTCCCCAGAGAATGCACAGGCTGGATAGAAAGAATAGAAAAGTCCTCCTTCTCAGGCTCTCTCTCTTTCTAAGCTTCAGAGTATTTTTAGGCAAGAGCCCAGATCATCAATATAAATATGCATGGTTGGAAGCATTTATTCTCTTGCAGAAGTCCCAGAGTTCCAAAGCTTTAACTTGCTCAGCTGCTAGAAAAAAGTTTTCAGTTCAAATCCATCAAGAACCTTGGAAGAGAATCTATCAAACTATTTCTAAAAATCAGCCATTCATACCCCAATGGAGCACAGTTCTACACTAACACACACAGAGTTTCTAGGAGTCAGAATTAGCTAGACAACAAAGAGAATTTCCCTTTAAAGATCGCGAATGCTTATAGTGCTGGTAATAAATGATAATTAATAACTACTTATTGTTAGCTTGAAGTTAGTGTCTCCAACTGTATTCTGAGTGGTCTGCGACTACTGGTCTGTAAGTCTCAAAAGCGTTTACACCAAAATTGGGAATATTCAAAATCCAGAATTATTGAGACAAAAACAGTTTTGTTGTGTTTTTAATGAGAGAATACATTGTTCAATGAATAGAAATTGACTGGAGAGACAGAAGCAGATTTTAAAAAATCATTTTATTAGGGGCTCATACAGCTCTTATCACAATCCATTCATACATCCATTGTGTCAAGCACATTTGCACATTTGTTACCATCATCCTCAAAACATTTTCTTTCTACTTGCGCCCTTGGTATCAGCTCCTCATTTTTCCCCTCTGTCCTCTCACCCACTCCCTCATGAACCCTTGGTAATTTATAAATTATTATTATTTTGTCATGTTTTACACTGTCCGACATCTCCTTTCACCTACTTTTCTGTTGTTTGTCCCCAAGGGAGGGAGTTATATATAGATCCTTATAATAGGTTCCCCCTTTCTACCCCACCTTCCTTTCACCCTCTCAGTATCGCCACTCGTACTACTGTTCCTAAGGGGTTCATCTGTCCTGGATTCCCTGTGCTTCCAGCTCCTATCTGTACCAGTGTACATCCTGTGGTCTAGCCAGATTTGTAAGGTAGAATTAGGATCATGATGAGGGTGGGAGACACTTAAGAACTAGAGGAATGTTTCATCATTGCTACACTGCATCCTGAATGGCTCGTCTCCTCCCTGTGGCCCTTCTGTAAGGGGATGTTCAGTTGCCTACAGATGGGTCTTGGGTTCCCATCCTGCATTACCCCTCATTCACAATGATTTGATTTTTTTTGTTCTTTGATGCCTGATACCTGATCCCATTGACACCTTGTGATCACACAGGTTGGTATGCTTCTTCCATGTGGGCTTTGTTGTTTCCGAGCTGGATGGCCACTTGTTTATCTTCAAGCCTTTAAGACTCCAGATGCTATATCTCTTGATATCCAGGCACCATCAGCTTTCTTCACCAATTTGCTTATGCACCCACTTTGTCTTCAGTGATCGTGTCAGGAAAGTGAGCAACATGAAATGTCAGTTTACTAGAAAAAGGTGTTCTTGCATTGAGGAGAAGCAGAATTTTTTTAAGATTGAATAATTGAGTTTTGTTTTCACTTGAATGCTGTTTGTTTGTTTTTTCACTAGTTGACCACAGTTTGCTTAATATTGCCTGTAACAAGTCATATAATTTATCAGCCAAATCAGGACACTTAGAGAGTTGCAAGGGGTGTTAATCCTATTTCCAGGAAAACAAGCATACCATAATACTGTCTTGGTTAAACCAAGATCTATGCACCCTGTTCCATCCCCTGCACACACACACACACACACACACACACACGGCGTATAACTTCTGTTCTAAACAGTGCTTTCTCTTTACCTTTGCCTTGATCCTCTCCTGATTAAATTTTCAAAAGTGGAGATCAAAATCTGGAGTCTGAGATCAAATTGGTTAGGGCTGTAATTCCAGCTCTGCCAGTTACCAGCTGTGGGATTTGGGCAAGTTACTTAAACAATTACAACTCAATTTCTCAACTGTGAGGTGGGGATAACAATAATATTTGCCTCATGCAATCATCACAAGTATGGGATGAGGTACTGCAGGTAAAGTAATTGGCACATGATACATGAATAAATATATGAACATGTGTATCACAGCATTATTTGCAATCACAAACAAGCAATAAAAAAGGCAATCCAAATGCTCACTGGTGGGAGTACGGATAGATAGAAAAATAGATAGATAGATAGATAGATAGATAGATAGATAGATAGATAGATAGATATAGAGATACAATGTGATACTACACAACCTTAAAAAACAATGACTCTGCAAAACACCTAATCACAAGGATGAGTCTGGAGGGCATTATGCTGAATGGAATTAGTCAATCACTATTATAAAAAAGCCAGGGTAAGGCTTTCACACAAAATGAAACATGTTTTGATGGCTACTAGGGGCAAGGGGGAAAGGAAGGGGTAAATGACTACATAAATCATAGCCATGTATTAATTTGGCTGAAAGGAAAGGTGATATACAAGAAGAGGGAGATAACTGAAAATGATGGTGACAAGGAAGACACTTAGAAGCATGCAAAAGGTAAAAGCAATGAAAGTTGATTCTGTTATATTCAATGATCCCCATTAATGGTGACCTATGAGCAGATGCATGGGTAAACATGTAGGCTGGAAAGACGTGGGAGGGAAAGCAGGATTATATCCACAAATATGCAAAGGAGTTTTACAATGACTAAACTCAAACTAAAATCACTGCCACCAAGTTGATTCTGATTCATAGGGAGCCTTATAGGACAAGGTAAAACTGCCCCTGTGGATTTCTGATACCCTGACTTTTAACAGAATAGAAACCCCATCTGCCTCTTGTGAAGTGACTGGAGGTTTGAACTGCTGACTTTGTGCTTGTCAGCACAGTACATAACCACGATAGCACCAATATGAGTACAATGAAGTGTACTAGTATTCCACTGCTCGTAATTTGTTATACATATAATTGGATGGATACCTTCCCATCATCAGTAAACATCTTTCTTTTAGATCAGATATATTCGATATCAACAATGATCTCCCTCATTCCACAAACACTTTGAACCCAACTTGAACTTCGAATCATTCTTTGTGAATATACTGTTGCAGTATATTAAAAATTGCACTGAAAAAAAATTCCACTGTGTGATATTATTTAATAATTTCAGCACTCCAGTCTGCCATCTTTCTTTGTACTGAGCATGAATATGGATCTCTTCCAATCACTTGGTCAGAGCTGTCAGTCAGATTTCGTGGCATAGACGATTAAGCACGTTAACTGTTCTATCACAACAGCATCACAACAAAGTATCATCAATTACAACTACTCTGTCAGTTTGTTGTACTGTGGTGGCTTGTATGTTTCTGTGGTGCTAGAAGCTATAAACAAGACAGAGAAGAAAGACAAGACCAAAATTCATGTCAGAAGAGATTGAAAGTTGCTCTTGATACCTAAAGGAATGATGGAAGAAATGATGAAATAAGCTGAACAGAAGGTTCCAAGAGGTGACCTGAGAAGACAAAATAAGGTATTATAATGGGTTTCAGAAAGAACTAGATGTACAAAACCCAAAGAGAAGAATATGTTAGGTATTTCTCAAGCTGAACAGGCTGAAGAACAGTTCCAGCTTTGAGTTGAAATATTAAGAAACTCTAGAAGAAAAATGTTGACTAACACAGAAAGCAACAAAATAAGATGGAAAGAATACAAAGTCACTGAAGCAGAAAGAAATGGTCTACATTCAAGTATTTCACAGCCAAGATACAGATACACAGACAACACAACCGTACTTGCTGAAAGTGGGGAGAATGTGAAGCAGCTCAATGCTCATGGAAGCATGAATGTGCAAGAAAGGAAGTGATATCTTGCACTGAATAAACAGGCTGCACGAGACCTCTTTACATTGCTGACGAGCAAAGATGTTCCTTGAGGACTAAAGTGTACCTGACTCAAGCCATGCTATTTTCAATATATGCGTATGTGTATAAAAATTGGTCATTGAATAAGGGAGCCTAAAGCAGAATTGATACATATGGAATATGACCGATGAAAGGACGGTGGACTGCCAAAAGATAAAACAAATTTGGAAAGTGCTTGGAAGAAGTATAGTGAAAATTCTCCATTGAAGTGATGAGTGAGAGACTTTGTGTCTTGAACTTTGGACATGTTAGCAGGAGAGACCAGTCCTTGGAAAAGGACATCATGCTTAGCAAGGTAGAAAGACATCAAACCATAAGATCTTTGATGGGGTGGATTTAGACAGTGGTTACAGTGATGGCCTCAAACATAAGAACAGTTCTGAGGATGGCACGGGCCTGGGCAGTGCTTCATTTTGTAGGGGTAGCGCTGAGTCAAAGGCAGACTGTTGTCCTCACAACAACATCAGATATTAGGTAAGTCTCCATTAGGTCAGTCTCAATCCCTTCATAGATAAAGGGAACTTGACAGTAGGACCAGTTTAAAGTCAAATGAGGATTATATGGAATTATATATATGATGGTTTTGGTCTCCACCATGGAAAGAATGCTCATTCACTCTTGTCTCTCGCGAATGCGAGCCATGTGTTAATGAGAAGAACTACGCTTGAAGCATTATTTCTATCTTCTATTCCATTCACCTGTCTGTAGTTAAAAGCAGACACTTTCTGACAAGATAAAGAGCTTCACTTTTGTACCATGAATTTAGAGCAGTTACATTTAGGTATGCTTTAATCTATAAGCTTTATCTCATAAATTCACAAATGAGCTCAGAAACTGGTTTTGAAATAAGGAAAAAGTATCACTCTAGATTCTTAACTCATGCATTCCCATGAGTTCATGAGTTCCAAGGAAATATTTGACATCAACAATAATATACTTCATTTCACATTCTTGTCTGAATCCTGCTTGCTCTTCTGGAAGTTTCTTGCTAATGTACTGTCACAACTCTGAGTGATCTTCAGTAAAATTTTATTTGTATGTGTTGTTATTCAGTTTTTCCACATTTGATGATCATTTTCTTTGGAATGGGACAAATATTGCTCTTTCTCAGTCAGTTACCCAGGTATCTATCTTCCAAATGTCTTGGCACAGAGGAGTGAGTGCTTGCAGCCATTGTTAAAACACCTCTGTTGATATTCCGTCAAGTCCTGGATTCTTGTTAGCCCGTTTCTTCAGTGCAACTTGACCTTCTTTAGACGCCATCAATACTTGAGCCGATGGTCATTTTGGAGGCTTGAATGTTAGATCATCTATTTTTGGTACAGTGACTATTTGTGTTCTTTTTATCTTCTTTTGATATTTCCTGCATCATTCAATGTTTTGTCCATGGGATCCTTTAACAGTGCAGCTCAGGGCTTGTTTTTTTCTTCAGTTCTTTCTGCTTGAGGGGAAAATAAATAAAGGGAAAAAAGTCAAATTATTTAGCTGGTCAGATTCTTTCTCTATGAAAGATGTGTGAAGCAAGATATTGATTCTAAAATTTGTTATTAAATGGCCTTTGATTTTAAGGATGGTTAAGAGTTTGTTTTATAAAATTATTCAGAGAACAAATAAAAGTTGTGCTAAGAGGAATGCAAAATATGTAGATTATGGAATAAATACATGAGATGGATTCGAAAAGTTCATGGGAACATTCCACTATCTTTCAATTTTATTTTTGCACAAATTTTTGTGTAACCCTTCTGTAATAAATTTTGAAATATGTATTTCTTTATTCAATTACTCACCCAAACTTTGCTGACCCCTCAACTAAATGCCCAGACATGAACAGTTAACAAAATTCATTTATCTTTGATATTTTATAGATATTCACTTTTATAAAAACAAGAGTATATTTTAGTGTTGATTTGCATTATGAATATATATTTGGTAAAGTAGGAAGATATATTGTATTTTACTAAATAATCTGTAATATTGAGACACAAAGTACATGGTCCCCATTTATACTTCTGAGGTGAGCCTTCAAGGATAGGAGCAAGCCTTCTTGTTCTACCTGGTCCTTTCAAGCACAATTGATGGGGGAGAAGCAGGGAAAATAGAAGAACCAATTCTAATTTGAAAAAAGCCAACCAACAAGAAAAGATGACAAGAGCAGATGCCAACAGAGGGTAGCCACTAGATGTGTTGGCTGCTCTCACCATGAACTTCACAATCCTAAATATAGCCAAGCTGAACTCTGCATGCACTGTGCATGAAATTTAGACGAATCTTTACTTATTTTTCCCCCCCAGAAACACAAGAGGAAAGCGAACTTTGAGAATGATGAGGGCAATGAATGTATAAGTGTGCTTTACACAATTGCTGTATATATGGATTGTGATAAGTGTTGTATGAGTCCCAATAAAATTATTTTAAATTTTTTAAAGAAATATAGGCACACCTGAAGAATCACTCACTCATAATTTGATTGTCTTCAAGCCACTGACCACTAGCAAAAGTGGAAGTGGAATTCAGGTATAATATATTTAATCAAGAAAGTCAATATTTAAGTATTTCAACATTTTCAGAATTAAGGACCCAGTCTACATGGGTAGAGCTATTAGAAATGACAAAGGACAAAGAGTGCCGATTAAGAGTAACTTAGAGACATTTCTTATCTTATAGCCCTGACTTCCTGGGAAGGATTGCCTGGCTGCTAGTCAAATGAAAAATGACATCACACTCATGACCATGAAGGACACGCCTGCCTCTTGCACAATCAAGCAGCTGTCAAAGTAGAAGAGTGCTGCAGTGTGCAAGAAGCAACACAGATAGACAGGCGCACACACACTAACAAGAAATGGCACACCACTAGTATGGGTTTTTCATTGAGAAAGAATTATGCCAACGTGCTATATGTTTTCCTTTATGCATCAATGAATACAGAGTAAGTATTTTTTCCTGGAGAATAACTATGTGAGCAAAAATCAGGAAACCTTTTTTTAAAAACATCCCTTTGAATTCACTGTGTAGCGTGATGTTTAATAATGAAACCATTGTTCTGTAAAGTAGTTTGATGTCCTTTGGAATAGCAAGTTTCTACCTGGTTCTCTGCTTTGTCGTTGAGCGCATACTAAGTCTGCAATCTGTGACTGACCCAGGAGGGTTGATAAATGAGTTCCTCTGTAAGTTCTCACTGCCACAGCCTATACTTGTAAACTGATAATCAATATGGTTAACACATGACAGTTTTATGGAGAAGCGTGAGTCTATTTGAAATCTATGATACTAGAGAAATAATGTACAGAAACTATATGAGTGGGCTTCATTGTCTGCCCTTATTTTAAACATTCATATTTTTGCAACATTTATGGCATGCCTTTAAAAAGCCTTTATTGATAGAGATATTCATTAAATGTCAGTTTAATGAGCTGTTGTTGATGTAATGTAATACCATCTGGTTTGGGCCTTTTTATATCAACGTATTGAGGAGTACTTTGCCAAGCCAATCCTATCACTAAAATCCAAGATGTAATTCATAGTGACTAGAAACCTCTGCTCTAGGTTGTCAGGCAGAAAGATGGGCTATGTATGAGGTTAAGTATCACAAAAAGAAGTTCATGACCTTCTTTATGACAACTGAACATTGAGTATTTCCTCACTCAACAGCCATGTAGGAGGCATTGACTGTGGATCAATTACGGTACTAAATAGGGAAGTTTCGGTTAAAAGCACATGTTCATATCTCCTAATGGTAAAAGTAGCTATGAAAATAAATAACAACACTATGTAATAAATGCAATATGAAGAACCTGTAAAGTTAGAGAGTTTAATAGAACTTTAATTCTCAATATGTGGTCTTTGAGTCAGCCTCCCATGAAAACTTATTAAAACTTTCTGTCCTTTACTGAAAAGTTGATTTAGGCTCCATTTTACTACCTACCCGCCCTACTTACTGGCCCTGGCTTTCATACTGAAATCACTCCTTTTAGCTGAGGTTGTTTTTAGTTAAAAGATCAGTAATTACTTAGCACTCAACAAAATCAGCTATCTCATACCCTACCTAGAACTGCTGAATTCTAAACGCACAAGAGGATCTAGCAATGTGAACTTTAACAAGGCCTCCATGTGATTCTAATGCTCACCCAAGTTGGACAGCCACAGAAGTAGGGGTGAGATGATCAAGTTCTGGTGCATCTTAGCATCACCAAGGAGCCCTGGTGGCATAGTGACTACCTATCAAGCTGCTAATTGCAAGGTCAAGAGCTTGAAACCACCGGCTGCTCTTCCTCAGAAAAAAGACTAAGCTTTCTACTCCCGTAAAGAGTTACAGTTTTGGAAACTCAGAGGGGCAGTCTACCCTGTCCTGTAGGATTGCTACCAGTTGACATTGGCTTTGGGAATTATTTAATTCCTCCCACCCCCAGTGGTCAGGTGAAATCAACCCAAGACCAATTAAATCAGAATATAGCATATAAAGGGGATGGGATGTTCAAGCCAGGATTTTAAAGTAATATAACTTATTTCCAAGAAGACATAGCAAAAAGGCATCTGGTTGGAAGTAGACTCCACAAAGGGATGAAAGCATAAAGTAATGTGGTCAATTGGAGGCAAAATCAACACTGTTGCTCATGTGCACACTTTGAAGAAAAGAGTGAAGGAAGAAAGCCCTGGAACGGAAGGCAGGTACTAGGTCCTGAGGAATCTTGTAGCAGATACTATTCAGAAGATGAAATGAATGTGTTTTTTTTTCTGTCCTTTACTGAAAATTTGATTTAGGTTCCATTTTACTACCTACCCGCCCTACTTCCTGGCCCTGGCTTTCATACTGAAATCACTCCTTTTAGCTGAGGCTGCTTTTAGTTAAAAGATCAGTAATTACTTAGCACTCAACAAAATCAGCCACATGTTTCCCTGAACAAAAGGAGAGTCAGAACTGGTAGCAGATAACTCCAAAGATCTGAGGCAAACTGGAGGAATTATGAAAAAGGAAAGGATTGCTTTAGACATTTGCATGGTATCCCCCCAGCTGAATCAGGAAAGGACTCTGGAATTAGTGCATCTGCCCTCTAAGAAATCAAAGCCAGACACAGGAAGTGAGTGGGAAGAACCTTCTGAAGCACTTCAGCTGCCATACGTCTTCTGTCTCCTGTGGGCTCCAGCAGCTGCACAGACCCCACTTGTTGGGAGACAAGACAGGACCCTTTCAGTTCCAGGACCTCCACCTCATGCCGCATCAATGGTGGGCAAGAAGGGAGTTGAAATTCTCCCTGTGACTGAGCACATGAGAATGTGAGTTATTCAGGGTAGTGTGTTTCCTGTGGACCCTGAAGCCAACAAGGATACTGTGTTGCATGCACACTAAGCCTGGAGGACAGTGAGGCAGGAATGGCCTTTGAGACATACAAACACACCTTTCTGAGAGTTTGAGTTTGGCAGAAACCTTAAGCCACAGCCATTTTCCATCTTGAACCCCACTCCTTGAACATGGCTCAGGTTATAAAGTGCTGTCACAGACTCTACTCTTTCTATTGGATTCAAAATCTCCTCTATGTGTTCACGTTTGCAGCCTGGTCACCAGATCAAGTCCGTTTGCTAAGCAAAGTAACTATGAACTGGTTATGAAGATAAAGGTTAACACTCAAGCCTATGATGCCTTTACTGAGCTAAAATTTCTACTTTTAATACCATATGAAATGTACAAAATTTGGGGATGCATATGGTTTGCCAGGATCTGTTACCAAATTGAGTTTAAGATTGTGCTGTATAATTTGTGCAAGATCCCAAGGTCACCTATATTTGAAATGTGTTTTAAAAGTTCTCTCCTGTGGCAGGTCTTCCCAGACCACACGGGAGCAAACTAAGAGGGAGGGAAAGACAGAGAGAGAGCACAACCTGGCCCACCAAGCTTTGAGAATGACATTCCCGCTTAGAGCAGCCAATGCACAGAAAGGACCATAGGGTCCGCCTCACCCCACAGCACTACGAGGGCCAGCACCTGAGACAAAGTGTGGGAATTGTGCCCGGTCTGACCCCGCACTACCACCACCACCACAACCACCATCACACACACACACACACACACACACACACACACACACACACACACACACACACACACACTGGGCTTAACAAAAGGGAGTACAACAGAGCAGCAAGGGGAGCAAAGCAACAAAGTACCCTAGGAATTCTGAAAATAGACTTCGGACTCAGAGGGCAGGACTTGGCACTGCATCTGTGGTAGTCACCTAATCTGATGTCAATTTAAGGATTAAGAGTGTAGGGGTGGAGTCTTGGCTGTCAATCTGGAGATAGCCAATGAGACTTCTGTGTGGGCATGGCCTTCTGAGAATTTTGGGAAATCTGGTACTTCCTCCTTGAATACGGAGAGGAATTCCTAAAACTAAAATGAAGGCTGAACATGATAGTGGGACAAAAGGAAAGTACAAAGAAATAGAGGAAAGAACTAGGAGGCAACGGTTAGTTATAGAGATCTAAATACAGGCATATACAGATGTAAATTTATTTATAAATTATGAGGGGGAAATAGATCTATGTACATATATTTATAGGTTTAATATTAAGGAAATTGATGGACAGTGGGTCCCTGCTCAAGTACTCCCTCAACACAAGAACACTTCGTTCTAACAATTCAGCAGTCTGAGATGCTCACCTTCCTGGCACACTTGCTAAAGACAATGGGTGCACAAGAAAATGTGGTGAAGAAAGCTGATGGTGCCCGGCTACCAAAAGATGTAGCATCTGAAGTCTTAAAGGTCTGAAGATACACAAGTGGCCATCTAGCTGAGAAACAACGAAACCCACATGGAAGAAGCACACCAGCCTGTCCCAACATGATCACTGAAGACAAACTGGGTGGATAAGCAAATGTAGTAAAGAAAGCTGATGGTGCCCAGCTGTCAAAAGATATAGAATCTGGGGTACTATAGGCAGGAAGATAAACAAGGGGTCTTCTAACTGAGAAACAATGAACCCCACATAGAAGAAGCACACCGGCCTGTGAGATCACAAATAGTCGAAGGGATAAGATATCAAGCATCAAAGACAAAAAAATAATAATAATCAAAGCATTGTGAATGAGGGGGAGTGCGAAGAGGGGACTCAGGGTCCATTTGTGGGAAATTGGACATCCCCTTGCAGAAGGACTGTGGGGAGGAAATGATCCAGTCAGGGTGCAGTTTAGCAATGATGGAACATACAATTTTCCTCTAGTTCTTGAATGCTTCCTCCCCCCCACTATCATGATCTCAATTCTACCTTACAAATCCGCTGGACTGCACGATGTACACTGGTACAGATAGGAACTGAAAACACAGGGAATCCAGGACAGATGTGTAAGGTAGTCGAGAGGCGCCAGAGACCAAATCAGTTGAATTAGAGCAAACAGGCTTTATTAGGGAGAAAAACCCAGCCTGGGCGAAATCCCATGGTCTACAGTATCTGGGCCAGGGGCGTCATACCCCAGGCTACAGGGGTGGTACCTATATGACCAGAGAACATGTGACTGGGCTGTTTTGAGTCCATATAAGGTAGTCAGGGATTGGGAGACAGTTATGTCCGTCCGGGTTTCTGGAATGCAAGGTGTCTTCCTGGTTCTGAGTGTATTCGTGCCAGGTGCAGAGCGGCGGGACGAGAACAAAGTGGGCACTGAACCAAATGGGCAATGAACAAAACGGGCCATGAGCAAAACGGGCCGTGAGTAAAAGAAAGAAACAAAACTTGCAAAGCTGCTGACAGATTACATAGCCAGCTCTGGTTAGCTCCGCACAGGTGGGGGAGATTTAAGGTCACTTGCTGCTAGAAGCTGGCCTGGCATTGATCCGGCCATTCAAAATGAACCCCTCAGGACCAGTGGCAATACCAGGATGGTGGAGGGACAATGAGAGAGAAAAGGGGTACAGATTACAAGCATCTACATGTAATAACCTCTTCCCTGGGGGACAGACAGTGGAGAAGTGGGTGAAGGGCAACATCAGATGGTGTAAGATATAACATAATAATAATAATTTATAAATTATCAAGGGTTCATGGGGGAGAGGGGAGCAGCAAGGGAGGTCAAAAAGATGAGGAGTTGATACCAAGGGCTCAAGTAGAAAGAAAATGTTTTGAGAATGATCATGGCCGCATATGTACAAATGTGCTTGACACAATGGATGGATGGATGAATGTGATAAGAGCTGTACGAGCCCCCAATAAAATGATTTAAAATAAAAAAGGGAAAGAATAATAAAATTTAACTATATATATATAGAATTTGTCAGCACCATATTTCAAATGCATCACTTCTTCAGTGTCTAATTTTCACATGCTTGTGAAGTGATTGAAAAAAAACATGTTTTGAGCAAGACTCACCTCAGTCCCCAAAGTGACATCGTTGCTCTTCAACAGGTATAAGAGTCCTTGTGCAGCAGATTTCCCCAGTACAGTGTATATTTTGATCTCTTGGCCACTGCTTCCATGAGCACTGATTGTGGATCCAGGCAAGAGGAAATCCTTGACACCTTCCATCTTTTCTCCATTGATCATGGTCCAATTGTGTTCAGTTTGGGTTTTTGTTTTCTTTATAGTGAACTGAAAACCATACTGAAGGCTGCAGTCCTTGGTCTTCATCAGGAATGGCTTCAAGTCCTCTTCACTTGCAGAGAGTAAGTTTGCGTCTTCTGCACATCTCAGGTTGTTAAGAAGCCTTCCTTCAGTCCTGATGCTGAGTGCTCTTCACACGGTCCAACTTCTCAGATTATCTTCTCAGCCTACAAATTAAATAGCTATAGTACAATCCTGCTGTACACCTTTCCTGATTTTGAACCACGAAATATGTGCCCTTGTTCTTTTTAAATGACTGCTTTTTGATCCACATACTGTTCTATGTGAGCACAATGGAATGTTCTAGTATCCCCATTCTTCTCAATACTATCTATAATTTTTTATGATCCTCACAGTCAAATGCCTTTCCACAGGCAATAAACCACAGGTAGATATTTTTAGGGTATTCTCTGCTATCAACCAATATTCATCTGATGTTAGCAATTATATCCCCTCTTCTGTGTCCTGTGGTGAATCCAGCTTGAGTGTAGAAGCTCCTGCCAAGGAACTGCCCCAACTATTGCTGGATGATCTTCCGCAAAATGGTACTTGCATGTGACTTTAATTATATAATTTAATAATTTCTGCATTTTTGGGGGGTCACCTTTTTGGAGGGAATGGGTACAAATACAGAACTTGTCCAGTTGGTTTGCCAGGTAGCTACTCCCTCAATGTCTTAGCATAGGTGAATCTGTCCTTCTAGTGCTCCATCAGCTGTTAGCACATTTCAGTTGGATTCTATCATATCCCGGCCTCTTGTTTGTCACCGAGGCCTTCAAGGCAGCTGGGACCTTTTCAGTGACTTCAGTTCTTGATTATAAGCTACCCCTTGAAATGGCTGAATGAGGCCAGCTCTTTTTGGCTTAGTCACTGTATATATTCCCTCCGTCATATTTTATGCTTTCTGCATCATTCAATATTTTGCCCATAGAATCTTTTGATTTTGAAAATAGATTTGAATTTTTCTTTAGTTCTTTCAGCTTAAGATATGCTTAGTGTGTTCTTCCTTTCTGTCTTTCTAACTCCAGTTCTAACTCCACTGCTTGTCTGTCAGTTTGTCATAATGTCATGCCTTGTATGTTGCTATGATGCTATGTCACTAGTACTTCACATACCAGTAGGGGCATCCAAGGTGAACACATCTCAACAGAGCTTCCAGACTCCAAAGAAAAAATAAGCTGTCTATTTCTAAGGAATTAGCCATTGAAAACTCAAAACATACCCTGTACTAATTCTGTATCACTAGCACAACAAAAACAACTCGTTCCTAAATTGCATTATAACCATAGGTACAGAGATTAGGATTATAATACATAATTGGGGAGGGGGGTAGTGGGGTAAATTGGGGGGGGGTGAGAGGCACACAATTCCATCCATAATACCTTATCAGCACCATCTCACATAGTTATACACCAGTATCACAGGATGCATTTGTGAGAAACAACTAGATTGGTTTCTTCCTGGAAGGCAATTAGGTTTTCCTCTTAAGTTAATTTTTAATAGATTCCTTTTTGTTGACTTTCTGTTATATATTTAAGCCATACTTATAGCAAGCTATAATAAGTACTTCACAGAGTGATACTTGAGCATAGTCTTTTAATCGCAAGCCCCTTGTCATTCCATCAGGGTCAAATTTCAGCTTCATGCATTGAGAAAGATGCCCAATCTAAGCTAGCCACCATATTTCTCGTTCATTGCACAGGAAGAGTAATTTAAAAACTAGTGCTTGTGCCTTTGTATTAAAATGTCTTGACAAACTTATTCACGAAGCATGCTTACTATAATGGCTGACACACAGTCTGCCTTCAATAACTATTAGTTGTCATCAGTTGACTGTAACTCAAGGCTATTGCGTATATAACCCAGCAAAGCATCTCGGGTCTGTGCACTGTTAGCATCTTTGCAGTGCTTGAGTTCATTTTTGTAGCTACTGCGTCAGTCCATCTCATTAGGGCTGTCTTCATTTGCATTGACCTGCTACCACACAGGGTGGTTTCTTTCAGTAATTGATCTTTCCCAGTCTGGGAAAGTATGGAATCCTCTCCCTATTCAAAAGGGAAAGAGAGAGAAACTTGGAAAGTTTAAGTTCTGCTTCAAAGTCATACGTGCGGCACGTGAGCGACTCAGGATTTCCACTGAATCTGCAGGAATGGTGCATGCTGATGAACATTCAACTCGACAGCTTGGAGTGAACCGTTGCTTTTTATTATGTGACTGTTTAAATCCACCTCTCCTCTCCATCTCAAAGTCATTACCAGTTTGTCCCAAGCATAATTTATTCTCAAGCATTCTGCTTTTCTGCCCTTGTTTGACTCCTCTTCACGGTTTGTAATGTCACTGGAAGATGCACTGCACTCCCCACGGCTTCTAATACCGTCTGTTATAAACCAGCCATTTGCTTCCACGAATTCCTAAAGATAAGACTATTTCTTTGGGGAAAAATGGAATAAAGCAGCAACAGATATTCAGATATAATCGTCATGATGTGCAATGAATATCTTACTGCTTGCAAGGCCATTACACTTTCAAATACTTTCAAATACTCCTTGTCTTGTCTGTGTGGCAAAAATTCAATAACACTCTTCTAAATACAGCTGGCTACTGTAGTCTGGGTGAAAAACCCTCATCAATAGATCAGTTTAGTGCTGAGAGAACAAAAGTGGCATATTTCAAGTGTTAGATATCTGTTTGAATGCATATGAATGCTAGATATATACATATGTACACATGTGTGCATGTGTGTATATACGTGTTTATATATACACATACATATATATAGACACACCTATATGCTAATTTTGAACGAACTGGAAAAAAGTATCATTTCACCTGTATGGACTCTATCTACAACCATCAAAAATTGAAATACAAATAAATAAGGCAGTCATTTAAAAACCCATTGGATAAAAACACTGAAATTGGATAGTTTTGGGGAAACTATTTATGTGTAGATCATTTTAAAAACTCATTATTTTCACTTCTGTGTAATGTAAACAGGTTCTTTGTACACAAATGATATCAAATAATTATTTAAAATACTCCTACTCTGTCTTTATGCACTGTCCTATTATCTAACACTTCACATTTACAATAGTAAAAAACCCTCTATTCAACTATTTTGTACATGAGTGGTATATATCTGAAAGGAATGAAGGTGGAGAGGTGAGGTGGGAGTCAGTCAAGGCTCTGTGTCGAGTTAAGTATGCCATGATTCTCAGTAGGTTGGCAGTTATACAACGGGTAGATTCAGAGTTACATAACGAGGCAGTCATCCTCTAGCTTCACATAATGCCAGTTCCACACAGTGACTGGTCTTTGGGAGCTAACCATGTCAATAAGTGAGGGATGAGCATAACAACGAAAGATGGCAGTATACGTTTCAACAATTATGAGTAAAATGTATTTGTGTACATTTTGTTATTCGACATGTTCTGTTGTTTCCAGTACCTGCGTAGCTATGAGTTTTCTGGGGCCAGGAGTTGTATCTTGTTCATACTTTTGACATCCCCTCCTGAGGTGCTACTCGGGTTGTCCTCAGCCGAGGGAGAAAAAGAATTAAGAGAAATTCTTTATTTTTCCTTATTGTGTTATTCAACTGGTTACCAGTTAGAGTCTTGATGGTACAATGACTAGAGTGTTTCACTACTAGCCATATATTAGCCACTCTGCAAGAGAGAAGACGTGGTGCCTTGTTCCTGTAAAGATTCACAGCCAAGGCAACTCTATGGAGCAGTTCCACACTGTCCTATGGGGTCACTATGAATAGGTGTCTATTCAGCAGCACACAATAGCAATAGACCAGTATCTCAATAACTACCAAGCTATCGATCTTGTCTCTTGACTGTGAATGTCTAACCGCATGGCAGAAACAGACATAACCTCACTTCCTGTGTTAGGTTTCACAAGTAGAACTATTATTGCAGATACTGTGCTCTGCACTTTCTTTAAATTAGCTCTTCTAGGTTGCAAAGAACTCAGTAAAACCACATAGGAGGAGGCCCTACTTTTTCTGGTTTCCAATGCATGAGAACACTTGATAAGAGCAGTTATTAAGAAACATTGATGTAGACTCTGGACACTTGCCCAGACTTTCTCCAGAGGTTCTTTAGAACCTCCCTCTTTGTACACTGGGGCAATGATCACCAAGTTGGGAGTTGAGATAGTGGGGGGAGTGACCGGAGTGAGATACCCATTTACAACTACACCACAGAAACTTTTCTGCAGGAAAATGGAGGTTCAAAGTCAAGGCTGTAAAATATTTCAAATAGTCATTTCATATCTACAACATCAGTGAAACATTTCATCTATATCTATTTATCCCATTACCTATTTATTCTATACACATTCACCCTATTGTGGCAGGTCTTGTTTATATGTCAGGGACCAATACATGGAAATTCATAGGGGCTGCCAGTAAGAAATTTATGTGTCTGGCTAGACTGAAGGTCACATATATACAGTATTTGTTTTACGAGACTACAGAACAGGAAGTCCTGAAATATACCACAGAGTATGAATAAGTTGGGAACGGTATTATGCTGGGGCTTAATGCATACTGTAGCCAAGGGCAAGATATCTCATAACTAATTATATTCATTTTGCAGTTCACAGAGGCATTCAAAGTACAGATCTCAAAATGTGTAAGTTGAACTTCTGTAAAAATTACACTCTCCCTACAGAAAATAACTCTCTTCTCTTGCTGTACTGTAGGCTATATTTATAGGCTGCCAAAACACTTCATTTAATTTGGGGAAATGTCCATCCAACTGTTGTCAGAGATCATATAACAACCAGTTGTTTCACTGATTTTTTTTTCAACCTTGAAACTGTGCTTTTTCTGTTCTGGTGACCCAGCCTTGGGCTACTTGGGAGAGACAGAATGAAGAGCTCTCATTGAAGGCGGAATCAATAGGAATACGGGCCAACTACAGAGCTTGGAGTTTATAACACTTTTTAATACATTATCTCATTTAATTACCCTAAAGGTTCTGAAAGGAGAGGCACTATTATTATTTCTGACTTTCAGCTGAGATATTCTTTGAAGAGAAGAACTGGTAGAAGTAAGATTGTAGCCAAAGCAAGAGCTTTTCCTCCACCTTATGCCCCCAAGTCCAATATGTGCAAGCACCCTTTTTTGCAGAAACATCTTTCAATGCAGTTGTTGATTGAAATTTTTGGCTAATTTTCTTTTAAATAATTAAGCATCTTAGTCATAATTCTTAGTGCAGGTTTCTCTAATGGGAAGTTCATGTGTTTAATATGTCGACAGAGGATCATTTAGATCTTAGAAACTGGGGTAAAATATGTCATTTATTATCAGCCTTGAGTTTTCTTTGTTAGGCCTAGAAATAAGAAATGCATTTAGCTTTGGGCTTGCCCTGCAATTTAATTTACAATGAATCTCTAAGGACAACTAGTTCTTGTAAACAACGTAAAGGAATTAAGTCTTTAAGTTAGACTCAAAATGATTTCAGTAGAAAGTGACGTAAGTTGACGTAAACCAGTATTTACATAGTAATTAAATATGCAGGGCACTGTGCATGTATGAAAGGAGGAGGGCGCAAAGATACAACCGGTTTTGACTAGAGCAGCCCTGATGTACACTGGTTACCTTAGTGACCCGTCTGCTCAGAGACCCTGAACTCTCCCTCTTGAAAATTAAATGAACAACCTAGTTCGAGTAGGTAAAATTCAAGAATAACTCAGGATATGTCTTCAAGTAGATTCCATTCTGAGGGGGACCAAGGGGAGGGATATAAGGATGCATATATGTACAAAATAAAGCAGAATATTCCGAGTGTAACTTTCATGTGGCACAAAGCAAATGTTTTATAAAATTACATAGAAAGAGTTACTCAGTTGGTTTTCAAGAAGGAGAATGACATCCCTCTATGTCATTTTCAATATTGATAAAACAGTGTGGAGACATGCTGATGAGGAAGTGGCTAGACTGGAAATCCTCATGCACCGTTGGTAAAATGGCACAAGCACTGTGGAAAGGGGTATGGTGCTTCCTAAAACAGAAGTAGAAGTGGAAATACTATGTGGTCTAGGATTCCCACTACTAAGTATCTTGCTTAGAGAAATAAGACCTGTTTATGAACAGATAGATGCACATCCATGATCATCATGACATTATTCATCATAGCAAAAAGATGAAAACAACCCAAGTGCATATCAATGAATGGATGGATAAATAACCTATGGTACATATTTACAACGGGATACAGCACAAAACTACAGAATAATTATGAATCTGTGAAAAAGCCACAGAATATAGATTAATCTAGGAGACACAATACTGAAGTTAATGAAAATAGTCACAAAAGGATTAATACTGTCTGAGACCACTACAATAAAGTGAAAAAAGAAATGTTTGTACATAAAAGGAAACATTCTTTGAAGGTTACTAGAGGTGAGAGTGAGTTAAATGTAAACCACCAATTAGATTCTGATTCATATTAAATTGGGTTGTAACCAACCATACAAGAAAGTCAATAGACAACAAGGGAGGTCACATCCAAATGATTCAGACAAAGGAAGACAATCAAAGGAGCAGAAGAACTAAAGTCAACAAGGGTAGATGCTAGCAGGTAACCAATTATGAAACAACAGCAATAACAGGCGTCTTTGAGTAGATACCTAGACACTCAAGGTAAACAGGGCTCAAGTGAATGAAACTACACCCACAAATATATAAAAGTTTGACAGAGAATCTTTATACATATATATTTGCATGCAGCAAATGCCCTTGAGTGTAGAAGAGCATACAGGGACTCAAGTTATGAAAACTTCTTAGGCATAATCAACTACCTAGAGAAAACAAGTCACTGGGCTTAAGGAATGAAGCGAATGCTTCAGAGGACACCAAGCTCAATTGGAAAAATCTAGTCTACAAGGACAATGTTCTGTACCTTCCTTGTTGAGCAGTGACTGAGTTGAGCAGCCATCTAAGGTGCGGCTATTGGTCTCTCTCCATCCAGAATAAAGAAGAGTGAAGTAAGTCAAAAATGCAAAGAAGCAATTATTAAATGCCTAGAGTCACATGCACCTCAGTCTCCATGACCCTCAGACCAGAACTAGATGGTGCTCAGCTATTATTGCTGGCTTCTTTGAAAGAGAGGTCCTGGATAGAGTGGGAGAGAAATATGGAAAAAAATTGAACATCACAAAAAAGACCACCCTCCTCATCTGATACAGGCTTTTGGAACCCCAGACTATGGTCCTTAAAGACCCTGCAAATTTGGAACTGACCTCAATCTGATGGCTCAACTTTCAGCCAAACTATTAACAGGCCATAAAATGACAAATAATATCAGAGAGATAAGCACTTCATGGAAAAATCAAGCATGCATGATAAAAAAGGCAACATTTATTTTACCCAAGTAAAAAGCTGAGAAGGTAAAAAGGGATAAGAAAGAAGGACACATGAAAATAATAAACACAGGGAGAAAGTGGGGGAAATATTGTTGCATTGTGGAGATTGCCCTCAGTGACATAAAGCAAGATGTATTTTTGTATGTGTAGGGATTATTGAATGGAAAGTAAATTCACTCTGTAAACTTTTAGCCAAATCGCAATAAAAATTTCACATATATATGAATGCCCATTCAAAATAGATACATGCTTAATGCTTTAATGTCATGCTCCATTGAAGAAAGTAACTTTGTTGCTCTGTACGGAGTATCTGGATTAAAATGAAGCATATATCTTTAGCAATATTTGAAGAGATTCGAATACAGAACTCAAGAAAAGTTAACCCCACAAGAGCTCCAGGAAGTGCTATTTCCCACCCAATTATTCAGTCTTCTTTTCTTTATCAATACCTAGTTAAAATAGCAATGAGACCAACTGTGCCCAATGAAATTGGAGAGGAAGTCAGCTGGGAGACTTGTGGGAATGTTTCCTCCCCTGTAGCAAGAGAAACAGGATGAAAAGGTCGCAATGTTCCCTTTGGGTAGCAAATATCTTTCTGTCATACCTGCAATCATGGCCCATGCCAATCAGAGGAGAAGGCTAACCTACAGAGGAAAAAAAGAGTAGACAGTGACCCAGGCACAATGCCAGGGTCTGGAGCCACACTACCTCGGCAATTTTATTAGATAAGATAATAGGTGAGTTCCTTGTTTAAATCAACTTGAGTAAGACTTTCTTTAACTAGTGCACAAAGACAACCAAATAGTTCTATTTATAATTATTTATCCAAACATTCGTCATCTAGCAAATGGATTCCTTGATCATGTGCCTATGTACCCATCTATTGATCATCTATCTGTCACTCTTCAAGCAACCTTTTTGTTAAATAATATTTATCTTCAGTTTCCATACAATGATGTTGATGGAGATGACGCTGACAGTAATGATTGTTTGCAATGGCAAATGCTTGCTGAATCTGCCTAGAACTATTCTAAGCATGTTACATGCACTAACTCATTGGCCCCTCCTGATAATTTTATATGATATGATGCATTATTCTCATTTCATATGAAAAATCTGTTAAGTCACTTTGTAATAAATGTCAAAATGAGGAGGAAAATTTAGGTAGCCTGATTCCAAAGCCTATATTTCATATATAGTTACAGTCTACTGCATCCCCCAAACATCGCCGATGGATACTCTTCTTCCTGTTGTTCATCAACTCCATCTTATTTTAAACTTTAAACCAGGAAGCAATATTGCATCAGGCAGGAGTCTTCAGGGAAACAGAATCAATGGTGTGTACACACGAGTAGATATATGTAGAGATAAAAATAAAGAGAGAGAGATTATCAGGAAATGGCCCAATATTTGTAAAGCAGGTCAATGGGCTAGAAACTCCCGAGAGAGTCGATAAAGCAATCTTGAGTCGGAAATCTATAGAAGTCAAGCTGGAAAAACAGGCAGAATCTCTGTGACAATCATGAGGCAGAATTTCTTCTTCTCTAGGTTCTGTGCTCCTAAGGCCTTCCTCTGATTGCAGGGTTCTCTCCACACCATCCCGGCTAATCTTTACTCAAAGTCAACATGGAATGTTAATCACATCTACTACACATATTCACAGTAACATCTAGACCAGTATGTAACTCAACAACTGGACCCCAGAGTTGACATACGGTATAGCTGTGAAGCTTCACAGGCACTACCTGTAACATAGTCACATGGTCTTTGCTGGGATTCTAGAGTTTTGTCCACTTCTGTTTCTGTTTCATGCACAGATAGATGCAGATGTTGGTGTGATGATTCAGAAGTGTGATGTCTTGATACCAGAACATATTCCTAGAACATGTCCCCTAAGAAACTCTTTTCCATCTATTTGTGGTGAGAGTAGCTATTTGAATTCTGTCACTTTTCATGGTAAGAATACAAATTATACTCTGGTGTCTACAGTGAATAGATTTTATCTGATTATTCCAAGCCTCTTGGCTACCTGGTATATTGCACAGCTGTTGTAGGCGAAATTACCTAGAGTTTTGCTTGGGAATGTCCTTTTGCATGTGAAATACACTAGGGTCTGTGGGTCTTAGAGGCCTTGATCTTAATGGCCTTTGACCTCAAAAGAAATTTATTGCTGTTAACTACCTCCAAGGTGACAGCAAATCTTAGTGATGCCATGCACAATGAAACAAAGCAATGTCTACGCAGGCATCACCTCCATGATAAGATTGTCATTGGCTAGGTTTTGGAAATAGATTTCCAGGTTTCTCTTTCTAGCCCATCTTCGTCTGAAAGCTCCACTGTAACTTGTGTAGCATCATAATAGCCCACAGCTTCTACTGGCATCTGGATGGTAGATGCACTTGCGGTGCATTGGTTGGTGACAGAACACGGACCTGTCTCTCTCGTGTTATTGCTGTTATGTGCCATCAAGCTGGGTCCCACCCCGAGTGCCCCCAGGCACAAAAGAAGGAAACCCTGCATAGGTTGGCACCATCCTCACAATTGTCCCTATGCTTGAGCCCATTGTCGGAGCCATTGTGCCAATCTATCCCATTGAGGGAATTCCTGTTTTTTTGCTGCCCTTCACTTTGCCAAACATGATGTACTTCTCCAGCGACTGGTTTCTCCTGACATGTCCGAAGTATGTCAGACGAAGTCTCATCATCCTCTGAGGAGCCCTCTGGGCATACTTCTTCCAAGACAGATGGATTTGTCTTTTAACAGTCTATGTTACTTTCAACGTTCCTCTCCAGCTCCACAATTCAAATGCACGGAGAAGGGGAGAATTCTACCATTGAATGACCACTGCCCCAATAGGGTGCTTATACATCCTCATTTGCTTTGGCAGGTTCTAGTTTATGTCAGTGTCCTGGTGTAAATATTAATGACATCTCCTTTTACTCTCCAACATGTCCCAATTCAGTTCATAAATGTTCACCCTAGATTTCAGAGGGCATTGGAGAGACAGAAAACACAAATAGAAAAGGATAATTAACTCAACAAGGGATGTGTAATGAATGCCAACTACATGATCAGTGGTGTCAATGAATGGAATCACATGTTAGAAGAAAGAGCAACTGCTGTGGCCTTCAGTTATGTGCGAAACTACTTGATGAGACCTAAGGAAACTCTTGAGGAACAACATGTAGAATTCGAACAGGCAGAGAAGAAAGATCACATCATGCACCCTACACTTGAGAGACTACTGCAATAAAACCAAAGCACATTTTTCTATTTCATTTAGTTCTTATAAAAAATTATCCTCTCCTCCTCTGCTATGCAAGCTAATGACATAGGCAAACCAGCCTGCAGTCTGAGCATCAGAACCAATTTTCCCTATTTAAAATATATGGTTTTTTTGTAAACATTAATTTTTATTTCCTACCACATTAATGAACTATTTGCTTTGCTGACATAATGTAACTGTTGTTGTCATGTGCCACTGAGGTGGTCCTGACTCATAGCAACTCTGTACAACAGAGCAAAACACTGCCCAGCCCCAGGCCATTCTCACAATTGTTCTTACCTTTGCGCCCATTGGTGCAGGCACTGTGTCAATCTGTCTTGGCGAAGGTCTTCCCTTTTTTGTTGCTCTGCTACTTTGTAAGCATGATGGTTTCCAGGGATGGCTCTCTCCCCATGCAACATGCCCAAGGTCATGGGCATGAAGTCACATCATTCTTGCCTCTAAGGAGCCTTCTGGCTGTGCTTCCTCCAAGACATTTGTTTGTGCTTTTGGCAGTCCACGGTGCTCTCAGTATTCTTTGCCTACACCATGATTCAAATGACTCAAATTCTTTGGTCTTCCTTCTTAATGTCCAACTTTCATATACATATAGGGCAAATGAAAATCTCATGGCTTCAATCAGGCATGGCTTAGTCCTCAAAGTAACAACCTGGCTCTTAAACACCTTGAAGCTCAAGGATTGCATCCTTCAGTATTGATTATAACTCTGTGTAAAGAAAACCAAAATCCTCATTGTTTGACATATAGGTGAAGAAAAAACTGAAGGTGTCAAGAATTTCAGCTTACATGCATGTGCAGTCAATGCTCATGGAAGCGGCAGTCAAGAGATCCAATTATGCATAGCAATACCCCTTTAAAGCTGATAGAGTGGCTACTGATTCTTTGGGGGTGGGGTGGGAAACAACAGCCGGACAGATCGGAGCATGAGTCCAGTTGAGATGTCCTCAGAGAGCAGCCTAGGCGGCCATGGTAAATCCAAGGTGTGGAAATGGGCACCTCCACCATCCTCTCTCAGCTCAAATGTGCACAGAGAGATTGTGTGAAGGAAATTTGAGCTAGAGCACATGAGTAAGTCTACCAACTCAGTTTTCATAGATAATTAAGGGAAGTATGAAGTGGGGAAGTGTTTCCATCACTCCTACTTATTATACAAATCATCAATATTGAAAAAGGTTGATTGTCATGCTATTGAATCTGAAGTATGGCTACCACATCTAGGTTGTCCACCTTGAACATCAGACCAATACATTAAACACACATGGCTTTCCTCTTCCCAGGATTTTTTTATATCAGTAGCTTTTTGGGTTTTTTTTTTTAGGGTGGGGTTGTTTTTAAGACTAGGATTTTTTTCATTTGAATAAAATCTCAGAAATAATGGTATTTTGTATTTATATAAACAGTTATTTTGTCAAGCCAGCATCCATTATCCCTTCTTTCTTATTCATGGATCCTAATTTTTATTTGAAAAACCTCTGATGATACAATGTTAAGTGCTCAGGTGCCAACTGAAAGGTCAGATGTTTGAATCTACTAACTGTTCCCTGGGAACAAAGACCTGGTGTTTTGCTTCCATAAAAGTTTCAAAAGCAAAACTCACTTCTATTTAGTCAATTCTGATTCCTGGTGACCCCATAGGACAGGGTAGAATGGTCCATGTGGGTTTCTGAGACTAACTGTTTGCAGGTGCAGAATGCCTCCTCTTTCTCCAGTGGACTAGTTGGTGGTTTCAAACTACTGGCCTTGCGGAGAGCTACCCAATGGATAACGACTGGGAACTTCTTCCATAAAGTTTCACAGCCTAGCAAATCCTATAGTGAAATTCTACTCTGTCATCATTCTGAGTTAGAATTGACTTGAGAGCCCACAGCAACGATATATAATTGTCGTTCTTGGGTGGTGCAAGTGGTTAATGCACTCAGTTGCTAAAAGAAAAGATAAGCCAGTAATTTAAAACTCTGGGGAGCACATTTCTACAAGGTCACAGATGGAAATGTCCTGGGTCAGAGCTTAGCTACAGTTCTCCTTAACTTTATGGCAACTCGTAGTGGTTGTGGAATTTTTATTTGGGGTAGTAATATGGACAGGACAAAATTTTTTTTCTCACCTTTCCATCTAACGAATACTGGTGATATGCTATGTATCCAGTCAAAAAAATAACAAGAGTGGGTATTCAAGAAAGTTCTCAAAGAGAAGCACATTAGCTGGCCCTTTCCTTCCTCTTCCAGTCTGCCTGTGCTGGGGATACGATGGCTGCAGTCCTAGCAACCTTCTTGAGAACAGGAAGACTAGAATGATACGGGGCAGCAGTAGGAAGAGCAACTCAGAAGTAAAGAGTTCTCTATCTGTCATGTCCTCTCGTACCTACTGGTCATGTGAGCATTTGACGTGTGCATAATGTGGCTATGGGGAGTGTCTACATGTTGAACAAGATTGTTCTAGAAAAAGAGAGAGCATAATTAGTGTGTATGATGAGAAACATGGAAAGTATATTTGCAGGCAAGGAAAATCAAGTGGTTGACTGTTGCTGGAGTCCTGAGAGGAACAAACGGCTAAGCACTAGACTACTTTCCAAAGGTTGGCAGTTCAAACCATCACATGCATCTCAGAAGACTGGCCTGACAGTCTACTTCCCATAACAACCAGGAAACTCTGGGTAGCAGTTTCTACCGTGTACTTGTGGGATAGCTGCACAGTAGGGACGGGATTTCATGTGGCCTTTCTAGTCATGGTCCTGTAACTCCCAAAATGATTGGCTAGGGCTATGTAAATAAGGTATGTAAAACTCTTGCAGGGGTTGGATTGTTTGTTATGACTATGCAGATAAGATGATTGTGACCTAGCAAGGGGAATGGTCAGTTTTGCTATTCGGCTAAATTTTACAAACTCTTATCTCATCAAGGTTCCCTCGCTAACGTCAGAGTGAAGAGTTTTGAGTAGGGCATGTCTTTTGGACTAAGAACGCAGGGTCCCCGCACTGAGGACCTCCTACACTCAGAACAAAGAGCAAATGCTGAAGACAATGTGAGGCAGTGCTGGTGAGCCTGCCTGGCTAACAGAGTGACAGCTAAGTGCTTTGGTGAGGAGAATTGTTAGAAAAACTGAAATAAAAAGTCGTAGCACTTGCTTGTGCAGGCGTGTGTGCCCCACGCAAGGATTGCATGTGGGGTCTTACGGCAGTAGTGCAGAGCCAGATGCCTCTGGGAAAAAGGCCTGCCAGCAGAGAGAGAGGAGCTGTAACACTAGATTGTACAGGGCAAGAGGAGCATGAGTGTGCCCTGTGCAGGGGCTGCACCCCCACCACCGCTTAGCAGTGGGGGTCTAGGTAGCATGATGGTAAAGGAGTGCCGAAGGCCTAGGCATTACGGCAGCAGCTGGCAGCAGAGGCTTCAAAGGACCCAAAAGCAGCGGCTCAGGAGATATATTTCAGGGGTCTTCTAGGTGGCAGTAATACCCAGGGAGACCCAGCAACAAAGTAAAAGGCTCATGAGCCACGCAGGCGGTGGTGGCTGGCAATGGCAGTGGCATGAACACAGCACCTGACCTAAACCCCAATGCTCAGTAACATACGATTGTCTGTTGGTCACCCAGGGTGTGGAGGGCAATGGATGATGTGGAAGCCCAAAACCCATTTGTAGGGTCCCCAAGAGACTAAGTCTCTATACTTCAGAGATGTGACTAGCTTTCCTATCCATCAGAGCCATTGGGAAGAAGCCGGTGATGGCAAATGCA